>NC_142883.1:59237500-59552500 GCF_051225735.1 Oryctolagus cuniculus
ACCCCTCAATGGCCGCTATGGCCAGCGCGCTGCAGCTGGCACACTGTGCTGATCCTAAGCCAGGAGCCAGGTGCTTCCTCCTGGTCTCCCATGCGGGTGCAGGCCCCAAGCACTTGGGCCATCCTCCACTGCACTCCCGGGCCACAGCAGAGAGCTGGACAGGAAGAGGAGCAACCGGGACAGAATCCGATGCCCCGACCGGGACTGGAACCTGGTGTGCCGGCGCCGCAGGCAGAGGATTAGCCTATTGAGCCGCGGCGCCGGCCAATTGCTTCTAACCTCATCTTGGAAGCGCCATGCATCCCTCTGCCACCTTCTGTTTATCAGCAATGACTCTGTAAGTCCAGCCCCACACTCAAGGGAGAGAAATTGAGCTCTCCCTCTTGAAGAGTAACAAAGAATTTGTGGACACATTTAAAAAAAAATGACACCACCTCCACACCTTCATCAATGCTTTTCTTTCAAGAGTAATGGCCCCCATCTACCCAACAGCTGCCAAGCAAAATCCTTCTTACCTTCAGGTATACACATCCAGCAGTTGTGTACAACCTGGTTGCACAGGTAGTGTGTGTTGGTGGCATCTGCTCAGTGGTCAATGTCGATTTGTGTGTGTATGTGTTTTTAAGACAATTTTTTCATCAGGTGGATTGAAAATAGGAGAAGCACGAGTTAAGTGCATAGTCAAACTGTCCCAAACTGGCAGGGGAGTCAGCAACCAACCACAGGCGGGTGAAGCCCCATCTCATAGCTGCACCTTGCATGGTCTCCAGTCAGCAAAGCTCCTCCCACATTTCAGCATTCACCGCCCACACCGAGCCTTCAGCCCTAACCCAATGTGCTGGCTTAACTCCAGGCAGTTGGCAGCACCCGTAAGCTCTGGTTCTAATTGGGCCAGAATTCCCTGGCTGTTTGCTGTGCGTGAACATCCAGGAGTAGGCGGCTGTACCATGCCCTCGTTGGAGGAGCTCTGAGCTCTGCCAACTTGGGGTTGGTGCAGAGCAAGCATTGAGGAATGGGTAGGCTTAGGACGTTCTCTCAGCTTGGCTCTTCCTCAGCTGAGAGGGTCAGTAAGTCAGGTAAGTGAGCACATTGAAAAGGCATACATTCCATATAACAGAAGATACCACTCTGGTCTGCATGTCTGTGTCTCTCCGGAAGTTATATGCTAAACACCTAACCCCCACTAGAGAGGTAGAGACTTTGGGGGGATGACCAAGACATGAGGGCAGGGCCTTTGTGAAAGGGAGTAGTGCTCTTACCAAATAGACTGATGGAAGCTCATTCGCCCACTCCACCATCTGAAGACAACAAGGAAGATGTGAGACTGCACCAGACACCCGGTCTGCTGGCACCTTGAACTTGGACTTCCCAGCCTCCAGAACTGTGAGCAGTAAACTCTGTAGTTTATAAGCCATGCACTCAATGGCATTTTGTTCAGAATCAACTAAGACTGGCATGATTATACCAAGCCAAGTCAGAGGGCAGCTGAGGCAGGAAGGAATCCGAGAACTCTCCCTTGAGCTTTGCAAAAATCCAATAATTCAAAGGTGGAAGCACTGATTACCATGGGGCATTAACCAGCTATGTAAAGGAGCAAGTGAGCTCTCTGTCTGCTGATGGTGAGGATATCCATGAAGTGGTATGTGAGATAAGAAAAATAAATAGAATTTGTAAGATCCAATCATTGTGGAACTAATGATTCTTAAAAAGTTGTTTAGCCATTTCTACCTAAAAGGCCAGAATTGTTACATTACTCCAAGGAGCTTCAGTCTCATTGTGGCTTATGTGAAATCCCTTTTCCCATCACTCCGGAAGTGTCCAGAGCTCAGCATGTGCCATTATGCAAGGAATCCTATAAGAAGGCAACAGGGGAGAACCTGAAGAACATAGGAAGAAGAGTGAAGCCGTCATCACCCTTGCATTATTGCATGATTTGAAACATGATTCAGGCATCAAGGGCCGTGGAGCACCAGGCTCTCTGATCATCATGTTTGGGCAACATAGTGGGCACCCCCACCCCCGCCACTGTGCACATGGGATTCTCAAGAGCCTACGGGGCTGTGTTGCAGGAAACTAAAAGCACATGGGTTCAATGGAGATGTGACGTCTTCCACAGGCCTTTCATCGAGCCTTCTCTAGATCAGACTTTTTCCACAAATAAAGGCTGCCTTTGCACCCACTTGTTCCGTGGTGCTAGCGGGGATGGTGATGATGGCTGTGGTGATGGTGAAGGTGACGGCAGCTGCAGCGATGATGGGCACAGTGATGGTGATGGAGATGGAGGTGGTAAAGGTGGAGATGATGGTAGTGGTGGTGGTGAAGGGGGAGGTGTGAGTGTTGGAGATGGTTGCCACGGTGACGGTCATGGTGATAGCGATGGTGCTACTGATGGAGTTGCAGAGGGAGTCAGAGGTGGAGGTGATGATGGTGGTGATGACAGAGGCATCGATGGTGGTGGAGGGGAGGTGTGGGTGTTACAGATGGTCATCATGAGGATGGTCGTTGTGGGGAGCAACTGGGAGCAACTCGGACTAGACTAAGTTACTGGAATTAAGACTTATTCTATGCATCTGCTTTCCCACAATATGGCGCTGAGAAGGGAAACAGCTTCTACACAGCTGCCTCCAGTTCAACCAATAAACTGTGGGACCTGCTCCTGATTGGAGGAGAGCAGCGTACTCGGCGTGTGGGCAGCAGAGTTGGGATTGGTGGAAGAGGACTATAAAGGAGGAGAGAGACGGCATGCACCAGGAACATCTAAGGGGAACACCTTGAGCCGGCGCCGTGGCTCAATAGGCTAATCCTCCACCTTGCGGCGCCGGCACACCGGGTTCTAGTCCCGGTCGGGGCGCCGGATTCTGTCCCGGTTGCCCCTCTTCCAGGCCAGCTCTCTGCTATGGCCAGGGAGTGCAGTGGAGGATGGCCCAGGTGCTTGGGCCCTGCACCCCATGGGAGACCAGGAAAAAGCACCTGGATCCTGGCTCCTGCCATCGGATCAGCGCGGTGCGCCGGCTGCAGCGGCGGCCATTGGAGGGTGAACCAACGGCAAAGGAAGACCTTTCTCTCTCTGTCTCTCTCTCTCACTGTCCACTCTGCCTATCAAAAATAAAAAAAATAAAAAAAAAATAAGGGGAACACCTGTGCAGCCCCCGAGAGAGCCGGCCGGCGGTGTGCCGCTCCCCTGCAGAAGTGAGGAATGTGGCAGGGGGAACCGCCCTTCCACGGAGGTGGAAGGGATGGTAGCCAACCCGGGAAGAACCAGCAGCAAACCCGGGAAGGGCCGAGCAGTCGAAAGAACAGCGCAGGGTCCTGTGTCGTTCCTCCACGAAGACGGGGAGCGACAGTCGTAGTGGTGATGGCTATGGTGTTAGTGGTGAACGTAGTGGTGGTAATGGTGATGGTGGTAGGGATGGGGTTACAGATAATGGTGGAGGCGGTGCTGGTGATGATGGAGCTAGCTGCTCTGTGTTCTGTCCGGGAGCTGCCCCCACACTCTCGCACCCGGACCCTAAAGAGGACCATACAAAAGCCTCCTGCCCTGCTGAACGGTTTTGAGGATCTGAAGTCCCTGATAAGCCACAGGGAGCGTGTCAGGCAACAAGGAGTGGACTGCTGAGTGTTGAGATTGTCTCTTCCAGCCTAGGGCGGCTGAGCCACATCTCATAAATAAGAAACTTGGCATTCTCAGTGCTGTCTGTCTGTGATCAAAACAAGGAGGAGGGCCGGCGCCGCAGCTCAATAGGCTAATCCTCTGCCTTGCGGCGCCGGCACACCAGGTTCTAGTCCCGGTCGGGGAGCCGGATTCTATCCCGGTTGCCCCTCTTCCAGGCCAGCTCTCTGCTGTGGCCCGGGAAGGCAGTGGAGGATGGCCCAAGTGCTTGGGCCCTGCACCCCATGGGAGACCAGGAGAAGCACCTGGCTCCTGCCTTTGGATCGGCGCGATGCGCCAGCCGCGGCAGCCATTGGAGGGTGAACCAACGGCAAAGGAAGACCTTTCTCTCTGTCTCTCTCTCTCACTGTCCACTCTGCCTGTTAAAAAAAAAAAAAAAAAAAAAAAACCACCAAGGAGGAGGTCATTAACAGGGGAGCGTAAGGTGGGAGTGGCCCCACTGTCTCCAGGGTGAGTGGGGAATGGAGTCCGAATTCGGAGTTCATGCAGATGCATGTGCTGGAGGCAGGACTGGTCCTCCCCAGGGAATGGAAATCAAATTCACGTGGTGCCCCTCCGCACGGGAGCCACTCCTGGAAGCAACTGCGATTCACTCTCTTGTGCTCCTTCCATCCCCAAGCCCTCCAGGCAGACTGGCGGATGGCTCCACCTCAGGCAGAGCTGACGTTGGGAATGTGTAGTGGACCCAATGGTTATGCTGGAGTGAAGTGAGACAGCAACGCTCTGGGACCTGGAAGTAGCTGCTTCTGGGATGAGGTAGGTGGCCAGGGTGACAGGTGGCTGGGATGAGGTAGGTGGCCAGGGTGACAGGTGGCTGTGATGATGGTCAGGTGGCTAGGGCAAGTATTCCTCAGAGCCTCCCAGGAAGTACTTGCAAACTCCCTATTGTCTTCTTGATGGAGGTATGAGAGTACTTTAGTATTCAGATTAGTACTTTAGTACTCAGCTTAGTACTTCAGTACTCAGGCATGCTTCTCCTAAAGACTGGAGGCTCAGAGTCATCTTGATTACTTAAACTTCAAGTTACTTGCAGCAAGTATCATTTAATTTAGCAATTATAAAAAATAGCCACGAAGAGCAAAAGATAAGGAAAGAAGGGGAAGGAGGGAGGCACACAAGGAGGAAGGAAGAAGATGATAAAGGAAGAAATGAGGAGGGAGGGAAAGAAAAGGAAGGAGATAGAGTCAGGGCAGTGTCAAGGTCGCAGTGCGCTACAGTCTACGGAGAGCTCTGCAAGATCCTGGGAACGCAAGCATCGAGCAGGGGTTGCCTGGCCAGAAAGGAAATCAAAGACAGCACTGAAGACCCAGGAAAGCCCAAATGGTTTGGAACCGGATGCTTAAGGCCTGGCCCAGGTCCTTGCCCAAGGTCTGCAGAGCACAGCAAAGGGCCCTCAGAGTCTCCTTTGTAGCTGCCCTGCCCAGTCCCTCGGGACAGAAAGGCAGGCAGGAAGTGAGCGCCCTGGAATAAACAGTGTGTGCAAACATTTGGCACTTCCTCCGTGCTGTCACCGGGAGTGTGGAGCGGGATGCCCTAACCCCAAGCCAGCCTGAGCTAGCAACAGCTCCATGGTGCTACAGAAACAAACAAGCGTGTTGGGGACCAAGTTTGAAACTGAAGGCAGCTTTGCAGAGTTTCACAAACTTACCAGGCTTCGCTGAAATTCCACTTGGCCCAAAATTCACTATGACCTCATTCCCTTTTATGAGCAGCTGTCCTGACACTAATCCTGCCTCCAACTCTAATCCCTTTTTCAGAAGACTGAGAGAACATGTCATGAGCCTAAAGCAAATTCACTCTCACAGAGCCCTGTGCCCCTGCCTAATGCACAGCCCAAGTGGCATTTGACAGAACCCTTGTCTAATGTCTCCAACGCTGAAATGTAAGCCCAGCTGTGTCTCCCGTGGCCACGGACGGGCCGCTGGCACAGTGCCTGGTACAAGCAAGCACTCAGGGCATGTATTTTGAGGGCCTGTCGACATGCTTCAAGCATGGAGACGGAACAAGTGAAGTCTACGAAACCACGTCCCTCAAAAAGGCTAAGGGGAAAATGGTCACCTTGGAATCTCATCTCATAGGTATGGATTGATCATTTAAAAGAACATCTCAGGAGCAGGTGTCCAGCACAGTGGTAAAGACAGCACTTTTGACACCCACATCCCATGACATCCAAGTCCCTGGATTCAAGCCTCAGGCCACTCCTAGCTCTATGTGTCCATGCATGGACACCCCAGTGGTTCCTGGTTGAGATCACAGCACAGAGAGCTGAACGCTGTCCTGTGTGTGTCCCCTGCTTCATGCAGCTTCTTAGTACCCTTAGGGACCTCCATTGAGGCCCAAGAACCAAAATCCTTACCCTCAGGGTACTCAATTATTTCCCTTGGTCCTAAAAAAATGAGATGTGGGAAACAGGGAGGCATTTGTGTCCCCTGTGTGAGGACCATGGGCCAAGGAAACGAAATGCAGGATTTGTTGACTAAGCTGTGATGGTCTCACTCCAAAGTAGCTCTAAATCAGGGTTGGGTGCAGGGGGAGGTTTTTTGTTTTGTTTTGTTTGTTTGTTTGGTGCAGGGGGAGGTTTTTTGTTTTGTTTGTTTGTTTGTTTTTGGGGTTTTTTTTGGTGCCAAAAGCCATTTGGATCATCATAGCATCTTTCACGGACCACACAAAATTATCAACTTAAAAATGAGCCTGCTGTAGATTTATCAAACTTCAAGTCCTCCCAGCAGTTCCCTGGGCAGGGCCAGACCACATGATTTTGCCTAGACCCCACGGCTAATCAGGTCCACAGCTGTTCTCTGTTCGCTGTTCCCCAAAGCTCCCAGGCCACCCCCAAATATCTGGCTTGCCCAGACCTCTGTTCTCAGAGTCACCTCCTCCAAGCTGGCCTCGCTCCATCCAGACTTGCTCCCTGCCGTGGCCAGGAAGGCTGCAGAATGTGGAACTGTTTGATGTCCTCACGAGCCCCGTGCCAAAGTGACAGCGGCCAGCAGGCTCGGTCATGTTGCCGAAGTTAAACATCAACCGTTCAAGCACCAGCCTCGGGATTTGCAAATGTGCGCCGGGAGCCAAAGAATCTGCTCAGAAACAGCTGCGCGGGATGTGTCGGGACCGGGCCCTAGCTACAGAGCAACACAGACAGGCTAACAAAATCCATATTCTGTAGCTTCAGGAACCTCCTGCTTGCAGCAGGGGGACGGATGGAAACTGCTCTCCTGCCAAGCAGAAAATTCCATACGCAGAGGAGATAAATAAGAAGAGGCCCCTCGGGCTGTGGAACACCAGTGAATGCCAGCTCCCCTCTTGGAGATGCAAGGGAAATAAATATACTCAGGGTAACCTGAGATAGCCCAGGCCACCCCTAGCTGGAACAGGCCGATGAGGTTACCTGAGGGATAACCCACACATTCCACTCGCTCCAAGGCCCTGCTGCTCCTGACTGACTCCAGGCCCCAGGAAGGACCCCGTGCCCATTCCTGCAGACATCAAGGGTGTCTCTCGGTTTCTCACAAACAAGGCTGGCCCCACCAAGCACACACTAGGCTCTGCCAGATGCAGCCATTTCTTGTCCACATGCGGGGGGGGGGGGGTGGGGGGTGGGTAATGTGAAGTTGAGAAGACCTCTCCCCACTCGGCCTTGGTCCGCCCCCAGGGCCTTCCAGGGGCCTGTGAGAGTCTGACTCACCACTCCCCACCCTCATGGTGCTCAGGCAGGTCTGGAGCAGGAGACGTGTAAGCGTGAGATACGGGGCCCCCCAGGCCTCTCCTCCTCCCGCAGTGACCAGGCTTCCATGCGGAATCCAGCTGATCTTCCCCAGGTGTATCTTTCCTCGGAGAACTGATTCCCAGAGGCCTTGTCAGCCCTGCTGTTCATAGGCATGGCTGGTCAAGTCCCCCTGCGGGCCAGACCTGCGAATCCCACCTTGGACTTGGGCAGGATTCCCCCCTCTCCAGTGGAATTAGAGGTTCTCTCTCTTCAAGCTGCCTAGGGAGTGCAGTGGCAGGGTGCAGGCAGCTCCTGTCCCCATGCAAGATGCAAATGGGTCCTTTCCCCATGACTCGAGTTAGTAAAACAGGCTGGGCATTAAATCCATCCAACTAAGCGATCTAGAAGACAATCATTTTAATTTAGAGGGTACACACTTTTAAGATGATTAAAAATGATTCAATGCCTAGAAATGGGAAAATAAAAGTTGTGCAATCCACACCATTCTGCCCTTGAAGGGATTGGAAGAAAACATCCTAAATCATCCCAGATCCCTATAGACGCTAATACTCAGTAAGATTCTATACTCCATGTAAACCCTGACCATAAACACCCATAAAGGGAAGAGGAGATAAAGTTTCTTGTTGGTGGAATTTATCACCTACTTCTTGCTATAAACTTTCCAGGGACACAAAACACAGTCACTGGAATTCACTAGAAACCTCCTGTGTTGTTCTAAGAACTCACTCTGGCCAAGGGCTGGCAACCCCAGAATGGATCCGGAGCTCCTGATTTGTGCAGTCGTCCCAACACCAATACCCGGGAGCCGGAGAAGAGTTCCCCACAGCTTCTGCCTACGTAGGCGTCTCCGAATAGCGACACAAGACTCTCGGAGGGAGAAAATGCATTACAGGGCAAATTCTGCTTTTTCAGATGAGGCTATTACATTCCTCTACGTCTCTGTGCGAGAAGCCAGGTGGGGGTGAACTGCCTTGCATGGGCAAACACAGCACCTGAAGTAGGGTCAGCCATGCCCACGAACATGACCGTGAACATGAAACCAGCTGGGGTTTGCTCATCATGACAGATCCCCTGTATCTGAAGCTGAAGCTTGTCTGCTTGGAGATGGGGGATAATTCAGCACTGCTTGCCTTGGCGCCAGCTAGGGGCATGGGTAGACCAAGTCTAGCTGTCTTCTGAGAAAAGCAGCTGGGGCCCAGCCCCCCACACTCTACTCCACAAGGCAAAGCTCCGAGAAGGACGGGGCCAGGGGAAAACCTCCTCCCTTTCTCTGCTAGGGCCGTCTTGATCCCCACCTTACAAGCCTTCAAGGTCAAAGCCTCATAGCCTGAGGTTCAGGTGCCAAGCAGGGCAGCAGAGCAGACTCCCTGAGAACCAAGGCTGCTGCTTGGCCAGCACTCTCAAAGACCAGCCTCAGGAGTGCTGCCTTGGAGACACCAGCCAAACAGTGGGGATACCATCCCTACAGAGACTCCACCCCAGAGTTCAGGGGCACAGTGTCCCCACGATGCCACCTCTACAAGCGGCTAACTTTTACTAAGTGCCACCTCTTCCCTTTGTTCCCCCAGCCTAGGAGCCATCACAGCTTCCTCTGTGGAAACCTCTGGGGTCTCCTTTTCAGCCCCCTGCTCCACAATCCCTTACATTCAAGGATCTCTGCTAAAAATAAATAAATAACTGGTGTGATTCATCTCCTGCCTGGACGGGGACTGCTACACCTGCACGCGGTTAGCTCCTCAGCCGCTATGGCCGACACTAAAACATGACACTGCCACACCCCACCGCACAGACAGCTGGGTGGGAGGGGAGGCCCCCACACACCTACCGCGGCCCCCCCATCCGGAGGTGGCTTCTCTGAGCCAGCCTCTGCCTGAACAGGGCACAAGTTCCAATTCAAAGGACAAGGTGACGTGTGTGGCACATGGAGCTTAATTGCTGTAACATTCCTGGGAGGGCACGGCCGCGGGGGCTCCTGGCTAGACGTTGGCATGTTTCTCCTTGCTGGCCAGCAGCGAGCTGTAGGGGAGCAGCCTCATCACCGGCCTGCGGGAGAAGAGGATCTTGTTGTGGGTTGCGGTAGGGCTGTCGCACGTGGGCTCCGGGCTGATGGCGGGACCCACGGCCAACACGGAGTAAGCGCCCCACACGGATAACATGGCCTGTGACAGCACATCCTGGAAGGCAGCTTCACTGGAAGATTTCGACGACTTCCTCCTCTTCAGCTGCACGATGCTGGAGGCCTTGTTGGGCTTCGCTGCCCGGCGGCTTTCCTCGAAGGCATTCGCGCATTCCAGCTCTCTCGTCTTGCTTTTCTCAATGAGTCTTTTTACCACGGGGGAGGTGTAGGTGACATACCCTGGCCAAGGGTCATGTTTGTCAACGAGTTCCAGGGGGAGTCCGATGTTTGCTGTGAGTCCTACCAGCAAAGACAGGAGCAGGCAATGTAGAGACACAGCATAGGCAATGGCTCCGTTCTCCCAAGACTTGGGGGCTAGTGCAACCCTGTTTTTGATGTGGCTTTATTTATTTACTTATTTATTTGAAAGGCAGAGTTACAGAGAGAGAGAAGGAGAGGCAGAGAGAGAGAGAGAGAGAGAGAGAGAGAGAGGTCTTCCACCTGCTGGTTCACTCCCCCAGATGGGCCACTACAGCCAGAGCTGGGCTAGGTTGAAGCCAGGAGCCAGGAGCTTCCTCTGGGTCTCCCACATGGGTGGCAGGGGACAAGCACTTGAGCCATCTTCCATCGCTTTCCCAGGTGTATTCACAGAGAGCTGGATAGGAAGTGGAGCAGCTGGGACTTGAACCAGCACCCACACGGGACGCCAGCACTGGAGGCAGCGGCTTCACCTGCTATGCCACAGCGCTGGCCCCTGGAACCACGTTTTGAAGTCCCACCATAAGGCACCCCTTGTATTCAGCGGGAATGAAATCCACGCCAAAGCTGGGAGACACCAGGAAGATTCGGGGAGTCTACCCATTAAAGAACAAACAGCACAGGAAGGTGTCTGGAACAGCAGTTACGCCACTGCTTGGGACACCTGCGTCCCATATCAGAGTGCCTGGGTTCTAGTTCTGGCTCCACTCTCCACTCCAGCTTCCTGCTAATGCACACTCTGGAAGCGGCAGGTGATGGCTCAAGTATTGGTTCCCTCTGCCACCTCTGTGAGAGGCCTGGATGGAGTTCAGGGCTCCCGGCTTCACTCCAACCCAGCCCTGGCTGTTTGCAGGCACTTGGGAAGTAAACCAGTGGATGGGAGAGCTTTCTCTCTGCCTGTCTCTGCCTCTGTGCCTTTCCAAGAGCAACAGAATGATAAGAGCAGGAGTCAGGCTGCCTATGCTGCAAATATTTGTACAACTTCAAAGTGTTTAATCTTTGAACGTATGTATTTATTTATAAAACAGAAATACAGATGAAAAAGAGAGAAACAGAGTGATTTTCCATCTACTGGTTTAATCCCCTAAATGCCTACAACAGCCAGAGCTGGGCCAGGTCCACGCCAGGAGCCAGGAACTCAATCCAGATGTCCCATGTGAGTGGCAGGGACCCAAGTACTTGAGCCATCACCTGCTGCCCCTGAGGGTGCACGTTAGCAGGAAACTGGAACAGACAGTAGAACTGAGACTCCCAACCCAGCTTCCTGCTAATGAGCCTGGGAAGGCAACGGATCACGGCACAAGTACCTGGGCTGCCGGCACCCAAGTAGAAGACTTAGATGAAGCTCCTGGCTCCTGGCTTCAGCCTGGCCCAGCCCTAGCCATTGTCATTTGGGTAGTGATTCAGTGGATGGAAGATTTCTCTTCTTTTTCTATCTCTGCCTTTCAAATAAATAATTAAATCTTTTTTTAAAAAATAAAAGGTAAGTTTGGGGTCTGCTGTTGTGGTACAGAGGGTTAAGCCATGTCTGCAGTGCTGGCATCCCATATGAGCACCAGTTTAAGTCCCAGCTGCTCCACTTCTGATCCAGCTCGTTGCTAATGAGTCTGAGAAAGCACTGGAAGATGGTCCAAGTGCTTGGGCCCCTGCACCCACGTGGGAGATCTGGAAGAAGCTCCCGGCTCCTGGCTTCAGATCGGCCCAGCTCCGGCCATTGTGGTCATTTGGGGAGTGAACCAATGAATGGAAGATCTCTCCCTCTGTCTCTCCCTCTCTCTTTCTCTGTAACTCTGACTCTCAAATAAATAAATATTTTTAAGAAAAAAATTAATTTGTTTTTGATGCAAAAAGTGTGAAATCCATGCAGAATTTTATCCTAATATGCATTTTCCATGAACTTTTTCAAGGTCCCCTGACATCTGCATGAGTTTCAAAGTGTCTTTGCATCAAAATCTAAACCTATCTTTTAATTCCACTTTTCACAAACTTGCTGAAATACCTTCATATTTGTGTATAACCTACAAACATGCTCTCAGATACTGTAAAACAATACCAAATACTGACTTACAATACCCAACACTGTCAATTGTTGCTATTCTGCAGTATTTAGGGAATAATGAGAGGAAAACAAACCTGTGTGTGTATGTGTGTGTGTGTGTGTGTGTTCCATTTGGATGTAATATGTTAATATTCTCCACTCACAAGTAGTGCAGTCTACAGACGGGAACCCAGCAGCTGGCCGAGGGGCGGTTGACTATAATGGATTTTGAGGGCTTGGAACGGGAGAGCTTAGGGCTCGAGGGCATGGGCAGGCCATTTAGACTGCTGCAGATTCCTATACTGTTGCTTCGTGACCAAGCTTCTTCCGCAAGTTTCTTAACCCTTCTAAAGCTCAGCGGCCTTGCCTGTAACGATAGTGGCTGGAGTAGTCCAACCTCAGAGAGACTGCTAATGGCTTAGAGCTAATTTATGGAAAGCTCTCATTTATTTTAATGTATGTGCCGCTTTTAGTGCAGCATATGACATGTAGCAAGCTACACCCCCTGGTCTGCAGCGTTTGATTTCATCCGGGTTATACCCATGAGGTAAGTACTAGACCCATGTAACAGCGCTCAACACTGAGGCTGACTCACAACTGAGGGTTTTATAGGCTCAAACACCCCAAAAGCTTTCCACTGTGGCCGATGACCTGACGTTTTGGGTGTCTGGGGCTCTGGGGCTTTCCTAGAAATTCGACCATTAATTGACATGTTCCTCTGTAGATACCAAGTCATGAGCAGGTGGGTCCCCCCTTCCGTCACGTGCAGCTTCATTCTGTCCAGTGAACAAGGCTCCGGATTTCTCTCCTGCAGCTGCTCCTCACCCTGCCCCCCGCAGTGCACAGGTTCCCAAAGTCTGTTTCTTGGGTTATGTAAATAGGAGTGAATTTCATTAAAAAGTCTTATAAGTGGGGCAGAGGATTTGCACATTACACCTTTTCCCCTTACCCACAGTTTCACTTTCCATGAATTTGGAAATTTGGAGTATTAAATGGAAAATTCCAGAAACAAGCAATTTATAGGCTGTAAATACCTTGCATTACCGTCTACTGCTACAACGGTTCCATTTTATTATTTATTGTTGTTAATCTCTTACTGTGCCTAATTTATAAACTAAACTTTATCATAGGTATGTGTAGAAAATAAAACACAGTATATGAGAGTACTTTGAAAGATTTGTGGAAAACATTGTGTCATTTTGAAATAAAATCAAAGATTCATGGAAAATGGGATTAAAAGATTAGCTTATTTAGGTGCAGGAATTTTTAAACCCATGAATAGTTTTTTTTTTTTTCCACAATCTGCATTTTCTGTTATCCTTTTGAAAACCCGTGGGACACAAGGTTGAGTACTAGGCATGGTTTCGTGCACACCGGGAATCGGGAACATGTCCCTCGCAGGTGAGGGGGGACAGCTGTACACAGTCATCCCAGGCTGCTTTGCGGACGAGGAGGTGCTGGCGTTCGTCTGCAGGCAGATCTGTCAGTAAGGAACGTGCCGCAGAAGGCTTCCGTCTCCTGCAAGAGTCGTGAGTGATTCTGCCCGAGGAAGGGGAGACGTGTGGCATCACCTCTCACCAGAAAACGGGCATCAGAGCTTCCAAGCACAGACCTGACTCTCCCTCCTGTCTCCTCCAGGCAAATGCAAAACGCGAAGATCTTGCAGGTGACATCATCTGCACGACTCAGGCCAAGGCCAAGCTTCACTAGAACTCTGCTTTTGACAGGGAGCTACTCCCTCCTGCCTCTCCTGCACACGCTGTGTTTTCTGCCTGCACCACAAGACTGGCCCTCCCCAGAGCCCTGCCTCTTCCCAGCCCCAGTCCTCCCACCGGGAGAGCTCCCACTGAGAAGTTCCCCAACCCCTCTTACCTTCTTGTGTCTTCAGCTTTCTTATATCTGTCTTCTCTTTTAACTTTATGCAATTCTTCAGATCATAGGTCAGGATACCTTTGGGGACATACATTTGTTAGCCAGCATCTCTTCCAAGTTGCTGGAGAAGAAGGGGTCTAGGAACCACCTTGGGGACCCCAAGTCCTACAGTCCCTAAGACTGAGATGATTCCACCCTCTCCAGGGCAAAGACACGTCTTCCGTGGAGCTGGAGGGAGGCCAGGTGAGCCCCAGAAGGCCCTGCAGGCAAGGCCATGCTCAAGAATCTCAAGCATGAGGCCGGTGCTGTGGGGCAGCAGGTTAAGCCACTGCCTGCAACAGTGGGATCCCATACGCGTGCTGGTTCAAGTCCTGGGTGCTCTGCCTCTGATGTAGCTCCACACTAGTGGGCCTGGAGAAGCAACGGAAGATGGCCCAAGTGCTTAAGCAGACATGTGGGGAGTGAACCAGTGGATGGAAGATCTCTCTTCCCTCTCTGTTTATCCCTCTTTCTCTGTAACTCTGCCTTTCAAATTAATAAATCCTTCAAAAAAAGAAAGAACTGTGACACTCATGCCAGCTCTCGGTGCACTGCTTTCTGGTCTGTACCTCAGAAGAAGTGAGAACAGGGCACATGTGGGGTCAGTGTGGATGGTGGTCCACGGAGAGAGATGAGAACAAGTCCCTGTTTCAAAACCATGCCATCTCCTCCACCGGAGCCCAGGTGTGGTCATGTTACAGCAAATAGGTCAAGACCTCATCCTTCAACCTGCACTTGTCAGCCTAGAACTGGGGGGAGGGGGTAGCAGAGAGGGGCAGCTGCCCAGGCTTTGAGTGCAGGTTGAAATAGGGACGAAGCTTTAATGGCCATGCAGGTAGGAGATTCAAAGAGAATGGTGCTCTGTGGTTCTCAAACTTGCAGGTGCATCGCCAGGATGGCTTGTTTAAGCACAGGTGCTTTTTTTTTTAAAGATTTATTTATTTAAAAGTCAGAGTTGCCGGCGCTGTGGCTCACTAGGCTAATCCTCCGCCTGTGGCGCCAGCACACCGGGTTCTAGTCCCAGTCGGGGCGCCGGATTCTGTCCCAGTTGCCCCTCTTCTAGTCCAGCTCTCTGCTGCGGCCCGGGAGTGCAGTGGAGGATGGCCCAAGTGCTTGGGCCCTGTACCCCATGGGAGACCAGGATAAGTACCTGGCTCCTGCCATCAGATCAGTGCTGTGCGCCAGCCACAGCATGCCAGCTGCAGCGGCCATTGGGGGTGAACCAATGGAAAAAGAAGACCTTTCTCTCTGCCTCTCTCACTGTCCACTCTGCCTGTCAAAAAAAAAAAAAAAAAAAAAAAAAAGGAGTTACACAGAGAGAGAGACAGAGAGAGTCTTCCATCCGTTGGTTCACTCCCCAGCAGGCCACAACAGCCAGAGCTACACTGATCCAAAGTCAGGAGCCAGTAGCTTCTTCCAGGTCTCCCATGCGGGTGCAGGGGCCTGAGGACTTGGGCTATCCCCCACTGCTTTCCCAGGCCATAGCAGAGAGCTGGATCGGAAGTGGACCAGTTAGGACTCGAACCGGCACCCACATGGGATGCCGGCACTGCAGGTGGTGGCTTCACCCGCTATGCCACAGTGCCAGCCCCAGCACAGGTTGTTTTTAACACCTCCTGAGTGTCTGACCCGGTGGCCAGTGCTGTTAGCTACATGAAGATGTTTTCAGTTCTTTCCAGTTCTAAGATGCAAGCTTTTATCCAATAACTCATTATTTCATATATTCAGTTTTGCCATCTCTGTAGCTTTTTGAACATTTAAAAGAGACACAGGGCATTCCACAATCACTCACTAATGCTCAGTGATAAAGAGCCACTGGCAGTTTTTACCAGGTTCCCTTGGGATGCTGGTGCTATTGGCCTGGAGATCACACTTCCAGAAACACTGGTCTAGGACAAAGCTTTGAGGAGGTGAGTTCATTCTAGAAGCACCTGCAGAGCTTGGAATGCACGGATACCTGGTCCCTACCCTGACATATTCTGTTCAGTAGGTCTGTTTTAGAGACCTGAGATTTTTGCATCTCTAAGTCACTCTAGAGCTACATCAATGCGGTTGGTCTGTGGATCACACACTGAGCAGCCCTGGCTTAAACAGACCATGGTCTCAATCTTTTCTTTCCACTGAGATTGACTTTCAAGTGTGAGACCCTCCCCTGAGATAAGCGACTTCCTAGGTTCTCTCTCCTAATCAAGGAACTGTTACAGAACGCCAAGTGTGCATGTCATGGACAAGAACAGCCTTAAGCACCACAAGTTGTATAAATTCACAGATTTCCGGATTTCATTATCACATACCTAAGAATAGCACCCTAGAGATTCATTCATTTTTCTTTACAAAATATTTTAAAAGACTAGTCTTTATCAAACCTATTTTGATTCAGGTCATACAGGGGTTCTGCCATGACTTTCGGTGACAAAGGGTGTGTTTTTAGAAGCACTCATAGCATCATTTTTCTGAGGCTGGGGAAATAGTCCCCTAACCTAGAAGCTTCATGTAATTAAAAAAGCGGAAGTTAAAACCCGTTAGTTCTCCAAGTCCTACCATAGGATCTCAGAATTTAAGCTCATCCATTGGAAGTTACTTACTATATAAGACTACTTCAAAAGGTGTCTGAGAAAAATGGTATGAAAAGGCAAGTTTGTTTTGGTGCAAAAGAATTTTGAAATCCATGCACAGTTTTCCCATGATATGTATTTTTTGAAGATCGCATCTCTGCCTGACTTCAAAATCCCGTCCGCCTCTGATGAAAAGTCGACTCAGCTGAGCTTCTGTACCTGTAGAGTTCTTAGACATTTCACTTCTCCCCACAGGGAAGACAGGACTGCTCAATCCCGCCCCATGGTGGGAATACCTTCTGAGCTGGTGCTTTGTGGAGCATTATGGATCATTCCTTTCTTTCCAGCCTCTGACCTTCTAGTTAATGAGCTTGAAGTCCAGTTACCAGCAAATCGCCAACCAGCACACTAGAGTTTGTGAAAAAGTTCGTGGAAAAATGAACTAAAGGACATTGGTGCAAGTACGTTGAAATCCACGCGTAGTTTTTCTCATACTACACGTTTTCCATGAACTCTAGGAAAACTGCTGGGGTGACGTCAGCGCCTCGTGCTGCGTCTCCCTGGGCCCCTGCAGCAGCCCTGGGGGGGCTCATAGAACAGTTCTACAGAATGGTGGGTTGTTCTGATACCTGCTGATGCAGAGACTGGGAAACCATAAAAAAGCGAGGGGGTGCTTGAGACTGGCCTGCAACTCCTGGGGAGGCCTTGTTCGTTTGAAAATAGCAGGAGACAAATAGTTGACATTAAGTCTGAAGACAAGCTGTGGGCTTTCCTGATTCCCTTCAGTTTCAGCACAAAGGTTCCATTTTGCCTCCCTCCAAATGAAATGCAAACCAGCAGTCTGCACACAGAACCGGCATTGATGGGAGGGGCAGGAGGCTAACACTGAAGTGGCTTTCTTGTCTCTCCTACGGACACAAAGGCCCATGTTCAACCCACCTCCAGCCAACCTCTCCACCCACCATATCCAGCATCTAGTCCGATATGCGAGGTTTGGCCTTGCTAATTCAGAGGCAGGACACTCACCTGGGACCTGTCATAGCCGTGTGACCCTAAAGATGTCCCTTAACCTCTCAGAACCTCAGTTACTTGGATTTCAGGCTATCCCCTTATTTTTTTGGCTGTTGGAATTACTGGAGATTTCTAAAACATAAGCATGCTGATCAGCTCCCAGCATTTGATTGGAACAGGATGCAGAACATGCATCAGAATCAAAAGCTTCCCAGGGGATTCGAACACACAGCAAAATCTGGGGACTGCTGTTCTAGAATCTAAACCAAAAACACCCAAGATTTGTAAGGTATGAAGGCACGTCAATTAGTCTGTGTAGGGATGGGTCGGGGCGGGGTAAGTGCAGGTGCTGTGGTGCAGCAGGTTAAGCCACCACTTGGGAAGCCTACATCCCATACCAGAGTGCTGCTGGTTCGAGTCCCAGCTACTCCACTTGCCATTCAGCTCCCTGCTAATGCATTCTGGGAGGCAGTAGGTGGTGGCTCGAGTGCTTGGGCTCCTGACACCCATATGGGAGACCCAGACAAAGTTCCAGGCTCCTGGCATTTGGGTAGTAAACCAGCAGATGGAAGGTCTGTCTGTGTGTGTCACTCTGCTTTTCAAACATTTTTTAAGAAGTGTGTAAAAAATAGTATTTAAAAATAAGTTTATTTTCATGAGAAAAAATAGAAATCCATACATGTACAGGATCTTCAAAAAGTTCACAGAAAATGCATATTATGAAAAATGTATACATGAATTTTGAAACTTTTTTATCAAAATAAATTTATCTTTTAATTCCATTTTCCAGAAACTTTCTGAAATGCCCTCGTATTATTATTGACCACTTGGAGATAGGTTATGGGACCAGTCCCTTTGCAGTTCTAAGGCAGAGACTTTTATTCCAGAATCCCTCATTATAAATATTCAGTACTGGGCTCGGTGCTGTGGCACGGTAGGCTAAGCCCCCTCCTCCAGTGCCGGCATCCCATTTGGGCACTGATATGAGTCCCAGATGCTCCTCTTCCCATCCAGCTCTCTGCTATGGCATGGGAAGGCAGTAGAAGATGGCCCAAATCCTTGGGCCCCTGCACCTGCATGGGAGACCTGGAAGAAGCTCCTGGCTCCTGGCTTCATTTGGGAAGTGAACTAGCAGATAGAAGACCTTTCTCCCTGTCTCTCTCTCTGTCTGTCTGTAGCTCTACCTCTCAAAAACAAACAAACAAATAAATAAATAAACAATCTTAAACAAAAAAAGAATCCTTTAGTAACTTCTCATGGATTTCATTGAAAAAAAAATTCAGTATTGCATCTCAGTGGCTGGAACACATTCAAGAACCATGGAGCATTTGCACCACTCCCGCCTGCCATCATCAGACCTGACTTAGATCAAAGGTGGAGAAGCAGTGGCTTACAGGACTGAGCTAAGGAAGCTGTGGCTGGGGCAGGATTCACACACGAAGCTAAGGATTGCACGTCTCTGTCTGTGACCGAAAGCTGCATCCTTATCTCAGGAAACCATCTTGTAAAAGGATTTTTTTTATGGATCTCAGGGTGGATTGGTGGATTAGAGCTTGGGAACAAGTCAGTCAGTCCCACACAGACATGCTGGCCTCTGGCACTGGGCGGGGGTGGGGTGTGGGGTGCTGTTTGCAGTGCCGTGGTGGGCAAGGTGCAATCCTTATTCAGCATTTCCTAAAGTGGGTCCCCTAGAAAGCCAGACTCGCTCAAGATGCTAACAGGAGTTGCTTAAAGAAAAAAAAAGGTAAGGTATGGTAAAAAAAAGGTATGGTAGGGACCACAGCGAATAGCCATAAAGATTGGTGAGCCCAGGGTCTCCATTCACATGATAAAAGTGGCTCTGCAACATGACAGGCCTCAGTCAGCTGGGCTTGGAAACACATGTCCTGTTAAACTCAAGGGTAAGCCTCCGCCTCTCACACCGGCATCCCATATGGGCACCGGATCAAGTCCCGGCTGTTCATCTTCCAATCCAGCTCCCTGCTAATGGCCTGGGAAAGCAGTAGAAGATGGCCCAAGTGCTTGGCCCCCTGCACCCATGTGAGAGACCCAGAAGAAGCTCCTGGCTCCTGGCTTTGGGTTGGCCCAGCTCCGTCCATTGTGGCCACTTGGGGAGGTGAACTAGCAGATGGAAGATTTCTCCTTCTCTCTGTCTGTAATTCTGCCTCTCAAATAAATAAATAAAATATAAAAAACAAAAACAAAAACAAAAACCTGACAGCAGGACTCCCAGGAGCCTATCATTGGTAACTTGCTCCATAAATCTCCAAAAGAAAGGCCGAGTGTGCAGCAGCCTTTCACCGCAGGAAGTCATTCATTCATTCATTCATTCGCTGGGTATGGCATCTGGTGGGACTAGCAGATTCTGAAGCCGTGTCCTGGTTCTGGAGGTGTGAACGCTGTGATGTCAGCAGACAGAGGATGCACCTGCTCAGGGTACAGCCGGGACTTCAGTCATCATCTCCTCTGCAGTCAGCCCTCGCCTCCCACAGAACTGTCCACACTCTGAAGCACGAGCTGACACCAGGCCCCAGTGCTTCAGGGCAAACTACTCCTACCAGGGGTCTTCAGAAAGTTCATGGAAAATGCGTTTTATGAAAAAACTAAGCCTGAAATCCAAACTTTTTTTTTTGCACCAAAATAAACTCTTTTTTTTTTTTTTAACAGGCAGAGATAGACAGTGAGAGAGAAAGACAGAGAGAAAGGTCTTCTTTCCGTTGGTTCACCCTTCAATGGCCGCCGCGGCCGGTGCACAGCGCTGATCTGAAGCCAGGAGCCAGGTGCTTCTCCTGGTCTCCCATGTGGGTGCAGAGCCCAAGCACTTGGGCCATCCTCCACTGCACTCCCGGGCCACAGCAGAGAGCTGGACTGGAAGAGGAACAAACGGGACAGAATCCGGCGCCCCAACCAGGACTAGAACCCGGGGTGCCAGTGCCACAGGTGGAAGATTAGCCAAGTGAGCTGTGGTGCCGGCAAACTCATCTTTCAATCCCATGTTCCATGGGTTTGTTTTTCTGTTTTTTCTTTTAAGTGCATTTGCGTTTCTGCCTCTGGGTAGCCTTTCTCCTCACTGCTCCAACCTGCAGGCTTCTTATCCCACACACATCTCATCTTTCGCCTCCCTCCGGGAGCCATCCCTAAGAGTCTCCTGGGACTCCCAAGGGAGAATCCATTTTCTCCACCAGGAACCTAATGCAGGTCCTCATTTCAGCTCTGCATTTTACCCTGCTCACCCTTCCGTTTCCTCTCCCCCTTCTCTCTGCTTCGTTTCCTGCCCGGGGGCTGCTCCTCATTTATTTTCTGCCGGAAAGGAAAGTGCCAGGAAAGCCCGAAGTGTCTGGGGAAGCCTCTCTCTCTGGCATCCCTGAGTGCAGTAAATGGCTTACACGCTCATCTCCATCCCAAATGATCTTGCAAGAGACCTACAGCGCCTCTTCTCTCGGACTCCTTGCGCTTCAGTCCTGGGGAAGGCACCAAACAGATACCCAACACCTCCCACCACCCCACCCCCACCTGGTGGCTGCTATGGAAACTCTTGCCACAGCCCCACCTCTGCTACCCTAAACCAGAGGTGGAGAGTGCGCACAGGATAGTTATTGGATGTGCCCTTCATGACACTGCAACTGGGGGGGGGGGGTTAGGGGACCCTAGAATTGCTAAGATAATAGGGACCAGGGTGGGGAGGGACAGGTTTGTCTTTCAGGAAACAGGAGGTGTTCTGTGTCCCCTCTCCCCATGCAGCCACATGGGGCTGGCCACCTTCTCTTTTTCATCACTGCCCTCACCAAACCCACCCGCTCAAAGAAGAGGGGCTCATTAGAATGCGGTTCAAAAGTCAGTTGCACGCAATGGGTCACTTAGGTGGCCGTACCTTCTAATATAGACCAGGCCACTTCCTAGGAGAGCCATGATCACCCACAACAGCTGGGAGGGGCAGCGGCAGTCCCGTCAGAATTGACCAATTGATTGACTGATTGATTATAACCGATTTATGTGGCACTCATGGTGGAGAGGTGGGGTTGCCTCTGGATAGTACTTCCGCACTTGATGTATTTTCTGTGATGCTTCTTCATGTATGTCGAGGGTGCTTTATTTTCCAAAGTTGGAGCACAGTTCAAGTTTCCATGGCCACGCAGCATCTGTGCATGCATGGAGGCCTGTGTGCACACGTTCAACAAATCCGTATTGCGGGGCCGTTGCCATGGCATAGTAGTCTAAGCCTCTGCCTGCGGTGCCCCCTGCACCCACATGGGAGACCTGGATGGAGCTGCAGGCTCTTGGCTTTGGATCAGCCTAGATCTGGCCATTGTAGCCACTTGGTGAGTGAACCAGGGACGGAAGACTTCTCTTCCTCTGTCTCTCCCTCTCTCTGTCTGTAACTCTGCCTCTCATTTAAATAAATCTTTAAAAAAATCTGTATTGCACTCCCAACACTACACATGTACTAGGTGCAGGACTTGCATTTGCCCAGAACCCACCGTGGATTCCCCACACTCATCTCTTGTTTTATGGTCTGCCCTTCTCAATTTTTGTCAAAGGGTCCTCCAGGCTGTCTTCCTATGCTGACAATAAACTAAACGAGACTAATTCATGTCAGCAGAGACAAGAGCAGAGAAGTGCATCACACAGAACCCGTGCCATCAGCCACTCTACAGACAGGCACTGGGCATCCCCATGGGCCAGGCACTGAGCTGGGTGCTGGAGACACAAAGCAGGGTGAGGTTCAAGATACTCACAGGCCTCGGAGGACGACAGTCCACCAGTTTCTAATTCAGTTCAAGAGGGGGAGAAACGGTGGTGCTGGATTTCAAGGACAAGGACAATGGGCAGCGGGTAGGGTTCCAGTGCCAGCCGCAGTGTTTTCAAATCCTGTGTGATGTGCTTCTCTGCTTAGGATCCACTTTCTTCTCCCGGCATGCAGACGATACAGGCTGTTTCCAAACGGCGTGTTTTCTGCTCAGGAACTGCAATATGGAATCGACTGAATGAACACGTTACACACTCACTTCAGGAGGAAGCACTAGGTCTTGCATACCCAGCAGGTGCGGCCATTTCATCTGAATTTTATGTTTGCCCAAGGAATATCCCATCATAAATATTAAATTCCCATTTTACGATGGAATATAAAGGCCCATTAAGCGCAAAATACATACAGGCCTATTAGCCGTGGCTCAAGTTCCGAATTTAAAACTCAAGCATCATCAGAGGAAAGCTTGTCAACTTTTCTAGGGACGTTCTGGGGTACACTTGTCGATTGGCGAGAAACGTAGGGAAAAAATATGGAAAGTCTGGCAACAAGAAACAGCCCTACAACCTCTAAGTCAGGAAGCCAGGCATAAAAGCTGTAGGCAATTTGTTCTCAGAGGCCTTCTCTCGGCCTGACAGCTGACCCGGGAGCGACGGGGACCATGGTAATGTGCGGCCACACAATGCCTAATCAATCAGGAACAGGAAGTCCCGCTCCACGGGAACAATGGGGACAGTGTGAACCCAGAGACCACGTCGGGGAACAGCCCGGCATTTCCCGGGACTGGACTCAAGCAGTGGGCCTGGCCACCTCACTTTGAAATGCCCAGAGCACTGGAAATCCAGGCCAGTGCTTGTTTTGAAGAGGAAGCCTTGCATTTGAGACTTTGCCCAGAAGCAAAAAAAAAAAAAAAAAAAAAAAAAAACCCTCACACTGACACCTTCTAAAAGGATTCCATTAGTCCAGCAACCTACTGACAGCTTATCCTCAATAGCCCATGGTTATCCTACTTCTTGCCAGAATTGGAGGCAACACCTGTATCCCACACTTGAACCCAAGTCTTGGGTCACAGATAGGTGGCCCTCAATTACGATGGAATCGAAAACATTGAGTTCGTCTGGGGTGGGTTGTCATGATTGAGCTGCAAAGTAAATTGCCAAACTGAAAATTTAAGTTTGTACTTTGTCATGAATGCTCTTCACCCGTACCCGGCAATCACAGGAGCTCTCGAGCTGCTTCCAAAACAGAAACTAGACAAAGGGAAGTTGGGAAGTTGCAGCATTTGGGGATGAAGCAAAGAGAGGCAAGCTTGGGGAGGGATCCTCGGCGCTGCTGAAGCCAGCAGGTGGAGAAAGGGGAGCTCACTCCGAAGCTGTGCAGAGACAAGCTCCATCCCATCGGCAGAGTCCTTCCGGTACCCCCTCCACACGTGGCCACCCCAGCGACTAAAAGGTTCCAAGGAAGAACTCGAAGCAATCATTACCACCCCTGGGAGAGCAATCCAAGCCATGGACCCCGCTGATGATGGCCAGGTGTCTCCATGTGTCATCCGTAACGCCTAACACAATTCCACATCCACATTCTGCTATGTGTGTTTTCAAAGTGGAAATGATGCACCGGCATTATAGAAAGCCTTGTAAATAAGCTCCCACTCATCAGCACACAACTGTCACCTCACCCAGTTCTTACAGGGTGATGGCCACAGAACGCACATGTTCTTTCGAATCTTTCACTGTTGCTCCACCCTCCTGGCTGTATCTTCTCATTTTGTTCAAGATTCCTCATCATTATTTTAGAGAATGCTTACCAGTCCATCCCGTGAATGAACCATGTTCAATCATGCCTCCATTTGGGGACCGTAAGGTGTTTCGATTTTAGCTACTGTAAGCGATGAGCAGTGTCATTTTAAGAGGAAGGACTTGGGGCCAGCCCATAGCAGGTAAAGCCGCCGCCTGCAGTGCTGGCATCCCAGATGGGCGCCGGTTCGAGTCCCAGCTACTCCATTTCCAATCCAGCTCTCTGCTATGGCCTGGGAAACCAGTGTAAGATGGCCCAAGTCCTTGGGCCCCTGCACCCTCATGGGAAGACCCAGAGGAAGCTCCTGGCTCCTGGCTTCAGATCAGCACAGCTCCAGCCATTGCGGCCAAATGGGGAGTGAACCAGCTGATGGAAGACCTCTCTTTCTCTCTCTCTCTCCCTCTCTCTGCCTCTCCTTCTCTCTCTGTGTAACTCTGACTTTCAAATAAATACATCTTAAGAAAAAAAGAAGGACCCACTGATGCCCCACTGCTGTGTATAACCATCTACAGCACAGAGAACGTTGGCTGCCAGTGGTTTCTTGTCCCCCAAAGACCTCAGGACTGCCAGCGTCGCTCCCTTCCAACTCCTTTGTCTTCACAGACAAAGAGCAAGGAAGATGTTTGCCCCCATAGTCTCTAAGGTTCTGATCCACCCGTTCCTAGGTCTACCATCCACTGCAGAGCAGTCCAGTACTAACGATGAGGCCAGAAACTAAGATGGAGGCTGTGTGTGAGCTGGCTCCCGGCGCCAAAGTGAGGCAGACTCCAGAAAGTCCTCCATCCCCACCCCCACCCCTGCAGCTATGCCTCCAGTCACAGAAGAAGTCAAACAGAATCAGCTCCCTGCAGTTAGAATCTGCTGTGGACAAGGAGACGGGCCTGAGAAGCACCTCAGCCACAGTGATGCTTTAGGAAGACAGAGGTGAAGGTTGGATGCCTCGCAGTGTGATGGCAAAGGAAATGGCACTGGGATGGATGAAAAGATCCTCTAAACTTTCAAGGCACGAGGCTTAGGAGCTGTAGGAGCTGCATGAAGGCCACCAAGAACCATCTCCAAACGTCTAGGTACAAAACGCCCCAGCCAATTGAAGTCTCATTGGCAAGATGCTGAGTGACTGCTGGGAAGACCAAAGAACCACGGAAAGCAAACCGATTTACCACAAAAGCACGGCGACATGGCCAGTGTCCTATCTTCCCACAGCAGGCCCTTCCAGCATTATCGTCTCCCATTAAAATCATAGCTGCTCTTCACTAGGTCCTGAGTCATCAAGAAATTGTCAAAGCCATCACGCTAAGTAAAATAAGGCAGTCTCGAAGGACGGTATCTGATTCCAGTTAACTTGTGGTACCTAAAGTAGTCAAAGCTCACAGAAGCAGAGAATAGAACATGGCTGCATGCTATGGCCTGGGAAAGCAGTAGAGGATGGTTGGGCCCCTGCACCCACGTGGGAGACCCAGAAGAAGCTGCTGGCTCTTGGCTTCAGATCAGTGCAGTTCTGGCCATTGTGGCTATGTAGGGAGTGAACCAGCAGATGGAAGACCTCTCTCTCTCTCTCTCTCTCTGCCTCTCCTCTCACTGTGTAACTCTTTCAATAAATAAATCTTTTTTTAAAAAAAATCTCTCCTTTACACACAAACTCACATAGCAGCTACATCAAAAACAGGATTACAAAAAAAAAAAAAAAAAGAACAGTGGATGCCAAGGCTGATAAGTGAGGAGAAGATGGGAGATCACCCACTGGGTATAAAAATTCAGTTATGCAAACTTGGTAAGTTCTAGAGAGCTGTTGTACAATATTTTGTTAAGAGCACAGGGGCCAGCACTGTGACATAGCGGGTAAAGCTTCTGCCTGCAGCAGCAGCATCCCATATGGGCACCAGTTCAAGACCCAGCTGCTCCACTTGTGATACAGCTCTCTACTGCTGATGGCCTGGAAAAGCACTGGAACATGGCCCATGTGCTTGGGCCCCTGTACCCATGTGAGAGACCTGGAGGAAGCTCCTGGCTCCTGGCTTCAGATCAGCCCAGCTCCAGCTATTACGGCCATTTAGGGAGTGAACTAGCAGATGGAAGACCCCTCTCTCTCTCTCTCCCTCCTTCTATCTGTAACTCTGCCTCTCAAATAAAAAATAAATCTTAAAAAAAAAAAAAGAGCACAGTATTGTGCACTTAAAAATGTGAGGGCAGATCTCACAAGTTTTTAAAGGGCACACAAAGAAAACCTTGGAGGTGGTACATATTTTGATCACTTTGATTGCAATGATCACTATCATGGGCGTGTATGCAAACACCCACGCTCATTAAAATGTAAACATTAAACATGTGAAGACTTTTATATATTAATTACATCTCAGTAAAGCAATTTTTTTTTGACAGGCAGAGTGGATAGTGAGAGAGAGAGAGACAGAGAGAAAGGTCTTCCTTTGCCGTTGGTTCACCCTCCAATGGCCGCCACGGCCGGCGCACCGCGCTGATCCGATGGCAGGAGCCAGGTGCTTCTCCTGGTCTCCCATGGGGTGCAGGGCCCAAGCACTTGGGCCATCCTCCACTGCACTCCCTGGCCACAGCAGAGGGCTGGCCTGGAAGAGGGGCAACCGGGACAGAATCCGGCGCCCCGACCGGGACTAGAACCTGGTGTGCCAGCCCCGCAAGGTGGAGGATTAGCCTAGTGAGCCGCGGCTCTGGCCAAAGCTATTTCTTTTTTCCAGAAAAGGAAATTGCTTGGTGTTGTCCCACATTACCTATTAGAAAGCAAGTAAGACTGGAAAAGACATGTTTGCATGGTTTCCCTGGCATTGTGCAAGGGAGATGGACTTGGAAACAGCACAAATGAGTCCCAGAAAAGCAAGTGAATAAGGGGGGTAGGAGGTGGGATCCATTGTCTGTATGAGCTGATGAGAGCAATCCCCTTTGCTTTCCTCACAAAGCAGCTTTCTGAAAATTGACACTCTTAAGTAACTCCTAGGTGTCCCATGGTAAGTGATTATTCTGGCATCTGAAGTGCTAAAATTTTCCTTTAAGTTTTGTCGGAATTCATCACTTCCCCACCAAAACACTATCAGTGTATGCCTTCAGTACCACTGGGAACTTGATAATTATCAAAATATGTTCCTAGGGCACACCTCTTGTCTGAGACTAGATTGCTGTTTCCAACTGCTTACTAAGCAAGTTCCTCTTAGTGTTTGTCCCCTTCCATTAAATTTAAGCCTCTTCGAAGCCAATGGCAGTATCCAATATCAGCCCAAACTATCACCGTCATTCCTGACCCTCAAAGCAGGAACTCAGTGCCTCCTCCCTTCTGATGCCCTGGATTCAGGCTCTGGTCCCCAAACACGTCTCCTTACCCGTGTTTTATTTCCCTCCAGTTCATCGTCCATAGGGCAAGGACAAGCATAATCACTTCTAGACATAAGCACTCATGTGACCAACCAAAGTTTACTGACTGCCTGTAACGTGCTGCGTGCTACAGTAGGCATGATGCCCAAAGCAGAGAGAGCCAACTGGGTGAGAGCTGATCACATCACACGCTTTTTCTACTGCCAGGAAGATAGAACGCACAGCCCTTAGTACAAGGGTACAAAACCCTTCAAGATCTAGTCCTAGGGCCAGCGATGTGGCGTAGCAGGTAAAAAGCCACTGCCTGATGCACCAGCATCCCAACTGGGTGCCAGCTCATGTCCCAGCTGTTCCACTTCTGATCCAGCTCCCTGCTAATGGCCTGGGAAAAGCAGTGGAGGATGGCCCAAGTGCTTGAGGCTCTGCCACTCCCATGGGAGACCTGGAAAAAGCTCCTGGCTCCTGGCTCCTGGCTCCAGCCTGGTTCAGCTCCAGCAATTGTGGCCACTGGGGAGTGAATCAGTGAATGGAGGATCTCTCCGTTTCTCTGTCTCTCCCTCTCTTTCTAATGCTGCCTTTCAAATAAATAATTTAAAAAAAAAAAAAAAAACAAGATCTAGTCCCCTAGTCCCATGAAAACTTCCCAATCTCAGCATCTACCACCATGATACTCTCTCTACATACTCTCCCCTGCACATGCATGTACACATATGCAAACACACCTATCCACATAGTCACAAACATATGCAAACATATACATGCACATGCATGCTCAGAAATATGTGTGAGCACATATAAATACATATATGCACAAATGTGTCCATGTGCACACTAACCATGTACACATGCATAAGCATACACATGTGCACACATTCGCATACATGCACAAACAAAAATACATACATCACAATACAAACCTATACTCATATACACATGTGTACACACATGTACTTGCACTCATAGTGCATATACCCACATATACAAACATGTACATGCAGGCCCATGCACCCATGCACCCATGCTCACACACACCTACACTCAAACACACACATACAAACATACACTTGTCACTCCAAGCGCCCCACCATTCCTAATGCTCTCCACACTCGTGCCTTTATCCTCCACATGTACAGTTGCCTTTGCCCTGAATTCTTGTCTCTCTCCCCACTTCTAATTTGCTGCAAGTCCTCCAAAAACCAGCGTGTAGCTCAACCAATGCCGGCAACTGTTTCCCAACCCTTCCAGGATGGAATCTGTCTTGTGCTGGCAGAGGAAGGTAAAAATGACTGTGTTACAGGTACCATGTTGGGAGAATCATATGGGATTTTCTTGGGGCCTTGAGCAAATGGATAAAATTGCTTTCACAGTCGGAAACTGAAGACAAGAAGAGGAAGCTGGAAGACATCCCCACGCAGAGCCACACCGCCCTGGCTCAGATCATCACTTGAGGCCGCGCCCTCTCTCCCGGCCCGGGGAAAGCCTGGCCACCGTCCCCCTCCTCACACACAGGTCCCAGCACCCAGAGACAAGTCGTCCCACTGTCGTTCTCACACCATTTTCCTTCTCTCCTTCTTGGAACCTCCCACATCACTCACTGACATCCTTGGTGGTGTCCGGTGGTGACTTCTGGACCCTTTTTCTTTGCCTCCACATCCACCCAAGGTGACATCGGCCAGTTCTGTGGTCTTACCTTCCATCCATTTGCCAAATCTTAACTCTAAGGCTGACTTTGTCCCAAATCCAACTGCCATCTCTACACCTGCATTTGTATGTGGAAAGAGATCCCAAGCTTCTCCCGGCTCAAACTCTTGATTTACTCCCTAAAATGTTCCCCTTGGTCTCTCCCACCTCAGGATGAGGCTCCATCATTCAGCAGATTGCCCAATTCATTTTTTATTTTATTTTTTTATTTTTATTTATTTTTTTGACAGGCAGAGTGGACAGTGAGAGAGAGAGAGACAAAGAGAAAGGTCTTCCTTTTCCATTGGTTCACCCTCCAATGGCTGCTGCGGCCGGCGCGCTGTGGCCGGCATGCTGCGCTGATCCGATGGCAGGAGCCAGGTGCTTCTCCTGGTCTCCCATGGGGTGCAGGGCCCAAGCACTTGGGCCATCCTCCACTGCACTCCCTGGCCACAGCAGAGAGCTGGCCTGGAAGAGGGGCAACCGGGACAGAATCCGGCGCCCCGACCAGGACTAGAACCCGGTGTGCCAGCGCCGCAGGCAGAGGATTAGCCTATTGAGCCGCGGTGCCGGCCCAGATTGCCCAATTCAAACATCTCAGGTTTGTCGAAAGTCCTCCAGCTTCTTCACTGAGTACATCCAGGCCGTTACCCTCCCCAACAGCCTGCCATTACTTAACTTTTCTACATCTCCAGCCTAGTCCAAGACATTAACATCTACTAACGGGGCTGCTGAGCAGCTGCTAACCGGCCTCGCCTTTCCCCCTATAATTCCTTCTCTGCAGTAGACCCAGGGTGATGATCTTTAAAATTAAATCCTTTCCTTATCTAACTCCAGTGGCTTCCCCTTCATTTAGGATACAGTCAATGTTCCTAATCTTGACCTACAAAACTCTATTTGATCTTGGCCCCTGTCAACCTGTCCAGTCTTAGCCAGAGCCACTCACCCCTTCACTCACTGGACCTGGCCACACTGACCTTCCTTCTCTTCTTTAAACACCTCGAGCTTCTGCTCGGGATGCACTTGACCCAAATCTTCATGTGGGATATTTCTTCCTATAAGTCAGAACTCACCCAAAATGTCACCTCCTCAGTGGAGCCTTTCCCTTTCTACCCATTGCATCCACCAGTAATTACCACTTCTCCCAATTTATCTCTCTGCATGACACTAAACCTCCTGGCATTTCTTATGGTTTCTCTTAACCAACTAGAAATTTCCATGAGGGTGGGTTCCCCAGGCACTGGGACCAAAACCATTAGATGAATGAATGTCACTGAAACTTCCCCTTGAATCTCCAAGGATCATGGAAAGTCCATTCATCTGGTAGCCACGCCCTTGTACAGAACACAGTGGAAAGCACAGATCAGCAGACTAGCTGACTTGACCTCTACTATTAGAGGTCAAATGCCAAACAATGAGACATTATCAAAAACGTATGATAAGCAAATTGGCTAGTGGAAAGGCCTGCGTTCAAATCCTTGTGCTTCACCTTACTCCTCTAAGGGGGTAAAGCACTTGCCCTCTCTCTCCAGGCCATACATTTTCCCCATCTGCAGCATGGAAATGACACACCTCTCCTGTGGGACGTCTGTAAAGAAGAGTGAGATACTACACACAGAACACCTGCTACGTTGCCAGTGCCCAGTGAAGAGCAACAACTCGAGCATTCAGAACCACGGGCGTCTGGGATTCAGGCATGGTTCAAAGGTGCAATGACATCCTGTCTTTCATGAAAAGAGCCCATGGGGCCTAACTGTACCAAATTCCAACTTTTCCACTTTTCCTCCAAACCTCCATTTCCATTCCCACGTGGCCCCATGGGGCTCTATTCCCTCCACGCCCAGCAGGCATGGCCAGGTCTCATCACCGTCAAACACTGCCACACTTGAGGCATCTTCCATATGCTGTTGGTGGGTGCGACTGTCTTTTCACATGCATCTGTTTTCTTCCATCATATTGATCACACGCGTGTATATGTGGCCCTCGCGTTCTACTCACTCTGTATCTCTTTCCAAGATGGCTCCAATGGCCCCTGTGCTTTGGGATCCTGGTCCCAACCTCTAAGTGGAATTAGGAGTCCCCATTCTGTGCTCCCAATATCTGATCTGCACCCCATCTCTCAGGACCATCTAGCATATTGGTGTGTTGGTTGGTGTGGATTTCTCTCTCTCTCTCTCTCTCTCTCTCTCTCTCTCCTTAAATTGTATTTCTTAAGTCTCAGAAGCAAGATCTTTAAATTCCAGTCAACTCCTGGCCCACAGGTTGTCTCACAGGGTGAGGACTGACTACGGTCCGGCTTACCTTGATATGACCTCTTTTCTTGCTCACTTCTCCCAGCTGGAAGCTCCTGCAAGTCCTTGGTGTCATTCATTTTACTAGGTTTCTGAAACACATAGAAAGAGAAAGGTAAACTGCCAAAAATATAACGGAACATAACTAGGATGAATGACTTCGGGGGCAATGGACAGCCAAAACCATACAGCATTGGTGCCTGGGAGTGGAAGTGGAAATTTCAGTTGCTCCTTTCCCTAGAGGTCACTGGAAGTGGGGAGAAATCTGTAGTCATTCGTTTCAAGTGGATCTTTCTAGGCACACACACAGACACTATACAACAAAACATAACCACTGCAATCCACATATAGAAACTGTGTGTGTGGGTAACATGCCAGAAATGTTGAAGTTCTGACAAAAGAAGTTTTTGTTGAGTCAGAAATGCAATTAAACAACAAGGACTTCAATGTGTGTCCTTGGCAGGGCAGGGGGATGGATCAAATGCCCTTAAAATCCGGGAATGGGCCCTTTGTGCAGGGTGTTGTGTGGCCCCTCCTCTCCTCAGTGAAGGTTTGGCTTTTTTTTTTTTCTTTTTTAGATTTGTTTATTTATTTTAAAGGCAGCATTACAGAGATAGAGGGAAAGACATACTCCCCAAATGGCTGCAACAGCCAGAGTTGGGCCAGGCTGAAGCCAAGAACCAGGAGCTTCATCCAGGTCTCCCATGAGGGTGCAGGGGCCCAAGCACTTGGGCCATCATCTACTGCTTTCCTCAGGCTCTTTAGTAGGGAGCTGGATTGGAAGTGGAGCAGCTGGGACTCGAACTAGTGCTCATATCTGAAATCACAAGCAACAGCTTAACCCGCTGTGCCACGGCATGGCCCAGGTCTAGCTTTTGAGAATCACCTGTGTGTAGCATTGCAGGAAAGTCAGCTCATTCCTTCCTGTCCAGCTGTGTCTGTGAAATACTATTCTGTGCATATTTCCATGTATGAAGGAGGCAACTGATTGGAGAATTAGCCAAAGTTGCCCCGAGTGGTTAAGCTGCATATTAGCAATTGTTTTGAGTGAAATGTGGCATAGAATTAAAAAGCATGTGTTCAGGAGATGACTTAGCTGTGTGATCAGGAACAAGATACTTAAACTTGGTCTCAGTGTTCTCACCCGTAGAACAGAGGCAATAAGAACCCCTCTTAGCTTTTCTTGAGGAATTAATGAGATAATTCATATAAGCATTGAGCACAGGCCTAGACACATGATAAGAGCCTATCTGTTGGAATGTTATCATCATGAAAATTCGGGCTGATGGTGTCTTCCATAGTGCCAGAACAGTGTGCACCAACATTTAGGCTGGAAAATTAATGACCAAGTACATGCTCTCAAAAACCAGCCACCAGGATGAAGAGCAGGGAAGAGATTGGAGCAAAGGGGATTAGAAGATGTGTTCAGGGGACCCTTCACCTGCCACATGCTGCTGTCTCCACCTCTCGCCAAGCCCATCCCACCTTCCCAATTTTTCCCAAGAGTCCTGTTTACATCACCCTCTCACCAAGAGGACAACCTCTAGAGCTCACTCCTGAGCCCAGGCAGGTCTGAGGCATCAAATGTCTACTTGTAGCCACATACATGTTCACTTGCACATAAACATGCACAGTCCTAAGGAAGACATCCATGTAGCCCTGGGCATGAGAAGGAGTCGAGAAGTCACACATACATGCATGAGCATGCCCACAAACACACATGTGCACACACCTGTGTTTACCTCTCCAAAGTCACCAGCCATGCCTGCCGTGACCCCCTCCTGCCTTTGACTTCCCTGCCCTGGCTGAGTTCTATCTCCCACCTCAGATCCCTCCAGCTGCAATCTGGAGTGACTTGATGCACACAACCAGGTCGAGGAGTCTTGCCATATTCCTACCAGAATCAATCTGGAGAGGTAGGTGCGTAGGCAAGCAAGCAATGTTAAAGGGGGTGCAGGGTGGAGCACAGAACTTGGGGTTCTGAAATCCAGATTCACCTCCGTATGCCTACTCTGCAGCAAGTTCCTTCGTCTTTCTGAACCTCAACTCCTTATAGCCAAGGTGGGAGCCATCCGTCCCATGGGATGTTGTGACAATCCCATTAATACAGGCGGAAGAATTTCACGAGCTTTATGACTGTCAACTTCAGTGGTGAACACCAGGAACCATGAACTATCTGTGTCCATTTCATTCTCTGGTCTGTGACTTGGGGCTCATTTTGGTAGCAGGAGAGTTAAATGACACTGGCATGCAAGGTGAGCATAAACTCTAGAGAGAGCAGAAGGGTCGTGTCAGCCAGGAACCGGCAAAGACCCCAGAGAGGGGACGGTGAGTGTGGATGCTGTCTTGGGTTTGTCTGTGGTCCGTGGAGTGGCAGTGGGGTAGGAAGGGAAAGTGGAGGTTCTATGTAACTGGCTTAGACACTCAGAATTATTCATCCCTGAGAAGTCTTTGGAATTCCATGCCAGCAAGTGTGAGCGTGCAACTCATTTTCCTCTGCCCCTCACAACCCCATCATTTATCAACATCCCAGGGCCCCCCAAGGAAACAGACCCGAAGACTCAGCAGCAACTGGTCACAGGAGGCCTGTGGTAGGCAGCCCAGGAGATGGCTCCCAAGGACCTTGGCTCCTGAAGTTCATGTCCTTGTGAAATCTCCTCCCCTCATGTCTGAGCCACCACTCAGAGTGACCTCCTCTTCTAACAAACAGAATCTTCCTATGGTCCAAGGGACGGACTCACTTCTGAGATCGTTTCAAGACTCTGGCTTCCATTGTAATCATTCTTTCTCTCTCTCCAGCCCCACCACCCACTCCCTCCCCGTCTCTCTTTCATTCATTCTGAGGGATACCAGCTGCCCCTGAAGAGCCCATGAGGCAGGGATCCAAGCAGTATTTCCAGTCAACAGCCAGCAAAGAACAGAGACCCTCAGTTCACCAGCCTGGGACAACTCAATCTTGCCATGGACCAAGCGAGTGAACTTGAACATAGATCGTCCTCCCCTTGAGCCTTCAGATGAGACCACAACCTCAGCCAAAACCATGAGTGCAGCCCCATGGGCAGACCCTGAGACCAAGGCAGGCAGTAGATTCCTGACCCAAAGACATGGCGGCATAAAAAATATTCAGTGACTACGTTTGGGAGTAATTTTTTTACACAGGAAGAGATCACCAACACAAGGCCCTCACCAGGCATGCCAAGGGAAAGCCCCACCATGAGACTGACACAGAGGAGGGTTTTGCCCTCTGGCAGCTGTGGGGGAAATCTCAATGCATTATTCATCCATTTCTATTCCACTCCCATCTCTAGGAGACAATGCAACTTCTACCAAAAAGAAAAAAAAATCATGAAGGTAAACTTGCTAAGCTCCAGAACATAAGACAATAATGAAGTGACTCTTGCAATAAGGCCGATGTTGGCCAGGCCTCGGAGCCACGGGGGATGCATGGATGTGATGTGGCCAGAGAAGTCCAGGTTGGGGCAGGGATGAGACGTAAGGGGAGGCCCAGAGATGGCATGAGGGCATTTTGCTTCTCACAAGACTTGAAAGGTATGGAGAGCTGGAATTTGGGTGGCTTATTTGGAAGACAAAGCAATAATGAATGCCCTTGGCATCAAATTGGCTTTGTGAAAGCAGAGAGACCAACAAGTCAAGTCCTATTATGGAGCTCTTACCCAACCTTGCTATGTAAACGCACCCAAAGGTGCAGAAAGAGTATAGCAAGTCTCCCTGTCTTGCTTGTCAGTGCAAGCACTCACACCTTTGCGTGTGCACACACACACACACACACGTGCGGACACACACATGTGGACACACACACATAGCTTGATCAGGAAAAATTTCCAGGGCCTACGGCATGAGGGTCGAAGATGGTATGGGATTTTTTTTTTTTTTTTTTTTTTGGACAGGCAGAGTGGACAGTGAGAGAGAGAGAGAGACAGAAAGAAAGGTCTTCTTTGCCATTGGTTCACCCTCCAATGGCCGCTGCGGCTGGCGCACCGCGCTGATCCGATGGCAGGAGCCAAGTACTTATCCTGGTCTCCTATGGGGTGCAGGGCCCTAGTACTTGGGCCATCCTCCACTGTACTCCCTGGCCACAGCAGAGAGCTGGCCTGGAAGAGGGGCAACTGGGACAGAATCCGGCGCCCCAACCGGGACTAGAACCCGGTGTGCCGGGGCCACAAGGCGGAGGATTAGCCTAGTGAGCCGCGGCGCAGGCTTAAAGATGGTATGAATTTCAACACCACCCTTGTCTGTGCCTTGCTTGGACGGGGCTGCTCTGATTAAGAGGCTGAAAGCCACCGGCCTAGAGGCTGGAGTTTCTCCATAGACCCCGTTGGAGCCTAGGTCATCTACGGGGTCCCACGAGGGCTTTCCTTGAATTGCTGAGCACCTAGGACACAAAGATGAAGAAGCCACCTGCTGTGCAAGTGACTCTAACAATCACCTTTATCGTCAGCCATTCCCCTTGGCTTTCTCTAAAGTCATTTGTATGTTGAAAGTTATTACCTTATCGGGAAGGGAAGAGGGAGTGGGAGAGGGGAGCATTGTGGATGGGAGGGAAGACACGGGCGGGGTGGGGGGGAGGAGGCTATTGTGGTCCATAAGCTGTACTTTGGAAATTTATGCTCATTAAATAAATTTAAAAAAAAAAAAAAAGAAAGTTATTACCTTATCAACACTTCATAAAAATGGGCATGTTCCCTGTATCCCTGTGTGACTGGCTGGTCGTCTTCCTTGGAGCTGGCACGGTCCCAGGTCACCACAGTCGGGTGACCTACAAAGCAGTGCTGAGGTCTAACCCACTGCACCAGCGACAGGTCCCCAGGTCACTTTGCCTCTCTGCACCTCCGTTTCCGCCTGGGTGAGAACAGAGGGGTTGGGGTCCACCACAGCCAGGCGCCCTTCCGGCTCTGACCTCACGTGTGTCCCCAGCCCTCCCCGCACCGCGGGGGCCCCGGAGCCTGGAATGCAACTGAGGTTTCCTAACTTCCCACCAAATAAATTCCTTATGAGGCCACCTCCTGGGTTGATCCTCATGGAGGGAACACAGCAAACGCTGAACTGCAAAACTCCGCTTGTTCTCATTCCCGGCTGCCTTGCACAAGGACAAGAAGCTAACTTTTGCCCTCTAGGGTGGGAAATGCGAAAGACGCAAGTGCAGAGCCCTGCAAACCGAGACCACAACCACCACCGACCCCTCCCAGGCGCCACGCCATCCGCTGGGTGGAAATTCCACAAGCAGAAGGTGCCCGGCCCGACTCCCGCTCTGGCTCCCCTGCCAGTGGCCGTCAACCTGTTTCTGTCCTGGTGGAGTTACGATGTGGAGCCAGAAATCTGGAAGAATTTAACACCCAGTCGATTCAGACACAGGAAAACACTGTTCAGAGTAAACACTGGAATCCCTCCCTCATCGTGCAGGAATGTGGGGCCAGCAGGGTCTGAGCTCAGCAGCTTCCCAGAAAAGCCCCCGCTAAGCGCTCCCTCGCTCGCTAGCTCTCGGCTTTGGGGCTGCAGCCCTGGAGGGCCGGGCGGGGCTCTGCAGGCTGTGTTCTGGCGACACAGGGGCGAGGCTTAGGTCAGCACAGGGCGCTACTCCCTCGCCATGGAAACATGGGCAACGCTGGCCGCAGCCTCTGGCGAAGGAGCCAGCTGTTTTCTCTGCTTCCAGGACTTTGCTTGTATGCCACGGCCGGGCATGGGCTCCGGACTTGTGCACGGTGGAGGAAGCAGAGGGGCTCAGGCTGCCTTGGGACCTTCCATTCCCCTCCCTCCCAGCAGGCTGTGAAAGAGTCACTTTTCCTGGAGGAGAAGAAAGGGAGCTCTGTGCACATGGCCAGGGTGCAATCCATCCAACCAAAAGCTGAGGGCACGCAGCATGGGATGTGGCCTCCGGCGGGCATTTCTCTTTACTGCGACTGAATGACTTCCGTTTCTCCACTCCGTTTCCTCTGGCTCTGGAGACCAGAGAGAAAGGTCTTGCTGGGCCCAAGAGCTGTAAAATGGATCCCAGAAGGAACATTTTTGTCCCTGCATCCCTCTGCCTAAAATTCTGCCCAAATGCCCCTCGTGAGAAACTGCTGGACGATGTCTCATGGCCAGAATGTCAGAGGACACCTGTAAGTTAGCAGTGGTTCAACAACCATGCAGAGGGGCCGGCGCTGTGGCATAGCAGGTAAAGCCACTGCCTGCAGTACTGGCATCCCATATGGGTGCAGGTTCGAGTCCCGGGTGCTCCACTTCCAATCCAGCTCCCTGCTGATATGCCTGGGAAAGTAGCAAACGATAGCCCAAGTCCTTGGACCCCTTACACCCATATGGGAGACCCAGATGAAGCTCCTGGCTCCTGGTTTCAGCCTGGCCCAGCCCTGGCCATTGCAGCCATCTGGAAAGTGAACCAGAAGATGAAAGATCTCTCTCTCTCTCTCTCTCTCTCTCTCTCTCTCTCATTCCCCCTCTACACTCTTTCAAATAAATAAATAATTCTTTTGTCGCTCCCCCTCTTCGTGGAGGAACGACACTAAACCCTGCGCTGTTCTTTCGTCTGCTCGGCCCTCCCCGGGTTTGCTGCTGGTTCTTCCCGGGTTGGCTACTATCCCTTCCACCTCCGTGGAAGGGCAGTTCCCCCTGGCCACATTCCCTACTTCCGCAGGGGAGCGGCACACCGCCGGCCGGTTCTTCTCGGGGGCTGCACAGGTTCCCTTAGATGTTCCCCATAGATGTTCCTGGTGCATGCCGTCTCTCTCCTCCTTTATAGTCCTCCTCCGCCAATCCTAACTCGGCTGCCCACACGCCGAGTACGCTGCTCTCCTCCAATCAGGAGCAAGTCCTACAGTTTATTAGTTGAACTGGAGGCAGCTGTGCGGAAGCTGTTTACTTCTCTCCCAGCGCCATATTGTGGGAGAGCAGATGCATAGAATAAGTCTTAATTCCAGTAACTCAGTCCAGTCCGGATTGCTCCCCACATTCTTTAAGTAAACACATGCCACAAAGAAGTAACGCATATGCCCTTAAGATGAAGATATTTTATTAAAAAAAAAAAAAAGACAATGCAGAGAGAGTCCAAAGATTACTGCTGTGGCTTGAATGTCATCACCAAAAACTCACGTTGAGAACTGAATCCTACGGTAAGGTCGTGAGAGGTGGGACCAGGTGGGACACTTAACAGGTGATTGCTTGGGACGTGAATGAATGGATTAAATGGTTCTCTTGAGAGTAGGCCTGTCATAAAGCTGTTGGTTCTGTCTCCCCATATGATGCCTTCTCTGACACAACAAGAACATCCTCCTTGGACGCAGAGCTGATACAGGCACCAGCACGGACTGCCAAGGCTTTGGAACCATGAGCCAGTTAAATGTCTATTTCTCATAAATTACCTAGTCTTGGGGGTTTGATTAGAGCAAGAGAAAATTGACCAAGTTGACTACTTTGCCACCAAAATTCAGTGATGAGGCTGCTGGGACACTGAGGTGCACCAGCTACAGCTACTTGGGTCTATGAAGGGGCCAAAGGTACAAACCACTGAATGTGCGGCATGGCAACCCACCTCTGCCTGAGTTTCACCACTGCCTCACTGCCAGCGCAGCACTGAACCCACTGCCGAGCCCTGAGGGATCCATTCATTGATCCGAGTGTACTGAGTGGCGTTCTTCTGTGAGCAAGAGACCCAGCTCCCAGATGTGCATCTCCTGCCCTGGGCTCTTCCCTGAGCACCTGGCTCATGTAGACAAACTCTGCCAGACCTTCCCTGTCCTAACTGAGCTCTGGCCACCTGTCTCCCTAGCCACTCACCAAAACCTGCTCCTTCTCTGGGCTGTCCCCATTGCATCCAACAGCACCAAAATACTAGGAAGTCTTCCTCTCTTCTTTCCCTCACCCTCAAGGTCCAACTTACCAGCAAATCATGTCAACTCAACCAGCAGAAATACTCTGATACTGTCATTTCCTCTCCATTTCACAACCATCACAACTACTACTGCAAATAACAATGACAGAATAACCATAACTCACCCCATAGGTGTCAGTGTTTCACATGCATTAAGCGATTAGAATTCTCAACAAACCATGAGTTAAGTACTACTATTACAGAGGGTGAACTTGAGGCACAGGAAGGTTCACTCCTAGCTCAAAACCATACACCTCTTGTGGTGGGGCCTGGATTTGGATGTAGACCACTGGTTCCAAGATGCACATGATCAAACACCACATGCCTGGTGCCACCCCTGTACATACCTGGATATCCCCACAGCCTCTTTCACCCATATAATTTATTTTGTATGCACAGCAGCACGGTGATCTTTCTAAAAATATGTGCCAGTATGCATAGCACCCTCCCCAACCTAAATATCCCTCCCCAGTGGTCTCCCCAGAACCCTTGAAATGAGATTCTCACTCCTACCATGGCTGCTGCTGTATATCTCCTCTCTCTCTCTCTGTCTGTCTCTCTCTCTCTCTCTCTCTGTCTCTCTCTCCCCCAATCTCCAGCCCTTCCCCCGACCCAGAATGCTCTTGCCCGCAGACTGCTCCATGGCTGGCTTCGGGTCATTTGGACTTCCATCACATGATTTTATTTCATTATCATGGCAGAACTCATCACTATCAGCCATTATTGTACATTTGTTTGTCTATAATTTATTTTCTGCCTTCCCTCTTAGAATGTAAGTTCCACTGGGGGAAATAATTTGCCTAGATTTTCCTCCACTCATGTCCTAAAACTTAAAACTATATAAATGGCTACTGAGCACCTGCTGTGCACCAGACACAGGGAGAGAGAGCAGAAGACATCAGAAGCCTGACCGATAGGGATGTCACTGTCCCACAGTTGCAGCCTGGCATGGGGAGTTCATGACAGAAGAAGGCACGGGTATCATAAGGACATAGAAGAGTCATTTCTCACCCTGCATAGGAAAGTCAATAAGGCTCCCTGGGGTAGAGATGACTTGAGATCATTTCAGTTCAACAAACAGGTACTCTGGGCAGACCCAGACAGTGGCAGAGGTGATGAGGCCAGTGGTCCACTTCCTCAGGGCCAGAGTCACATGCATTGCTGAGGCCCACACCCAGGGCCTCTGATTCAGTAGACCGAGGGTGGGGGATGCTAACAAGTTACCAGGTGAGGATCAGTGTCTGTGGCTTAGGAAGCAATGCTTGCAGAACAAGTCAATTGGGGCATTTTCCTTGCCCCAGACCAGCATGAATATAGTTCAGTGCCCATCTGAGGGCCACTTGCTTTGACAGAAATATCAGCTGAGTTGATATGAGAGGGAGATATCCAGGTCACTGAAGGAGAAGAGGGAGCCAGAGTCTTGGAGGAATTAAAATGTATTTCAGTATTGCTGAAGATTAAAGTGAAGCCTAAAGCAAAGATTAGCCAAAAGTGAGATCAATGCAACTGCCAGTTCCGAGTCTCAGGTTGAATAAGGGCAAGGAAAGCATAACAGACTAAGGGACTTCCAAAAGGCTTCCATCACATCACAGAGGTGTGTGTAATCACAGTAGCAAGAAACGAGATGGTAAACAAAGTGGAAGTCAGACCATGAAGGCTCCCCTCCTGGAGCCAGGTGCTACTTGTGTCCTCCGCCTAGAGCATTCCCACTGAACACCACGGTGACTGCCGGATGATTCCCATCAGGGAGCTGCGTCATCAGCTCTCATTTTCAGAAAGATTTCCCCCAACAGAGACCTACCTATGGTTTTCCACCAAAGATGTGCACTTCCAGACCTAATTACCCATTTGTTCCCAGAAAGAAGGACCCCAGCCAAGAACTCTCTCGCTCAACACTCTTCTCCCTACCTTGCGTCCGAGACAAGCTCTGTATCTGAGTTCTTGCTACTCACAGGTCTGGCCCGTGAGACCTCCCAACTTCACTCGCTCCGTTTCCCCAGAAGGGAAGGAAATCGAGGTGGAGATGGCAGAGTCACAAGATGGCTCAAAGGTCTCCATCCGCCCTCCAGCAAGAACCCCGAAATCCACAAATCCTCAAGTCCTTTACATAAACTGGCATAGCAACGGCATCGAACTGTGCACGTCCTGTATGCTGTCAGTCATCCCCAGATTACTTAGAGCACTTAATGCCGTGTCAACAGATGCTATACTGCATTATTTAGGAAATAAGGACAAGGAAAAAGTCTCTGTGTGTTCAGAACTGATCCAATTATTTTTAATATCTTCTGAGTTCGGTTGAATCTTGGCATGCAGAACCTGCAGATACGAAGGCTGACTGTGTTTCAACATTAAAAAGAATGTTTTGAAGTGAAGGGATGACAGAGCAGAAGGGAGTGGAAGGGGGTGGAAATGGGACAAGAATTGCTACAAGGAGGGGAAACAGAAGATTGCCTAGAATTGCTGGACGTTTGTCCATGACCCAGGCTCTGTCAGAGCACAGCTGAAGGGTTAGCAGTGAGATGTGTGCGTGGTGGGGGTGGGGGTGGGGTCGGGGTCGGGGTGGGGCTCGGGGCAGGGGCAGTAGTGGGCAAGTCTCTTTAGAATCAGTCAGGAGCCTTAGATGGCGTGGCCTGGAGAAGGTCTCGGGTGTGATGGAAAACAAATGAGAAACAAGGGATGGGTGGGGGGAGGGAGGTGCTGGGTTCCCTGTGAGTGTGACTGAAACAATGAGCTAGAGAAGACAGAGCCCAGAGATGCACCGAGGAGGACAGACCTGGCCATCAGCCACTAACCTGAGGGTGCAGTTAGCAAGCTGGCCCCTATCTCTCTAAGGCCAAAAACAAGCGTCTACAACCAGGTCAAAATCACCCTTTCCCATGTTCAAAAAAGCCTCAAGAAAAAAAAAAAGGTAAAATCAACATGTATTTTAGAAATAATGGAAATTGAAAATCAATGTAGGCCAAGTATTTCCCAGGCAGCAGGCCTGACCTGCTGCACATTCCTGGTGTCTGGTTTCCACGAGGCACTCGCTGCAGCTCGGCCAACCTTTGCTTCTGACGTCTATGACCCATGGACACTGCTCCCCACATGCCACCTCTGCAGTGGATTCCACTTACTGGGAGCCATCAGATGCTGCCTTGGCCAACTCCAATTTAAATATCTCCTTCTCCATACCTCCTTCTGAGTCCCTGCTCCTGCCTGCCTATCTAACTGTCCCATTGTCAGAGGTATGGGTGGCCTGAGGACAACTGGCCCTGGGGAAGCCTCAGAAACTTCTGGGTCCAGAGCTGGGGTCTGGCCAGGGGCCAGCATTGAATGAATACTCTGAGCTGAAATGCACTAGTTGGCCAATGTGTGATGAGCTAAGGGTCCAAGTCAGGCAGGCGGGGGCGGGGGGGGGGGGAGGAGCAGGCAAAGCAACACTGGAAGAGTAAGCAGGCAACAGAGGATGAACAGCATACCAGGAACCCACGACTATGGAGGAGGACTACGTCATGGAAGTCCAGGGCTTGAACATTGGTGGCACACGGGGCTGGGTTCAAGTCTTTGTTCTGGTGATTGCTGACGGTGTGACTTTGGGCAAGTCACCGACCTCTGCTGGCCTCAATTTTCTCTGGTGAAATGTTGATGACCTTGATGATGGGTATGGGGAGGGGATGGAAGCCCCTGGGCCTGGCAAGACTTCAGGTTTGAGAGGTTGACGCGTCCCTGTCTGAAACGGAATCCTGAGCCCGTCAGGGACAGAGCCTCTGGGCCAAGTCAAATGAGGAAGTGGACATGACACACATGAGCCTGGGCAGCCCCACCAACCTCAGGGGCGTGCTCACTGCCTTTCCAAAGCCTGCTTCTCGCGTCTGCTTCCTGGGCTAACTCCTGAGTGACAGCATAGACGCTGGGGCCACCAGCAGCCTGCACGCTGAGTAACAGCGACCAGTGTCCGTTCTCTTGTCCTGTTCCCCCACTCTGGCGCCGGCTCCTCACGCCTCTCCCAGTCGGCCCCACCCTGTCCTCTGCACTTTTCAAATGTCCCTCCTCACGACATTTCCAAGTCTCCCCTCCTTACAACATTCTTCCCTTGACCTCCAGCTTCCCCTTACTTCTATTTTTCTCCTTTTCTCTGCCAAAATTCCCCAGGGAACGGCCGTACCAGCTGCTGCTCTTGCCTCACTCCCCAGGGCCCCGCAGCCTGCGTCCATCCCCAGAGCTGCTGACAGTGCTGAGCAGAAGCCAGCGGGCAGACTGGAAGGAAAGACATGGCTGGAGAGGGCCCCAGGGAGCGTGAGTGGGAACGTGCACAGGCACATGCATGCACACACGTGCCCAGACACACATCCCAACACCCCAACACACATGCACACACGCACACCAGCACCCTGACATAACCGGATGTGCCAACATACTACCACATGCACACACCAGAACCTTGACACATACAAACATGCTTAGACACACACATACCAACACATACACCAATATACAGATACAACCACCCCAATACACCCTCAACACACACACACTCACACACATTAACTCATGGAAATACACACCCCAACACACACATCAATATATAGGCACATGCATAGCTATACCCCAACATATACACCAAGACATAATTGCACTAACACACTACCACACTGACACATACACAACATACAGAGACACACACACCAACACACATATACCATCACACATACCAGCATACACACACACGAACACCACAACATATACACATAGCAACACAGACACACTCACAAACACCATGATATACACACCAACACAGAGACACATCCACAAAGACACACACACACATACACACACTACCTAACCCCTTCCAAAATGGTAGACAGGAGGCACCCAGAGCTGCCCATGGTGGGGCCTGCACCCAGTCCTTACCACAGGGACCTCAGGCCTATGTTGGCAGCACAGTGGGTGAAGGGGATTCTGAACTGCTCCACCTAGGGGTGCATCCAGGCCTTAAGTGAGTGGCCTGAATGTTCTGTAGTTGGGGAGGGAGCCTTGCACAAGTGCCCGGGGAGTAAGCACTCAGAAGTCATCCCTGAAATGGCATGCAGTCAAGGAAGGGGGAGGGAGAAGCAGCGTAGGACGGGGTACAACTTTAGGTTAAGTCCCATGAAGACAACATCAGCCTGATTCTGCGGGGGGGGGGGGGGGGGTGTTCTGGGTGTAAGTTATGCCTCTGGAAGTTTTATTTTATTTTATTTATTTACTTGAGACACAGAAAAAAAAGAGACAGAGAGAGGAGAGAAAGAGAGACAGACAGCAAGAGCTCCTACCCTCAAATGCCTGCAATGGCCAGGGCTGGGGCCAGGCTGAAGTCAGCAATCAGGAACCCCATCCAGGTCTCCCACATAGGAGGCAGGAGCCCAACGACTTGTGCATCACCACTTCCCTCCAGGGTCTGCACTGGCAGGAAGCCGGAGGTGAATATCAAACCCAGGTACTCAGAGATGGGGGCACTGGCATGTAAACCACTGGATCAAGTGCCTGCCCCCTACAGGCTGTGAGTAGTAAAGGCAGGCGCCGATCCTTGGATCTGAAGTATGATGAGACTCCTTCATGCATCCTTGGGAGACACAGTAGTGTCAACCCTCACCTCCACTGCCCAGGAAGGAACACGGGGCTGTGGTCTAGCTATGGTTTGGATGTGTCCCCCCCAAGGGTGCATATGCTGGAAGCTCCACCCTCCATGGGGTGCCGTTGGGAGGCTGTGGAACCTGTAGCGGGTGGAGTCTAGTGGGAGGTGACTGGGTCACTGGAGGGTTGTTATAAAAGGAGCAGGCTTGACCCCTGGAGCCCTCTCCCTTCCTTTCTCACCTTGCGATGCAGCGATCGTTCTGGCGCATTCTCCCACCACGTTGTGCTGCACCCTCATGGGGAGGGCGAGCCAATGGGGCCGCCCAGTCTTGGGGAGCCAAATAAACCCTTTTTCTTTAGAAAGTACCCAGCATCAGCTGTTTCATCACCACAACAGGAAGTAGACAAAGTCTCCCTGGGTACACTTTTGTGTGTGCTTTGGTTGGCTGGTTGCTTAAGTAGAGTTGTCAGCACTAATTACACAGTAGAATCACCTGTTAACATACCCAGGGCTGAGCCTTCTGCAGACAAAGTAAATCAGAATTTCAGGGATTAGGGGGAGGGCAGGGGTGGGGAGTGAGGGAGGCAGGGGCTGGACATCAGTATGTTTACCAAGTCCCAGGTGTAGGGACCCCTGAGGATTCTTGGAATTCTGGAATAAGCAGAAGGATGGTCCTCCTATGAAACCGCATGGCCTCCTGGTATCTGGGTGTGTGCCTTTGACTTTCCCCTGGACTTTTCTCTCTCTGAGAATGCCTGGTGTACCAAGGTGAGGAAACAGGATCCCCGCCACTGTTACCTGAGAGGGTTCTGTGCTTCCCCCATCTTCCTTGGCTTGCCTGCCCGGTGCTTATTTTCTGTCTCCAGCCATCTCTCGTGCTCTCGATCCCACTGGCCCCAGGATCCTCTGCTTGCTGCTGTCAGCCAACCCCTCACCTCCCTCCTGGAATGGTCCAGAAGCCAGGCCCCAGGGGTAAATGGAGGCATTGTGACATCAGCAGTTGCCATGCCTTTGTTCTCTTCCTCCTTGGTGAGGCCAGCTGACTCTAAAAGGGGGGTGTCCTCAAACTCAGATGTGGGAGGCATCATTGCTGTACCCCACCCCAGAGTCAATACCTACGATGTGTCAGGTCCTGGCCCAGGCACTGTGTGTGCCTGATCTTATGGGGCAGCTCAGATCACAGGGGCATGAAGGAGATTCTTGGGATCATTTCATTTCCACAGGCAGTAACTCTAGCAGAGCTGGCCAGTGAGAGACAGACAAGGCCAGTGATCTACTTCCTCAGTGCCAGAGTCCCGTGGAGGACCCATGTAGACACAGATCACTGGGTACCACCCCCACCCCAGAGCTCCAGTTCAACAGATGTGCACAGGATCCTGAGGCTGTGTCTCTCTACGCTCCTAGCATCCTTCTGAAATACAACCTACTCTGGATAAGAGAAGGGAATCGTGGCCACCAATAGGCTGTTCAGGTTCAGCCTCCTTTGCCAGGAATCCCTTGACTTGACCGTCGTTGGCAATGGATGAGAAGGCACAGCTTCAAACCTTACTTACCTGTGACCCCAACTCTGAAAGATTATCCAAGTCCAAGGAGCACCCAGTGCAGAGCAGACTGGGACATCTGGCAATTTAAGTGCAGTTGTGGCCGGTGCCGTGGCTCACTAGGCTAATCCTCCACCTGTGGCGCTGGCACACCGGGTTCTAGTCCCGGTCGGGGCGCCAGATTCTGTCCCGGTTGTCCCTCTTCCAGGCCAGCTCTCTGCTGTGGCCAGGGAGTGCAGTGGAGGATGGCCCAAGTGCTTGGGCCCTGCACCCCATGGGAGACCAGGAGAAGCACCTGGCTCCTGCCTTTTAGATCAGCGCAGTGCGCCGGCTGCAGCGTGCCGCCCGCAGCGGCCATTGGAGGGTGAACCAATGGCAAAGGAAGACCTTTTTCTCTGTCTCTCTCTCTCTCTCACTGTCCACTCTACCTGTCAAAAAAAAAAAAAAGGGCAGTTGTCGGCTGGGGACAGCAGCCAGGAGGCAGGCTGGCCTGGTCCTCTAGGTGTCCCAGTCACCAAGCTCCACTGGGAAGTCCTTGGGAATGTCTCTCCAGCCTTCTTGGTCCTCTCCTCCCACCCCCGTTCCCCCGTGCCTCTAATGCCAGCCCTCAACCTGTCCATCCAGGGATCTAACCCTTGTGCCCAGCATCCAAAGCAAGTCCTTCATCTTCCTCAAAACATCAATTTCCCATTGACTCATCGTCTTTGGAGTTCTCTGTAATCTTGAGAGAGAGGCACATTCTGGAAAAAGTCCAGGTCCAGGTTCGGAAGGCAGAAGACCTGTGTTTCAGGCCCAGCTTTACCACGTGATGGTAGGACAGCGAGTGGGTCTCCAACAAGAGCCCACCTTTCCTTAGCACCGCGAGCCCAAGCCATAGCCTCGCACAGACCCTCTGCCATGGCTGTTCTTCTACAGATGCCTTCCTTCCTTGGTCTTCTCTCTCCAGACTCCAGTTCCTCTGTGGGTGCAGCCCCACACTTCTCTTCCACGCTGGAACTCCTGTGTCACCTGGGCTGAGCGTCCTCCCTCTCCTTGGTCCCCTCTCTGTGTCTCTCTGTACCCCAGCCCCATGTGTCTGATGAAAATCTTTACCTGGGGAATTTTCCTCCCACAGGCCTCAGGGTGCTGGCTTTAGGGAAATGCACCTTTCCCTCCTCTGAGGGCAGCACGACGTGCCTCTACACTCACCGTCAGCTTCCACGGCCTGTGAGCAAGGGTGAGCCAAGCAAGTGCACAGTGTGAGCCTGATGCTAACCACCCCCAGGACTCAGGGGGCTGGACCTCAACCCTTCCAGAGCCCCTCGGCGCACCTCGCATGCGTCCTCACTGTCATTCCCTACAGCCTCCCAAGAGGCAGACCCACCTTGACCCCAGCCCTTCATTCTGTGCCCTGTGCCAGGCCCTGAAGTCAACTCTTTTCCCAGACTGATTCATTTGCTGTCCCAAATCTTCAGGACAAAGCCTACAGAGCAAGCTTCGCGATTCTAGATCCTGATTGTACAAAATGATGAAATTGAGGCACACAGACATTAATTAAGTTGCCCAGTGTCTTAGCCTGGTTCTTGCTGCTGTAGTTGATAAGGAAGACCAGGTAGCTTACAAGGAAAGGAAGCTTATTTCTCTCAAAGCTGTGGAATCAGAGAAGTCTAGGAACATGGCACCAGCATCCGCTCAGCATCTGGTGAGGGCCTTCCTTCTGGCTCAGGACATGACGTGTTGAGAGGGAGCAAGTGTGCCCAAGAGGGCTCACTTCCACAGCAAAGCCATTCCTTTAAAAACAATACATTGATGGCCCAAGTGCCTGGACCCCTGCACCCACATGGGAGACCCAGATGAAGCTCCTGGCTCCTGACCAGATTGACTCAGCTCTGGCTGTTGTGGCCATTTCGGGAGTTGAACCAACAGAAGGAAGACATTTCTCTCTGTTTCTCCCTTTGTCTCTCTGTAACTCTCTCAAATAAACAAATGGAAAGGGAAGGGAAGGGAAGGGAAGGGAAGGGAAGGGAAGGGAAGGGAAGGGAAGGGAAGGGAAGGGAAGGGAAGGGAAGGGAAGGGAAGGGAAGGGAAGGGAAGGGAAGGGGAGGGGAGGGGAGGGGAGGGAACAGAGGGGAGGGGAGGGGAGGGGAGGGGAGAGGAGGGGAGGACCTCTTCCTCTTCGTTTTTCACCTGGAATATTTCCATAGGCAGACACCTGTCATCAACACTTTGGTTCTGCAAAACTACTGAAAAGCAAGACAGGTGTTGCATTTTTTTCCTCCTTTATTCACTGTTTTTTTTCTAAGTAGTAAGTGGGATTCTTGCAAGTTTCAGAAGGAACTAAAATTATGGAGTGAACTTACAGATTTTCAATAGCTCCCCCTTATCCACAGGAGATGTTTTCCAAGACCTCCAGAGAGTACCTGAAGCCTCAGGTCGTTGCAAACTCTACGTACACTAAGATTTTTCCACTACAGACAGACACCCCCATGATAAAGCTTAATTTATAATTTAAGCACATAACAGATTAACAACACATTGATCCCTTGACCCATCACCTCCAAATACCATGCCTCTGACCTTGGAGACAGGTGTCCAACATTCAAACCAAGCACCCGTGGACATGCAGTTCATAAGCAGAAGAACCCCAGGCTGAGGTCCTGCACAGCCCACTGAGAAGGGGATGCCCGGGCATCTCCACACACCAATTCCACAGGAGAGGCCACCTGAAATCCACGGCAGACTTGCCCAGAACCCCTCACCCAGCTCTCCTCCGGAGCTGCTCTTCCTCTCCCCATCCCAGATCCCGGGGCAAACAGGCCCAGGCGCATTCTCTCTCTGGCCTGCTGTGAGGGCTCACCCTAGGTGTCAATTTGACTGCAGTAAGGAACGCCTACAGAACTGGCCGGCCACTGTTTTGGGCATGTCTGTGAGCACGTTTCCAGAGATCACCAAGTGTGTCTGAGAGGACAAGGTGAGGAGACCCAGTCTTAATACGGACAGGCACCACCAGCTGGCGGGGGCGCCTGGAAAGAATAAATATGGAAAGTGGATTGGTCTGTTGCTCCATGATCTGGGACATGCTCAATTCACTTTACTCCCACCTTGGACATCAGAACTGCAGACCTGCTGGCTTTGGAACCCCAGGACTTAACACCAGCACTGGCCTAACTATTACCTGGACTTTCGGCTTCCCATGGAGAGTTAAACCCTTAGCTTCTCTGGTTTGGAGGTCTTTGGACTTGGACTAGGCCATGCTGTCGGCATCCTGGGGTCTCCAGCCTGCAGAGGCCCTGTCCTGGGACTTCTCAGTTGTCATAATCACGTGAGTCAGTACCCTAATCAATCCTCCTGCACATATGTATACCGTATCACTTCCATCTCTCTACACCTGCACACTCACATTTTGTGTGAAAAACCAAACAGAAAAACGTATCAGGTCAGAAGTTTGTTAGTTCTCCCTCTTGGTCCCTATGCCAGTTTTCAGGGTGTTAAGCATCAGACCCATCACACATCACCTCTTCCTAGAGGGCTCCCCAGTGGCCTGGTACCCCCAGTCGAGTCAATCAAAGAAGGACATAGAATCAAATCAGGCAGCTCACTGGCTGCTCTCTGACCTGTGGCCTGGAACAAGAAGAGGACCTGGGCTGAGGCAGTTCTATGCAGGAAGACGAGCAGGAGGCCGAGAAAGAAGTGGCAATTGGCCAAGGGTCAAAGGATTCTCCGAGTACTATAAAGGCCACGAGAGGTTGCAGCAAACATCAAAGGAGCCGGATGAACTCCATGCGCTGCAACTGGTGGACGAACCTCTTCAGTCTCCACTTTCCAGGTTCCCCCTCCCTCCCTTCCTCTACCTGCAGAGGAGCTGCACTTCCCACAGGCTGAACTGTGCTGATCGCATCTCCATGACACCTTCTTGCAAGCTCCTCTGTTCCCCCTATAACTTGGCCATAGGATCTGGAGCCTTGACGGGGCCCGAGTTTGCTTTCCCATAGATGTGTTGTAAGTTCTGGGAGGTGCCTGATTCAGGGCTGCCTCTCCTGCTGGGACGTCAGCAGCTGCTGCCGACATCCTGATAGTTGGTGACTGCAGCTGACAGTGAGGTAGTTCACTCATTTTCTCTTCGTTTTTCACTTGGAATATTTCCATAGGCAGACACCTGTCATCAACACTTTGATTCTGCAAAACCACTGAAAAGCAAGACAGGTGTTGCATTTTTTCCTTCTTTATTCACTGTGTTTTCCAAGTAGTAAGTGCGATTCTTGCAAGCTTCAAAAGGAACTAAAATTATGGAGCTTCTGTAGCGAACTTGCAGATTTTCAATAGCTCCCCCTATCCACAGGAGATGTTTTCCAAGACCTCCAGAGAGTACCTGAAGCCTCAGGTCGTGCCAAACTCTACGTACACTAAGATTTTTCCACTACAGACAGACACACCCATAATAAAGCTTAATTTATAATTTAAGCACATATCAGACTAACAGCAATAACTAACAATAAACTAGAATAGTTATAACAATCTGCTGCAGTAAAACCGCCAGCATTGCTGCTCTTACACGTTGGAGCCATGGCAAAGTAAAACAGGGGTTCCGAGACTTTCAGCACTGTTCACAGCACTCTGTCTACTAACAAAGACAGCTACCAAGAGACAAAAGAGACAAATGGGCTGGTGGGGCGCTGCGTGGAGACCCTGCACAGACGATCCAGGTCCTGGATGGGAAGGAGCAAGACAGTGCGAGATTTCATCACACTGCTCAAACGGAGTGCAATTGAAAACATCTGAGGCCGGCGCCGCGGCTCACTAGGCTAATCCTCCACCTGCGGCGCCGGCACACCGGGTTCTAGTCCCGGTCGGGGCGCCGGATTCTGTCCCGGTTGCCCCTCTTCCAGGCCAGCTCTCTGCTGTGGCCAGGGAGTGCAGTGGAGGATGGCCCAAGTACTTGGGCCCTGCACCCCATGGGAGACCAGGAAAAGCACCTGGCTCCTGGCTCCTGCCATTGGATCAGCACGGTGCGCCGGCCGCAGTGCGCCGGCCGCGGCGGCCATTGGAGGGTGAACCAACGGCAAAGGAAGACCTTTCTCTCTGTCTCTCTCTCTGTCCACTCTGCCTGTCAAAAAAAAAAAAAAAAAGAAAGAAAGAAAGAAAGAAAGAAAAGAAAACATCTGAATTGGGGGTCAGTACTGTGGGCATAGCCGGTAAAGCCCCTACCTGCAATGCCAGCACCCCTTATGGGCACCGGTTCAAGACTCGGCTGCTCCACTTCCGACCCAGCTCCCTGCTAATGCACTTGGGAAAAGTAGTGGAAGATAGCCCAAATGCTTGGGTGCCTGCACCTATGAGAGACCTAGAAGAAGCTCCTGACTCCTGGCTTTGGCCTGACCCAACTCCAGCTGTTGAGGCCATCTGGGGAGTGAATCAGTGGATGGAAGAGCTCTCTCTGTCTGTCTCTTCCTCTCTTTATGTAACTCTGACTTTCAATAAATAAATCAATATTTAAAAAAAAAACTGAATTGTGTCTTTCTGGGACTTTCCACTTAATATTGTTGGCTGACTGTGGGTGACTGAAACCACAGAGAGCAAACCATAGATAAGGAAGGGTTACTGGGAATACTCAAAAATTGTAATCCACAGTAGCACTGTTCTTTTTTTCTCAAAGATTTTTTTCTTACTTATTTGAAAGGCAGAACTACAGAGAGAGAGAAGGAAAGAGAGAGAGAGAGAAAGAATGATCTTCCATCTGCTGGTTCACTCCTCAGATGGCCACAATGGCCAGGGCTGGGCCAGTCCAAAGCCAAGAGCCTAAAACTCCATCTGGGTCTCCTATGTGGGCGGCAGGGGCTCAAGTACTTGGGCCATTTCCTGCTGCTTTCCCAGGTGCTGTAACAGGAAAAGGAAGATGGAGGCTTGCTTTTAGCTTTGTAGGAAGGCTGTACCACTCACCTGTAGGACGAACTCATTATGGAAAGACTAGTTTTTAAAAGGAGATGTGGGAAAGAGGGACATCAATCATCCTGTAGCCTTCAAGGTATGTGCAGTAAATAAAACATCCCACTGCCCCACCCTGCCCACTTTGGCTCCCTGCCGGGTTAATGCTGAACCAATGTTTCAGTTCCAGGTCAAAGGCCATCTCCCACAGCAGGGCATGGAACTCAAAGGCCTCCAGGAAGAGACTGGCAACGTAAACATCTCAAGAGACCGGCTGAATTCACGGAGGGGTGGTGCTGCCCGCCTAAAGGGCCTGAAGTTCAGTCCTTAAAACGCGATGGCAGCCCCAGATCACCACTGTGAACCATGGCTGCATCTCCATTCCAGGGACTGCAAGCCAGGCCAAGGTCTCTCCTCCCCTGCCACCGCCCCATGGAGGACTGACTGTCCCTTCTCTGCCCCAGGGCCCTTTGATCGCACTGCAGCTCTTTCACTGATTAATGGTAATGCTTGCCAGCCTTTATGGAGGGCTTATCAGAGGCCAGGCAACACGCCAAGAGCTTTACATCTCTCCTGTCCTACAGCCTCAGTAGAAATTAGGTGCAGTTTTTCAGCCCCCTTTCTTAGGTGAGGAAACTGCATCCCAGAGGGGTTGAGGAGCTCACTCCAGGTCATTCATCAGCAATGAGGTGGGCAGGCAGAGCTAGGATCTGAACCCAGGCAGCCTGGCTTCAGAATCGACCTGCTTGGGGCAGGTGCTGTGGCGCAGTGGGTAAACGCCCTGGCCTGAAGTGCCAGCATCCCATATGAGCGCCGGTTCAAGACCCAGCTGCTTCACTTCCAATCCCGCTCTCTGCTAGGGCCTGGGAAAGCAGTAGGAGATGGCCCAAGTCCTTGGGCCCCTGCACCCGTGTGGGAGACCCGGAAGAAGCTCCTGGCTCCTGGTTTCGGATCAGCACAGCTATAGCTGTTGTGGCCAATTGGAGAGTGAACCATCGGATGGAAGACTTATCTCTCTCTCTCTCTCTCTCTCTCTCTCTCTCTCTGTGTAACTCTGACTTACAAATAAATAAATAAATCTTAAAAAAAAAAAAAAAAAAAGAATCGACCTGCTTAACCAGCAACTGTCTTTCAGAAGACGAGGCTTGATCTTAGTCCTACGTGGAGACTCAATGCCTCTAGCACCGTGGTTTAAGTGGAGTCAAACTAATTCGGCAATACTTACTCAGGCTGCCACAAAATGCAAAACACCCTCCCTGCTTCCACAAAGGTACCACAGCGAGCCACTTTCATTGTGTCTCACCCGGAAAACAACCACTGTGTGGATAAACGTAGCAGATACGAGGCCAAGCGAAAGCAGGCAGTCACCACATACCCAGACGGCGGGATTCCAGTTACATGAGCCGTCCAGGAGACACAGGTCCATGGAGAGGAAGGAGGGCTGCTCATGGCTGAGGGGAGGCGGGAGCACTGGGGAGGGGACTGGTAGAGGCGACAGGTGTCCTGGCATCTGGGCCCTAGTGCCGTCCCCTCCTGCACTGCCGCAGTGACGGCCTGGGGGATCCAGATGATCAGCATGGCAGAGGGGTGGGCATCTGGCGTGGTGCTTAGAGCACTGCTTGGGATGCCCATATCCCATATCACAGTGCTGGCTTCCAGTCCCAGTGCTGCCCTCCATTCCAGCTTCCTGCTGATGTGCACCCTGGGAGGCGCAGACTTCTTGGCTCAAGTAATTGGAGCCCTGCCAACCTGGAGAGAGACCTGCATGGCGTTCTGAGCTCCAGCCCTGGGCGCTGTGGGCATTTGGGCAGTGAACCAGTGGAAGGAAGATGTCTCTCTCTCTCTCTCTCTCTCTCTCTCTCTCTCTCTCCCCCTCTCCCTCTCTCCCCCCCTCTCTGCCTTTTAAATTAAGTGAAAATAAGTAAATAAAAATGATTTTAAGAAAATGTCCTAAAAATTGACTGGGGTGATAGTTGCAATACTCCATAGATATACTAAAAACAATGGAACTGCACAATTTAAACTGGCAAATGAAGTGAAATTATGTGGAATATGAATTATATCTCAAGAAAGCAGTTTTAAAATCTGAATTATCTTTTTCCAAATACATGCTGAAGGTTAGATGAAAAGAGCTTGTATTAAAGATGCAATCGGCTGGCGCCGCGGCTCACTAGGCTAATCCTCCGCCTAGCGGCGCCAGAACACCAGGTTCTAGTCCCGGTCGGGGCGCCGGATTCTGTCCCGGTTGCCCCTCTTCCAGGCCAGCTCTCTGCTGTGGCCAGGGAGTGCAGTGGAGGATGGCCCAAGTCCTTGGGCCCTGCACCCCATGGGAGACCAGGAAAAGCACCTGGCTCCTGCCATTGGATCAGCGCGGTGCGCCAGCCGTGGTGGCCACTGGAGGGTGAACCAATGGCAAAGGAAGACCTTTCTCTCTGTCTCTCTCTCTCACTGTCCACTCTGCCTGTCAAAAAAAAAAAAAAAAAGATGCAATAAATAAGTAACGGACAATAGGCAGCTAGCTTAGGGAGACAGCCATCTAGACAGCTAGCTGATGGATAGTTGCAGGCATCTGTTTCCTATCTTTCACCTTGTGTTCTCCCTTCTCAGACCAGCAACCCAAGAGGACAGAAGATCTGTCAACAAACCATGAGACTCACTAAGTGATTATAATGGCAGAAAACTCAAGAGAGTGGGCTAGAATAGCAAGCCAAGGATACAAGTGCTCCCTCCCCTGTGTCACTTTCCCAAATGCCTGCAACAGCCAGGTTTGGGCCAGGCTGAGACCAGGAGTCAGGGACTCCACCTGGGTCTCCCACGTGGGTGGCAGGGACCCAAGTACTTGGACCATCGTTCACTGCCCTCCTGGGTGCATTAGCAGGGAGCTGGATGGGCTAACTGGGGATACCTGCGACTTTTTTTTTTTTTTTACTTTATTATTTATTTATTTATTTATTCGAAAGACAGAGATATCCCAACCACTGGTTCACTTTCCAAATGCCCACAACAGCTGGGCCTGGGCTAGGCCAAACCCAGGAGCCAGGAATTCCTTCTGGGTCCCCCACAGAGATGGCAGGGTCCCAATTACTAGAGCGGTTCATGTGGAACCCAACACCTTGAGTCATCACCTGCTGCCTCCCCAGGTGTGCATCAGCAAGAAGCTGAAATTGGAGCCCAGGCACTTCAATAGGGGATGCAGGTATCTCGAGTGGCGTCTTAATGCCCACCCTAGTGTGACTTCTCTTAGAAATCCATCAAAACCCCTACTTCAATTTATGCTTTCCAGGGGGAGCACAGACAGATTTTACCCTAGCTGTCAACTCAAGAAAGAATGCTGAAATACAGTTATTAAGAATACCAGGCAATCCCTTCGGGATTCCTTTTCTCTTTGGAACACATTACATAATTTATTTTGCAAGAGATTCACATAGCTAATTAATTCCGTTTTTCCTCGGCAACTATTAACAGGAGTTTCACACTCCCAGAAGGAACTAGAGTTATACAGGGTGTTGAGACTGGAGTTGTGAAGTGAGTCATGGAGGGTCTTCCAAGGGCTGAGGGCACACGGCACATGACACCCATGAAGAAATGTGTGCAGATTCACAGTCACATGCATGCAGCTTTCTGGAGGGATCTGCAAGTTCTTCTGTTCCCTCTCCAACACCCATAAACTACCCTTCCAACCCCATGTCACCCAATCCCCAAAAGGAGCAAACTCAAAGGCAGGCTTTCCTCTATGTCCTATACAAGTATGTTGGACTTATGTCCAGTGTTTCTCTCTCTCTCCCTCTCTCTCTCTCTCTCTTTCGCTACTACAGCTCCGTGTTTCCAAATGTCACTCCCTGGAAAGTACTTCCAAATTACTTGGGAGCTGGTTACCAACACAGATTTCCTGGAATGCTGGTTTGGTAGGTCTGGAAAAAGTTTAGAACATTGTATTTCTGTGTACATTTGATTTTTTAAAATTTGATTTTTAATTGACAAGTAAAAATTGTATGTTCTCTTGGGCATATGTTTTGAGTTGTGTACCCATTATTGAAAGATTCAATAAAGCTAATTCACATATCTACCACCTCATCAACTTATCATTTTTTTTGTAGTGGAAACATTAAAAAATGGGCCAAGCAGGGCTGGTAAAGCCACCAACTGCATCCCATATGGATGCCAATTCAAGATCCGGCTGCTCCACATCTAAGGCAGCTCCCTGCTAATGCATGGGAAGGCAGTGGAGGATGGCCCAAGTGCTTGGTCCCCTGCACCCACATGGGAGACCCAGAAGAACCTCTCGGCTTCTGGCTTCGGATTGGCTCAGCCCCGGCCGTTGTAGCTTTTTGGGAAGTGAACCAGCAGATGGAAGATCTCTCTCTCCCTCTCTCTCTCTCACTTTGCCTTTCAAATAAATACAGAATGCTGGAGGACGTGGAGAAAAGAGAACCCTGGTACACTGTTGGCGAGAGTGTGAATGAGCAGAGCCATGACAGAAAACAGTATGAAGCTTCCTCAAAAATCTAAAACCAGAACTGCTCTGTGATCCAGAAATTTCAGTGCTGAGCATATATCCTGAAGAGAGTTATAATTGGCAGGACCAAAAAAAAAAAAAAAAAAAAAAGTCTACACTTCCAAGTTCATTGTAGCACTAGTCACAACAGCCAAGAGCCAAGAAGACGAATCACTCTAGGCCATCAATGACTCTCACGTGGGAGACCCGGATGTAGCTCCCAACTCCTAGACTCAATCTAGCCCAGCCCCAACTCCTTATGGGCATTTGGGAAGTGAACCAGAGGATGAAATCTCTTGATGTCTCTATCTATCTATCTATCTATCTATCTATCTATCTATCTATCTATCATCTATCTTTGTCTCTATCTCTCTCTGTCTGCACCTGTTTCTCTTTCTCAAATAAATAAATACAAACCCAGCCAGTCTCGTTTCTCGCTCTCTGGTCATTCTGACCCAGCTTAGGTGCTCGGCCTGGCTCCTCCACAGAAAGCTTCATCACGAATGCGGCAAACCTCCGCACCCCCTCTTGGTGTGGGCGATGCCATCAGTCTGGACTTTCAAACTGCAAGACGGCCACAGCACGTGGTATCTACTTCCAGAAGAGTTCCCTGCGCACTCCTGCTGCAGTCACCCTTCAAATACATGGATTTGCTCAGGCTCCTGACTGCCTACACAGCCAGTAACAGGCAGAGCTCCCAGCCCCCACTTATTCCTGTCTTCTCCCACCACGCCTCTCACACGCCTCCTCCGACAGCCATACCGCAGTGGTGGTGCTATTTTTTTAAAGTACTAATTAGTTTATTTCCTATGTATTCCCACTGGCTTCTTCTTTCTCACTGATGGGCTGTTAAGAAACCACAAAGAAACCAAATTACTTTAGTAAAGAAAAAAAAACACACACACACAGAAGCCAGCAGAGCCAGTCTTCCTGTCTTCTAAGACCAGACAATACCGGGCTAAGGACTTGGACAGGGTCCAGTGGGAGGAATGTGAGCGAGACAGGAAGTGAAGAAAGAGGCGACCTTCACCGCTGGAGATCTGCTCTCGCCCTGCCAGGCAAAGCTCATCGCCCCCTCTTCCGGGCTCCCCAGACCTGCGTTTATCCTCATCTTGCTGTGGTTCACCTGTTTGTTGTTCCAGGGGATCCATGGCTTTTTAAAGTGTTTTAGTTCCTGCCATCCACACCATAAAGGGCTGGCGATGTGCATGGCCAGGTACTATTTAGATTATTAATTTTTAAAACCCCCTTAGTTCATTTAATGCAGTGCAACCGTGAGGTCTTGCGTTTTTAGGATCCTGTTTCAGTGCAAGTGTCAAGAACACTCAAGTCAGTCTGGAACCTTCTTTTCTCCTTTCTGCTTTCCACAATTCCAGGAATGCTAAGGTGACCTGGGACTCCAACAGGCCCTATACACACATCAAAGTCTTGTATGTTGGTTAATCGCTACTTCCTGGTGAAATTCCTTAAAGATGGACCAACGCCAGAAGCTGATATTTTTTCCATAGGAAGACAAGAGCGCTACTTCTCACTTTCCTTTCCAGAGCAAGCTTAAAGGATGGGGGAATGCCTGTACTTGTCCCCACAGGCAAGTCTCACCTCCTGACCTACTGACCCCCTACCTCATAACCTCTTCCTAGAGATCTCTCCCAACAGCCAGTGAACACCAGTGAGCCCTCAAGCAGTGAGTTATTCCAGTACCAAGCATTCATAGCATAGGAGAAAAGATTTAAAAGATTCTGGCTTTTGTTACCTGTGATCCTGCAGAGGGTTTCATTCTTCCTCTTGGCATTCAATGTCTTCATTCCAAAAGGTCCTCGTGACATCTGCCCGGGTCCTCTTGCAGGGACACTCTGAGTATCAAAAGAAAGAATCATTTTGGAGATGTCCATGAAGTGTTCAAGGGCCATGCACAGACAAGGAGACCTCAAAAGGTGTGTGGAAGATGAAATTAAAAGATAAGTCTGTTTTGGTGCAGATTGTTTCAAAATCCATGCATAGTTTTTTTTGTTTGTTTGTTTTTTTGACAGGCAGAGTGGACAGTGAGAGACAGAGACAGAGAGAAAGGTCTTCCTTTTGCCGTTGGTTCACCCTCCAATGGCCGCCACGGCCAGCGCGCTGCGGCCAGTGCACCATGCTGATCCGATGGCAGGAGCCAGGTACTTCTCCTGGTCTCCCATGGGGTGTGGGGCCCAAGCACTTGGGCCATCCTCCACTGCACTCCCTGGCCACAGCAGAGAGCTGGCCTGGAAGAGGGGCAACCGGGACAGAATCCAGCGCCCTGACCAAGACTAGAACCCGGTGTTCTGGCACCGCAAGGCGGAGGATTAGCCTAATGAGCCGCGGCGCTGGCCATAGTTCTTTCAATATGCATTTTCCATGAACTTGTTGAAAACCTCTCCTGAAAGTGGTTATTGTTTTTTAAGATTATTTTTTAAGATTTATTATTCAGGGGCTGGCACTGTGGTGCAGTGGGTTAATGCCCTGGCCTGAAGCGCTGGCATTCCATATGGTCACCAGTTTGAGACCCGGCTGCTCCACTTCCAATCTCACTCTCTGCTATGGCCTGGGATAGCAGTGGAAGATGGCCCAAGTCCTTGGGCCCCTGCACCCACGTGGGAGACCCAAAAGAAGCTCCTGGCTCCTGGCTATAGATCAGCGCAACTCCGATGTGGCCAACTGGGGAGTAAACCATTGGATGGGAGTCCTGTCTCTCTGTCTGTCTGTCTGTCTCTCTCTCTCTCTCTCTGCCTTTTCCTCTCTCTGTGCAATTCTGACTTTCAAATAAATAAGTAAATCTTTTAAAAAAGATTTATTATTTATTTGCGAGATGAAGTTACAGAGAGAGCCTCCATCGGCTGGTTCACTCCCCAAACAGCAGCAAAGGCAAGGACTGAGTGCCCTGAATTCCATCTGGTTCCTCCACGTGGGTGTAAGAGGCTTGAGACATCTTCCACTGCCCTCCCAGATGCATTAGCAGGGAGCTGGGTAGGAAGTGGAGCACCCAGGACTCAAACCGGCCCTCTGATGCATGATGCCGGTGCTGCAAGCTGTGGCTTAACCTGCTGTGCCACAACGCTGGCCCTAACAGTTTTGCTATTAGCTTCTCATTTATAAGAGGATGAGCCTTGATGTAGTGTAAATACCAGCTCTATTTCCACTCCAAACATGAATGACACAGAACAGACTCACTACTACACAAAGTAAGAGTTAATAACGCACAGAGTAAAAACCCAATGCTATTGGGCAATAGGACAGAATTTTGCAACCTTTTTTAACGACATTTTTTGGGAAAAAAAAAAAAAAAAAAACAGGGGCCAGCGCTGTGGCGCAGCAGGTAAAGCTACTGCCTGCCTGCATTCCATATGAGTGCTGGTTCGAGTCCCGGCTACTCCACTTCTCACCCAGCTCTCTGCTATAGGCTGGGAAAGCAGTAGAAGATGGCCCAAGTCCTTGGGCCCCTGCACCTGCATGGGAAGACAGGGAGGAAGCTCCTGGCTCCTGGCTCCTGGCTTTGGATCAGTGCAGCTCTGGCCATTGCAGCCATCTTGGGAGTGAACCAGTGGATGGAAGACCTCTCTCTCTCTGCCTCTGCCTCTCCTTCTCTCTCTGTGTAACTCTGACTTTCAAATAAACAAATAAATCTTTACAAAAAAAGAAAAAAATTAAAGTATAATTCTTTCCTTTAATGTTATTTGAAATTTCCAAATAAGTAAAACAATCAATAAATCTCATAATTCCTACATGACCTACTATCTACCCACCCCAGCCAAAAGCCATTCTCGTAGTTCTTCATAATTTTGTTTCCAAAGGGGGCATTTATAACAAAAGCTAACATCCACTGAAAACATGCCACATGCCGGGCCCTGTTCTGAACACCTCAGGAGCACAGACTCCGTCACTCACATCAACTCTGTGAGACTGGCACTCTCGCCTTCCCATTTCACAGATTAAGATCCTGGGGCACAAACAAAGGTGGGAGAGGGGGGTTTAATTTGCTCAGACTCACAGCAATAGGGGGGCAGAACCCGGCTTGGAATCAATCCCTAGTTTCTGACGTGTTTTTGCCAACCCCCTAAGGTAACACGCATCACTGGCATCATTCTTGGCTAAATTTTCATTCAGCAGTGGGTGAGCATTTTCTTGCAACATCTTCAGTTAAGGCTGCTGGGACATGCAATGTGGCGGCAGCTCCCAAGCACAACAGCTGCTCTGGGGGGACCTTGGCTCTCAGCAGTCCTAAGCCTGGACCTGCTCAAAACCCCACAATTCATGTGTTGGCAAACGAGTCCCCGCACTCATCTGTTAATGCATTTGGAGGCAGGGCCTGGGGGAAGTATTTAGGATTAGATGAGGGTGGGGTTCCCAGGATGGGCCCTGGCACCTGGACAGGAAGAGGAAGACAGGTCCCAGGTAGCAGGCTTGCTCTGTCCCACCATTGTGATGCACCCGCCATGCTGCGCCCCAGCATGGGGCGACCTCACCTGATGTTGGTGCCATGTTCTGAGACCTCCCAGAACCGTGAACCAATAAACCTTTAGTCTTTGTGTCTCTATGCTATTTAGTTATACAAAGGCACTGCGTTTAATGATTGAGATTGTTTCTTTAACCGCTGCTGCCTGCCATAAAGCTATCCAGGCTGTCACAGTCTTGTGCTGGTTAGAAATACATAAAGCAATGGAAATAGGTTAAATAATCAAGGGTGTAGGAACCACAGCGACTGAAGATAAAAGACTCAAGACTTGTTACTGAGCCTTGCGTCTGACCCCAGTATGGGAGACAAACCTCAGAAAAGGCTGCCTCTGCGGAAGGCTAGCAGCCCACAGCCAAGCAGGGGGCGTGCAGAGCTGGACCCTGGAAGATGGCCTGCTTTGCAGGTGCCCAGGCTGGACATGTCCTGATACGGGCAGAAATTACCTAGGCCAGGCTGGGAGCATCGGTTTCACCAGCCCAAGGTCAACACAAGAGCGAAACCTGAAAAACCAAGGGACTGGCTTTCCCAGGATGAAGTAGGAGTGTAAGCCCCATAGCACCCATGTCTGTGGTTTGCTAGCTCACCGTGTGTCCTCACACCTAAAACAGTGTCTGACATGGAAGAGAGGTTGGCTACTCTTTTGATACCTCGCTAAGGAACCAATGAAACAAGAAAGAATAGATTTCCATTCATCCCTTTAGCACCTGGGGCATGGATTACAGGAAAGCCATCAGTCAGCAGTGTCTGCTCCCAGGCTGGGACAGCCCAGCCCCAGCTTGTGCCCCTCCCTACTCACAGCTAAAGCTGCTGGGCTGGGGAGCTGTCAGCCTGGGGTGGAGGGGGGGAGGATTTTAACAGCACCAGGTCAGTGAGAATTCCTTTGAGGCTGGAAGAGGAAACCAATGGTACTGAGGTTAAACGTTTTCACATGAGGGAGAAAAGCATAGGGACTGTGAAACATTTGCCATCAGGGTGGAGATGACAGAGAGATGAGAGGAAGAGAGACAGTAGGTAGATAAATGATAATAAGATAGATGGATAGATGATGATGATGAAAACAGATACAATTGATATAGATGATAGATATTTCAAAAAGTTCATGGAAATGGAAATAAAAGACGAGCTTATCTGGATGCCAAACATTTTTAAAACCCTAGATAGTTTTCGTAATACATATTTTCCATGAACGTTTTGAAGATGATAGATAATATGTATATGGATGATAGATAAATACTTTGATATATACAGATTGGATCAATCGACTAATAGGCAATAGGTAGATAAATGATATACTGATAGAATCACAAAGATAGAATCATATACACACATATGCATGTGTGTATATATATTTGATAGGAAATATACAACACTGCCTTTTTCCCCTCAAATCTAGTTTCTTTTGTTTCTTGTGTCCTCCCCCAAAATTGCATGAAAAAACCATATGGAAAGAAATGGAAATTCCTATTCTTTGTTCTACCTTTGCTATTTTTATATATATATTTATATTTACATATAGCAAGTATAGGATTTGCTGTATGGAAACTGAAACATTATTCAGTTGCCAGAGTGAGCGCTATAAGGTGAACTGTGTCCCCTACAAAGACATTGAAGTCCTAGCTCCAATACCTGTCTATGTGACCATATCTGCACACAGGGTCTTCACAAAGGCGATGGGCTTCTGACCCAGTTTCCTGCTAGTCAGTGCACACCCTGAGAGGCAGCACGTGATGGTTCAGGTACCTGAGTCCCTGACGCCCGTGTGGAGGACCTGAACGGAGCTCCTGGCTCCTGCCTTCAGCCTGGCCCAGCCCTAGCTGTTGCAGGCAACTGAGAAGTGGACCAACAGATGGAAGATCTCTTTCTCTCTCTCTCTCTCTCTCTCTCTCTCTGTCTGCTTTTCAAATAAAATGAAAATAAATAGTAAATAATTTTTTAAATGGGTCCTAATCTAACATGACTGGTATCCTTATAAACAGGGTGGGGGGAACTGGACCGAATGGCATGTACACAGGGAACAGCAGGCAAAGATGAATGCAGAGATTGGGGTGATGCATCTCCAAGCCAGGGAACACCAAAGACACCAGAAAAATCCCAGAACTGGGAAAGAGGTCTAGAACAGTCCTCAGCTGGAACAAACTCTGCCGTCACCTTGATCTTGAACTTTTACTCAGAGGTAATAATAATAAATTGCTGTTGTGTTGGACACTGAGCTTGTGGCCTTGGTTACAGCAGCTCTAGGAAATGAATGCAGAGAGATGCCACAGAACGCACAGAAAGCAATGTCATTAGGGCTCCGGGTTATCCAAACTCCTCCAAGTTCTCCTTCCCTCCGTCTGGGCTCCACTCCCAGGAAGGCTGTCACTCACTACACAGCTCACTACACAGCGGCCCCGGGAACCCCAGATTTGCAATCTTCCAGATTCCTGCCCTTTGGGGCAGCCGGGGGTGGGGGCTGGGTGGGGGGAAGCTTCTCTTCCCAGGAGTTGCCAAAAGACCTGGAACCAAGTCTTAATGATTTGAACTTAGGGGTGGGGCTGGCTCCACTGACTCCACAGAGTCTGAGAGCGGGACAAAGATTTTTTTTTTCACCCCCATGGAAAGCAGAGTTCTGTTACCAAACAAGAGGGGAAGTGTATAATGAATGCCAGGCTGGCCAAACACAGGAAGGTATCTGGAACCCATTTTCACATGAGGGAGTCACACATCCAGCCCACAAGTACAACTGCATGCAAGACATTGTTCTAGATTCACCCAAGAGCAAGATGGACAAAGATTTCTGCCCTCTTGGAAGCTTATACTCCAGCGAGAGGCACTGAAGGCCCAGAAAACCACTGACCAGTTCAACGCCTGCTGTCTTGTGGGCGCTGAAGGTTTGTTGCATGAATCAAGGAATGGAAATGAGAACTAGTGGCCCTTCCAACTGAATCCCAGCTAAGCCCACAGCAGTGTAGGTAGGGGATTTCTAAGATTCCCAAATGCTCTATGGGATGGGATTTCAGTAAATAAACAGGCAGGTGAATCTCTAAGCTCCAGGAAGGCTATAATAACTTTATTCACACAGGAGAATCTGCTACCTAGTGATGCAGCACTTTTTTTTTTAACAAGCACATGGAAAACCAATTAAAAATGACCACGTAAGAACCCTGTGACAATAGTCCTTTCACGGAGTTAAAACTGGCTGCCTCTTAATTACTATTTTTCTGCTTCTTCGTGAAAGTCTGCAGCAGGCTGCCCCAGCAAGAAGAGAGCTGTGCTTATTCTAAGGAGGAAAAAAGAGCATGAAGTCATTGGATTTTGCAATCAGGATTCTTCAGCAGCCAAATGCATCCAAATCCAAAATGTCCCTCCCTGGATGAGATCACGGATGGAGTGACTCCTTGCGACTGGGCTGTGAGCTTTCGGGAAAAGGAGCCTTCTAAAATAACAGCACCCGCAGCTCCCTCTGAAATCCTCAATCACTAAAACAGGTCCCTGCTGTCTGAGCAAATGGCCAGCCCTTGTGCCTTCAACCAAGGGCAAAGCTGGTGGCCCTAGGAGAAGGCTCGATGCAGATTCACCACCTTCAAAATCATCAATGACTTTTTATTCCTCGATTTATTAATTCATCAAGAAGCCCTTTTCTGAACACTGTATCCAGGCATGAGAAACAGTAAGCAAAAAGAGACCTAAGTATTCCCTCCTCCTGATATGGCCTGTCCTTGCCTACAGTTTGTGTAGCTTACAGACTTGCGCCAATCAATCTCAGTGATGTCCAGTGATTTCCAGTTGCGTGGGAATCGAAATGTAGAGATTTGACCCAAACAAGGAGGTCAGAGAAGAGCTCCCAGGGAGTGATCATTCCAGTGAAATTTAAAGGATTGAGTAGGAGGTATCAGATGAAAAGAAAACATAAGAGCACTTCCAGGAGAAGGAACAGAATGTACAAAGATCAGCAGTGAACAAGAATACACAAGGGGGTTTGGTGGGAAATGAACTTGAAAAAGATGGCAGAGAAGACCATGAAGAGAAGCCACATGAAGAAGCTTTGTCTTCATGCTAAGAGCAAGAGGAAGGCATCCAAGGTTTTAAGCGATGAATAAGACATCCAGGCTTGTGTTTTGAAGCCACAGAGGGTGAGGGATGGAGAAAGATGGTCAAGGGCAGAAGCAGGTAGACCACTGAAGATGCTTTAGTAGTCCATGGGTAACTGATGAACCAGGACAGTGGTGAAGGCGATGGAGAAAGGAAGCCTCCCGGCATGGCTGAGGAGGTCAGGTGGCAGATCTTGCTGATTATCTAGATGCAAAGCCGAGTGTGAGGAAAGCATCGAGATCAGCTCCTGGATTTCTGGCTTGCATAACTGGATGTGTGGTGGAACCATTGACTGAGGTAGAGCAGATGGGAAAAAGAGAAGTTTTGGAGGAGAAGTTAGTTGGTGAGTTTGATTTTGCTTTATTTACTTTTTTAAAGATTTATTTATTTGAAAGGCAGAGTTAGAGAGAGGCAGAGGCAGAGAGAGAGAGAGAGAGAGAGAGAGAGAGAGGTCTTCCATCTGCTGATTCACTCCCTAGATGGCTGCAATGGCTAGAGCTGTGCCAATCCGAAGCCAGGAGCCTGGAGCTTCCTCCAGATATCCCACATGGGTGCAGGGGTCCAAGCACTTGGGCCATCTTCTACTGCTTTCCCAGGCCATAGCAGAGAGCTGGATTGGAAGAGGAGCAGCCGAGGCTTGAACCAGTACCCCTATGGGATGCCGGCACTGCAGGCAGCGGCTTTACCCACTACACCACAGCGCAGCCCCTGACTTTGCTTTAATCAATAGACTACTTTGGGACTGGTACTGTGGCACAGCAGGTTAAAGCCCCAGGCTGCAGTGCTGGCATCCCATATGGGCACCAGTTCATGTCCCAGCTGCTCCTCTTCTGATCCAATTCTCTGCTATGGCCTGGGAAAGCAGTAGAAGATGACCCAACTCCTTGGGCCCCTGCTCCCACATGGGAGACCTGAAGGAAGCTCCTGGCTCCTAGCTTCGGATCAGCTCAGCTCTGACTGTTACGGTCATTTGGGGAGTAAACCAGAGGAATGGAAGACCTCTCTCTCTGGCTCTACTTCTCCCTGTAACTCCTCTTTCAAAATAAATAAAATAATTCTTTAAAAAAATCAATAGACTACTTTGTAGAAGTTTTAGTTTTCTAGAAAACAATTGAGAAATACAGAGGGTTCTCACACACTTCATCTCCACCACTCTCCATTGTTAACATCTTCCGTTAATATAGCTCAATTTTTTTTCTTTTTTGTTTGTTTGTTTTTTTACAATTGGTGAGTCAATATTGACACAGTGTTGTAAACCAAGGTCCATAGTTTACATAGTGTACTCTGTTGTACAATTCTATGGGTTTGGACAAATGCATAGAGTCACATGTCCACCAGTGCAGGGGCATGCAGATCTGTGTCACTGCCCTGAAAATGCACTGTGCACCTGTTTGTCCCTCCCCCTTCCCGCCCCCATTCCTTTTGCAAGTCTCTATAATTGTGCAGTTTTCAGAATGTCACAGAGTTGGAGTCATACAAGTAGTGGGCTTCTCAGACTGTCGTTCATTTAGCAATATGCATTTATGATTCTTCTATGTCTTTTTATGGCTTAATAGCTCATTGCTTTTTATTGCTCAATAATATTCCATTGTTTGCATAGACCAACATTTTATCCACTCACCTACTGCTTCCATCATGGACAATTATGAATACAGCTACCATGAACATTTATATACAGAGTTTTATGTGGACATAAGTTTTCAACCCACCCAGCCATGTGTCAAGCAATAATAACAATAAATATTGCTAACTTTGCTGTAAGACTATTATTTTTTTAAAGATTTATTTATTTATTTGCAAGTCAGAGTTACATAGAGAGAGGAGAGGCAGAGAGAGAGAGAGGTCTTCCATCCGATGGTTCACTCCCCAATTGGCCACAACAGCCAGAGCTGCACCAATCTGAAGCCAAGAGCCAGGAGCTTCTTCTGAGTCTCCCACATGGGTGCAGGGCCCAAAGAGTTGGGCCATCTTCTATTGCTTTCCCAGGCCATAGCAGAGAGCTGGATCAGAAATGGAGCAGCCAGGACCAGAACCAGTGCCCATATAAGATGCTGGTGCTTCAGGCCAGGGCATTAACCCGCTGCACCACAGCATCGGCCCCAAGGATATTATTTTTTAAATATTTTTAAAGATTATTTTATTTATTTGAAAGACAGAGTTACAGAGAGAGGTAGATCCAGAGAGAGAGGTCAACCATTCTGCTGGTTCATTCCCCAAATGACCAGAGCTGAGCTAACCTGAAGCCAGGAGCCTGGATCTTCTTCCAGGTCTCCCATGCTGGTGCAGGGGCTCAAGAACTTGGGCCATCTTCTACCGCTTTCCCAGGCCAAGTGGAGCAACTAGGACTTGAACTGGCACCTATATGGGATGTCGGCACTGCAGGCTGGGCTTTAACCCACTGCGCCACAGTGCCAGCCCCAGAATATTACTATTTATGGAAGAAACTGCCAAACCGTCTTCTAAAATAGCTGTACTATTATTTCGTTCCCACAGAAAGGAGCGAGGTTCCTGTTGCTCCTCACCATCCTCACACAAGTGCGTGATGCTGTCGGTGTTTTCAATGTTAGCCATTCTAATAGGTGTGTGGTGGCCATTCATTGTGATTTCCGTCGGTAATTCTTGACGACACATGATGCAAGGGAATCTTTCTATATACACATCTGCCTCCGGTATATCTCATTTGCTGGGGTGTCTGTTATTTTGTTGACTTTTAATTGGCCTAGTTGTTCACTTATTTTTCAGTTTCAAGACTTCCTTAAATAAAATGGATAAAGTCCTTTTTTTTTTTTTCTTTTGCCAGGCAGAGTTAGTGAGAGAGAGAGAGAGACAGAGAGGGAGTTATAGACAGTGAGAGAGAGACAGAGAGAAAGGTCTTCCTTCCGTTGGTTCACTCTCCTAATGGCTGCCACAGCCGGCACTGCGTTGATCTGAAGCCAGGAGCCAGGGGCTTCCTCCCGGTCTCCTATGCAGGTGCAGGGCCCAAGCACTTGGGTCATCCTCCGCTGCCTTCCCAGGCCACAGCAAAGAGCTGGACTGGAAGAGGAGCAACGGGGACAGAACCGGCACCCCAAATGGGACTAGAACCCAGGGTGCCAGCACCGCAGGCGGAGGATTAGCCAAATGAACCACGGTGCCAAAATCCTTTATTAGATATATATTTTGGCCAATATTTTCTCCCAGTCTGTGGCTTTTCTTTTTCTTTTAAAAAAAGAGAGATTCATTATTATTCAAAAGGCAGAGTTATAGAAAACAAGAGAGGGAGAGACAGAGAGAGCGAGGTCTTCCATCTACTGGTTCACTCCCCAAATGGCTGCAAAGGCCAGAGCTAGGCCAATTCAAAGCCAGGAGCCAGAAGCCTCCTCTAGGTCTCCCACATGGGTGCAGGGGCCCAAGCACTTGGGCCATCCTCCACTGCTTTCCCAGGTTCACTAGGAGGGAGCTGGATTGGAAGTAGAGCAGCCAGGACTCAAACCAGTGGCCATCCGGCAAAAGTCCCAAGACAGGAAGGAGCAGAGTGAGCTCCAGGGCCCAAAGAAGCTGAATATAGCTGGAGCAAAGCGAGACCAGGACTCGAGCCACTCTATCCAGGGCCCTGAAGGCTGCAGCAAGAAGTTTAATCTTTACTCACTGTTCTTAAGTGTTGAAACTTAACTGAAAAGTGATCCCTGTTAAATATAAGAGTGGGAATAGAGAGGGAAGGGATGTACAATTTGGGACATGCTCAAGCTGACTTGCCCCAAACGGTAGAGTTAGAAACATACCAGGGGATTCCAATTCAATCCCATCAAGGTGGCATGTACCATTGCCATCTCACTAGTCCAAGTGATCAATTTCAGTTCACAATTGATCATAATGATAGGACTAAGAGTCAAAGGGATCACATAAACAAGAGTAGTGTCTGCTAATACTAACTGATAGAACAAAAAAGGGAGAGAACGATCCAACATGGGAAGCAGGATACACAGCAGACTCATAGAATGACGAATGTCTAAACAGCACTCTGGCCTCAGAATCAGCCCTTAAGGCATGCTGATTCTGTTGAAAAGCCCATGGAAAGCCAGACACTCTGGAAAAAAAAATGACCTACATGAAAGATCTCTGTGTGTGAGATCCCAGTGGAAAGAACGGGCCATCAAAGAAGGAGGTACCTTTCTCTGAAGGGAGGAGAGAACTTCCACTTTGACTATGACCTTGTCTAAATATGATAAGAGTCGGTGAACTCAAAAGGCTTCCATAGCCTTGGCAACTCATGACTGGAGCCTAGGGAGATTACTGATACCATAAACAAGAGTGTCAATTTGTTAAGTCAACAACAGGAGTCACTGTGCACTTACTCCCCATGCAGGATCTCTGTTCTTAATGTGCTGTACATTGTGATTTAATGTTATAACTAGTACTCAAACAGTATATTTCACTTTGTGTTTCTATGTGGGTGCAAACTGTTGAAATCTTTACTTAATATATACTAAACTGATCTTCTGTATATAAGAGAAATGAAAATGAATCTTGATGTGAATGGAGGGGAGAGGGAGCAGGAGAGGGGAGGGTTGCGGGTGGGAGGGAAGTTATGTGGGGGGGGGGGAAGCCATTGTAATCCATAAGCTGTACTTTGGAAATTTATATTCATTAAATAAAAGTTAAACAAAAATCTTTACTCACTGAAGAGTTAAGTCCTGAGGTTTTCATGAATCTCCTTGAAGGACAAATCTCCCATGTTATTCATGCCAACTCCTCTTCTTGAAAGCAGTGGGGATCCAGTTACATCCCAGGATTTAATCCAGCACTTCCTGTTGAGCATGTGTTTAATCAACATTTACTGAATAAACGCATTAACTATCAAGTAGGCTGTGTGGAGGCATTTATATAAGTATTCATATGCAGATTCATTCACATCTCACGAGGGATTATTATGTGCCAGGCACCATATTGGTTGTTGTGAACGAAGCCAGGAGATCTACTCTCAAGGAGCTTATATCTGAGCAAGAGGAAATGGTTAATGAAATACATGCATAAAGTATAAATCCTCATAGGGTGCTAAAGGTATGGTCAAGAGGCCAGCGCTGTGGCGTAACAGGTAAAGCTGCCACCTGCAGTGCCAGCATCCCATATGGGTGCCAGTTCGAGTCCCGGCTGCTCCACTTCCGATTCAGCTCTCTGCTATGGCCTGGGATAGCAGTGGAAAATGGCCCAAGTGCTTGGGCCCCTGCACCCGCATGGGAAGACCTGGAAGAAGCTCTAGGCTCCTGGCTTCAGATTGGCCCAACTCCAACTGTTGCAGCCATTTGGGGAACAAGCCAGTGGATAGAAGACCTCTCTCTCTCTCTCTCTCTCTCTCTCTCTCTCTCTGCCTTAGCCTCTCTGTAACTGTGCCTTTCAAATAAATAAATCTTTAAAAAAGGAGAGAAAGAGAGAAGGAAGGGAGGGAGGGAGGGAGGGAGGGAGGGACACAGTCAATGAGTCAATGAGGAGCTGGCGCTGTGGCTCACTTGGTTAATCCTCCACCTGTGGCGCCGGCATCCCATATGGGCATTAGGATTTCAACACAGGGGCAGACGCAAACGTTCTGCCCACTGCAAGAAGATACTTAAAACCGTAAGTCACATGCAGTCACCCTGTAGGTGCATGTGGTGCCCCAGGGTGTTCCAACATCCCACTCCTCGCCACCTCCACTGCTGCCACCAGGTGCAAAACTCATCCGAAGCCACATTTCAACAGCCTCCTGAGTGGTCTCCCCGATCCACCCTTGCCCCCTCCTGTCCATTCTCTACTCAGTGCCCATAGTGATCCCACCAAAGTCAGATACCATCGCTCCTCTGCACAAACCCTGCCAGGGAAACAGCTCAGATGGGGCACTCCATACCATGGAACACAGCTGAAGTGCAGACACCTGCTACAAGCCTTCAAGACATTACCCTACGCGAAAGAAGCCAATCATAACAGACCCCTGTATCACGGACCCCACTGACATACTATGCCAAGAATAGGTAAATCTGCAGAAAGGCTGTCATGGGGAGGGGAGGGAGGAATACGAAGTGACTGCAATAGGGACAGAGTGTGCACAATGCCATGTTCACAATGGCTGCCCAACTCTATGAATATCCTGAAAACCACTGAGTGGTACCTGTTGCATGGGAGCCTTGCGTGCCACAGAGATAATATCGCCATTCTGCTGTCTAAACCTGCCGTGGCTCCCCATCTCATGTCATCATCTCAGGCCCCTCTTTCCTGCCCATGTTCTGTCTCTAGTCTCTAGACTTGATTCTCCCTACTCTCCCCCATCGCTCCCCTGGCCCAAGCCACCACAGCCCCCTTGCTGGACACCAGGTGTATATACCCCAGACTCAGTCCCCCCACCCCAGACACCACAGCCCCCTTGCTGGACACCAGGTGTATACACCCCAGACTCACTCCCCCCACCACAGATACCACAGCCCCCTTGCTGGACACCAGGTGTATACACCCCAGACTCACTCCCCCCGCCCCAGACACACAGCCCCCTTGCTGGACACCAGGTGTATACACCCCAGACTCACTCCCCCCGCCACAGACACCACAGCCCCCTTGCTGGACACCAGGTGTATACACCCCAGACTCAGTCCGCCCACCCCAGACACCACAGCTCCCTTGCTGGACACCAGGTGTATACACCCCAGACTCAGTCCGCCCACCCCAGACACCACAGCTCCCTTGCTGGACACCAGGTGTATACACCCCAGACTCACTCCCCCCGCCACAGACACACAGCCCCCTTGCTGGACACCAGGTGTATACACCCCAGACTCAGTCCCTCCGCCCCAGACACCACAGCCCCCTTGTTGGACACCAGTTGTATACACCCCAGACTCACTCCCCCCGCCCCAGACACACAGCCCCCTTGCTGGACACCAGGTGTATACACCCCAGACTCACTCCCCCCACCACAGACACCACAGCCCCCTTGCTGGACACCAGGTATATACACCCCAGACTCAGTCCCCCCGCCCCAGACACCACAGTCCCCTTGCTGGACACCAGGTGTATACACCCCAGACTCACTCCCCCCGCCCCAGACACACAGCCCCCTTGCTGGACACCAGGTGTATACACCCCAGACTCACTCTCCCCGCCCCAGACACCACAGCCCCCTTGCTGGACACCAGGTGTATACACCCAGACTCAGTCCCCCCGCCCCAGACACCACAGTCCCCTTGCTGGACACCAGGTGTATACACTCTAGATTCAGTCCCCCGCCCCAGACACACAGCCCCCTTGCTGGACACCAGGTGTATACACTCTAGATTCAGTCCCCCCGCCCCAGACACACAGCCCCCTTGCTGGACACCAGGTATATACACCCCAGACTCACTCTCCCCGCCCCAGACACCACAGCCCCCTTGCTGGACACCAGGTGTATACACCCAGACTCAGTCCCCCCGCCCCAGACACCACAGCCCCCTTGCTGGACACCAGGTGTATACACTCTAGATTCAGTCCCCCGCCCCAGACACACAGCCCCCTTGCTGGACACCAGGTGTATACACCCCAGACTCAGTCCTCTGCCCTCCAGGGCTCTGCATGTTTCACCACTTCACGTCTCTCGGTCACGCTGTCACCTTGCCGAGACACCTTCCTGGCAGCCCACACTTGCCCACAGTGCCTGTGTATGCCCCTTCCCACTTTCTCTCTTTGTGTCTCCCCATTATCCATCTCACTATTTACACCACCATTTGATTTTGCATTCCGCCCATTGCCTGTGTTCCCAACTAGAAGGCTAAGTCTCATGAGGATGGGAATTTTCTTTAGTTGTGGTCATTGCTGAATCCACAGAGCCTAGAATAAGGGCCAGCACCCAGAGGGCACTCAGCAAATATGAAGTTGCTTCAGAAAATTGGAATTAAAAGATAAGTTTATTTCAGAGCAAAAAAAAAAAAAGTTGAAATCCATACACATGAGGGATCTTCAAAAAGTTCATGGAAATATGCATTCTGCAAAAGCTATGCACAGATTTAGAATTTTAATAAACATGTTTTAATTCCATTGCCATGGAATTTTTAAGTACCTATATATATTTTGAAGATCCCTCATATATATTCAATGGATAAAGTTGTGTTGCCTTTTGGTAACTACAGATTTTTATTCCGGGGTTATTGAGGGATTTTTTTTTCCCTGCAAATTTTCTTAAAAAAAAAATTTGCTTGAAAAGCAGAGTTACAGAAATAGAGATGAAGAGACAGAGAGAGAGGGATCTTCCATCCACTGGTTCACTCCCCAAATAGCTGCAACAGTCAGAGCTGGGCCAGGCTGAAGCCAGAGCCTGGAACGCCATCTGGGTCTCCCACGTGCATGCAGGGGCCCAAGTATTTGGGTCATCTTCCACTGCTTTCCCAAGTACATTAGCACAGAGTTGGATCAGAAGTGGAGCAGCCAGAACTCAAACTGGCACTCATATGAGATGCTAGCATTGCAAGCAGTAGCTTAAGCTGCTGCACCACAACACCGGCCTCAATTCTACAATGAATATGCATTACTTATACAGTCAGGAAAAATGTCATATAAAAGGGAAAGGAATCCTGCTACTGCTCCTCACTGTCTACAAGGTGAAACCCGAAACTCCTTATCAGGCTTTAGTTTTTCCAAAACCAAAGATCTCCATCCCCTTCTGTGCCCCCTGCCCTGGACCAAAACAAGTCCTTTGGAGCTCTGGCTCCCCAGGATGAAAGTAGACATTTTCCAAAACAGAAGCAGGGGGGATCCCCGTGCTTTAACGTGGTTGTGCAGGCTTTGTCTTGTTTGTTTGTTTTGCTAAGGGCCTTAGCTTTGTGCGTTGTGGAGCTCTAAGAAGGCTGCATAGTGGCAACCTTGCCTGATGGATTGACCCAAGATCCCTTCTAGGGTGGCTCATCTCCGAGGACTAGAGTTCCACGGAACAAGTTTTGGGGGTACCACCCTAGTCAGACAGGACTCCTGGCAGTTCCGAAGCATCTCCTCTCTCCCCAGCTCGAGCTTCTGGAATTCTGTCCCTTTCTCTGCCTGAAGAAACCCCACCCTTGCTTCAGAACCCAACCTTTCTGGCGCCCAACCCGTGACACCTTCCCCGATTGGCTGCTGTAGCATCTCATTCTCCTGCTTTTCTGTAGAACTCTACCTGATGGAAGCTCTCATCGCGGTGGTTGCTGGCGCCGGAACCAGCTGTGAGGATGTCTGTCTCCAGCACCCAACTGTGAGCCCCGTGACAGCAGCAACGTTGCCTTCTGTGTGGGCTTCCTGCAGGCTTGGTGTGGAGCGGGGCTCCAGGAGTGCTGACGCTCCTGCAAAACTCTCTTTTGGAAGCAGGTGAGCCTCCCCGCTTAGGGCGCAAAGCCCAGCAAGTGGGCTGGAGAGGAACCCCAGGCGTGCCTCCTTCAGCTCCCCCTTCTCAGCATCTCCGCCTATGGACACAGGTGACTTAGCTCATTTTCTTGTTGCTAATCACACAGCAGAGGTCTAGCTAGCTCAGGGCCCTGCAGGTGCAAAAGCACAACCCTTGCATCAGCTCCCGCTGACGGCCTCATGGTAGATGGCGGGGGCACTGCGAAGGACAGAAGTCGCATGGCATGAAGGGAAGACAGCCAGAGAGCAAACAAGAAATCCACACTCACCTGACCACACCCGGCTCTCACAGAAACCAAGCCAGTGCCAGATGTAACCCACGACCACCGCTAACGTGTTAACCCCTTGGTGTTAAGTTATGCCCCCACCTTCTCCTGGACCTCACCACCTATCAAAACCTCCACACTTGGAGACCAAGTAGCCAGCACATAAACCTTTGCAGGGAAATATAAAACCACCACCCTGGAAAGGCTCTGGCCACTGAAGGATGAGCATCCTTGATGTCTTTTCCTCAGCTGTTCTCCATCTTTATCTTTGAAATCTTTTTCAGAAGGCTGTTTTGAAATCAGAGGACCTAGCTTTTGGAGTTCAGCTGGTCTGGCCATATTGGTGTTACATTGGGTCCACCCATCTCCTACTAACGTGTAGGTGAGCAAAGGAACCGTTTAGAAAATTTTTAAAAGTCTGTTCCGTGAGAGGCAGAGAGAATGGCAGGGAAAAGCACTGGAGCGGGAGACAGGAAGCTGACCCTCGAGTTCTAACAACAGCTCTGACATCAAGAGATGAGCTGATCGCTGCGCTCTTCGAAGGCTCTGCTTCCTCCATTCTAAAGTGGAAGGAGCCTAGAAGACCTCTGACAGGGCTAAGACTAAAGGTTAATTTATAATGAATTTTTGGGGGGTATAAATGTTCTGAGATGGTTCTTGTAGAACATTCTAGTAACCATGCATCCCTTCCAATGACCATGGAGGGCCATCCGATACAGTAAAGCTCCATGGTCCCCACCACCCTCAACAGGCAAAAATCATATGGGATTGTTCATCTGCCTCACTAGTCACTTCCAAGATGGTCTTGCGGGAGGTGTGCATAGAGGAAGCTTCTATCTGGGTAGAATGTTGGTGGCTCAGATCAGAGAGAGCTTGAATGTGATTTGTACCCACTCTAAAACAGCTTCCTATGGACAAATGATATCTACAGAACCCACTCACAAGGCGGATTTCTTTTCAGTTTGTATTTATGTTACTCTTACTTCTGTGAGAAGCAAGAGAGAGAGAGACAAAGACAGAAACAGACAGAGAAATCTCCCATCTGCTGGTTCACTGCCCAAATGCCCACAATAGCTAGAGCTGAGCCAGGCCTAAGTCAGGAGCAGAGAAGTTAATCCAGCTCTCCCATGTGGGTGGTGGGGATACAGTACATGCTGCCTCCCACGATGTGCATTAGCAGGAAGCTGGAATCGGAAGTGGAGCTGGGACTTAAACTCAGACTCCCAGTGTAGGATATGGACAACACAAGCAGCGTCTTAACTGCTAGGCCGAATATCCACCCACCTCCAATCCCCCACAGTAAGGTCAATTTAAAATATTTGGTCCTCCTGCCCCATCAGTCACCCTCTCTTTATCCAGGCCCGCTGTCCCGATTTAGCTGGGAAAATATGGTTGTTGTAATGATGGCTCCATTCCTGCTGCAGGCAAGGAGTCCTGGGAAGAATTAGTCAGTCCTTCCTGGACTGTCAGGAGCTTCTGAGCAGAGGGAGGAGGACAGGGAAACAAACAGAAATCCTAGAGGGACAGTCATCTGAGCCTTCGTCATGGGGCCGTTCCTAGGACCCACCCTGGGGAGCAGTGAAAGGCCCATTGATCTGACAGGGGAGGGAGCGGCCCTGCATGGGTGACATTTGGGGCAAGGGAAGGCAGATGCCTGTGCTGGCCGAGATAAGGAGGCTTCTCAGGAAGTCTGAGTCACGTTAGGCCGACTCTCCCTCGAAGCATAGAGGCCTGAGCACGGATGGCCAAGACTTCCCCCCAAGCCCGGGAGGGGCGGGGGGGGGGGGCCTGGGAGTTTGCATTTCCTGTTGGTGTCATTTGACCTGGGCAGCCACCTCCCCTGGGCAGTTTCCGGTGGCCACCCTTACCCGGGCACATGGAGCCTGGTATTCCCAGCTCTTTGTCTCTTTGCTCATCTCACTTTTGTTTCCTCTGGAATGTTCCAAGCCCCTTGCATTGTCCTGTGCCAGGAATCTGAACATTCCAGGGTAGGAGCAAGACTTCATGTTACTCATCCCCTCTGTGTGATTTCTGGATGGAGGATCTGAGGACTGAATGCCGGTCCAGGTCTACCAACAACTAACAATCACGGCCAAGGCCCTCTCTGAATCTTAGCTTCTTCATACATCTCAGTGGAAACGGGGGTAGGATGGCACAATGCTGAGGAAACAGATTTGTAGAACAACTTTGATGTTTCCTGCAAATTACTACATTTGCTGCTGCCTGCTGGCTGGCACGTGCCATTAGATAGAACAGAAGTACTTACAGTTAGAGTCAGCCCTTGGTATCCATGTGGGATTGGGTCCAGAACTCAGATACCAAAAGCCACATAGGATCAAGCCCCTTACATACAATGGCATAGTATCCCGAGACAAGCACTGTGGTACTGCGGGTTAAGAAGCCACTTGCGACGCTCATATTCCAATCAGAGCACAGGTTTGAAGCCCAGCTCCTCTGCCTCCAATCCAGCTTCCTGCTACTGTGCATCCTGGGAGGTGATAATTCAAGTGATAGCTCAACTGCGTGGGCCCCTGCCATCTGTCTGGGAGACCCAGATGGAGTTCCAGGCTCCTGGCTTCAGTCTGGCACAGTCCTAACCATTGAGGGCATTTGGGGAGTGAAGCAGAGGATGGAAGATCTGTCTCTCTTTCTCTCTCTCTCTCTCTCTCTCTGCCTTTCAAGTAGATGAAAACAAATACACATAAAACAGGACACAATAACTGCATATAACCTGCGTACATCCTTTCCTATACCTTAAATCATCTCTAGATAATTTATAATACCAATAAAATGTAAATAACTGTTATACAATAATGTTTAGGAAATAGTGATAAGACAAAAAGCCTGTGTATATGTTCAGTACAGATACAATTGTGCATTCCCTGACATTTTCTGGCTGTGTTTGGTTGCATCTATGGATACAGAGAATGCAGATAAAGGGGGCGTCAAACTGTATTATCATTCATTCATTCCTTAGAAGTGAAGCATCTCAGCAGGTTTCTGCTAGAGGCAAAAATAGCAGTAAGTCAAGCGAGAGCTACTCCCCTTCGAGTTGGAGAAAGTGCTGGAAAAGGCTGGCGGAAGGGACGAAGCACACAAAGAAGATCCCGCGTCACGCGCTGCTTGGTCTCAGAGATTATGATACAAGGGAACATTTGCTGGAGCAAAACATCACTGGAAGCCAACTGATCCAGCATTCTTTTTTTTTTTTTGGAGATTTATTTATTTATTTGAAAGGCAGAGGGAGAATGAGAGAGAGAGATTGAGAGATCTTCTACCTGCTGGTCCACACCCTAAATGGCCACAACAGTCACCCGGCTGCTGCAACCTGGCCAGGCTGAAGTCAGGAGCCAGGAATTCCAGCCAGATCGCCCACATGGTGGTAGGGAAACCAAGTACTTGAGCCATCATCTGCTGTTTCCCAGGCTGATTAACAGGGAGTCAGATCAGACGTGGAGTATCTGGCATTCAAACCAGGATTCCAAAATGGGATATGGGCATCCCAAGCAGCAGCCCAACCTGCCCTGCCACAATGCTCACCAACTCTGCTTCATTTTCCAAATAGGGAGACCACAATCCCGTAGCCAGGAGTAGTGCCTGGCACCTGGACTTTAACAGCCCATGGCTTTGGGCTACTCCGTCTCCCAGCTCTCGGTGTCTTCCATTTTAGGATGGGGATGCTGGTAGAACCATAAGGGATGAATGAGAGTAGACAGACGGGCAATAGTAAGTAGGCAATCATCATCATCACCATGCTAACCTCCTAACCTCCTCCTAACCAACACTCTATGCCCTTCTGCAAGACTTTTCCAACACTGGAGATGATAGCAATAGTTCTTGAATGAGACGAAGTTCGATTTTGCACATACCCATTTCCCCCAAGAACCACCCAAGTAAATAAGAGAAAAACCACAGAGCACAATCCCACTTCCTCCATGAAGATCACTGTGTGGGCAACAGTGCTCAAGCACCCCACCATGGACCCCAGAACCCCCGAAGAGAAGTTGGCATGAATGCATTCTGAGCCCTGGGCTGACTTGACAGCACGCCGCGGGCTGAGAGAAACAAGGACAGGTATGCTTCTGGGGACCTTTCCTCCCCTTCCCCAACCTGAGTCTGATTTGGGGCTGGAAGCCAATCATCTGGAAGAGAGACAGCTGCTGACTGGGGACGACAGCCATGTGCCCTCCCGGACACCAGAGAGCCAGCCACGGGGTCCAGAGACTGCCCCGGCACGGTTGCCAGGGCCACGGCAGGGGCCAGCTCCCGCTGCTGAGCTGTGCTGCACCCTGGGAGCACCAGTCTTTGTGCAGCTAAAGCCCACAGGGCTTGGCCATTGTGGACCTGTCTGTCTGCATTCCGGCTGTGGGCTTCACCCTTTGGTGAAAGCGATGCTCCGGCTGCACGGGCATCCAGAGTGGAAAGGGCAGCATCGTCTCATCCTTTCATTGCAAGAGCTCTGTATGATTCCGGCCAGAGCCCTGTGCCGGGGGACGAGGGAGAGTCACAGGAATCTGAAAACCTCCCCCTGCCCTCAGGGAGCTTGTCAGCTCCAGCCCCCACAAGGCGTGGGGAGCACCGTCCTTCTCAGTCCTTAATACTCATGACTCTAGCTCAGCCTTTCTTGAAATGGGTGTTGAGAGCCACCAATCCTAGTGTTTGGAGGTAGGGCCTTTGGGAGGTAATTAGTCCATAATGTTGGAGCCTGATGAATGGGATTAGTGCCTTTATAAGAGAATGAGTGCAGTGGAGGATGGCCCAAGTGCCTGGGCCCTGCACCCGCATGGGAGACCAGGAGAAGCACCTGGCTCCTGGCTTCGGATCGGCGCGGTGCACCAGCCGCAGCGGCCATTGGGGGTGAACCAATGGAAAAGGAAGACCTTTCTCTCTGTCTCTCTCTCTCACTGTCCACTCTGCCTGTCAAAAAAAAAGGGGGGGGGGGCGGATAAGGAGATGAGAGCAACTCAGTCTCTCTCTCTCTCTTCCCCTATTTCCCTCTCTCTCCCCTTCTCTCTCCCTTTCTCTCCCCCTCTCTCCCTCTCTCTCCCCTTCTCTCTCCCTCTCTCCCCCTCTCTCTCCCACCTCTCTCTCATCTAAAAGCCAGGAAGAGGGCCCTCACTGGATACTAGATTTTTGGTTTTCCAGCCCCCAAAACTATGAGAAATAAATGTCTGTTGTTTATCCCACAGTCTACGGCAGTCTATTCCAGCAGTTCCAGGACACCTTTATCAGTGGAAAATGTAATAAAACCAGTTATTCATTAGATTTCTCACATTTGAAAGGCTAAAAAACAGAGTAGGTGCCTAGCAGTTGGTATAAGCTAAATGTTAAACCTGAAGTCCGGTACAAGGTACATGACTGCATGAGATTGCTCACTCTGGCTAACACTCGTTGGGTAGGTTTACCTCAACCATTTTCTCATTGCTGGTTTGTGACTGCTTATATTGTTCGGATTTCTTTGCTGTTGCTATTTACTATTATCTCATGGTATAGCCCCTAATCACAAAGTAAATCAAGGGCTCTAAAACAACGCATTGTAGAATAAAAATAGTGATGAGAACAGTGACATCAGTGTACTTGGAATAACATAATAAACAAAATAAGAAACATATACTACATATAAGAATAACAATAATCATTACTATAAGCATAATCCTGGTGGGAATATAGACCAGAAATTTATGTTCTGTGACTATTAACTATTTAAACTAAGTCCATACACACAGCACCCCCAAAAGAGAAACATACAGGGGCCGGCACTGTGGCGTAGTGGGTGGAGCCGCCGCCTGTAGTGCCAGCGCCCCATATGGGCACCGGTTTGAGTCCCAGCTGCTCCACTTCCAATCCAGCTCCCTGCTATGGCCTAAGAGCAGTAAAAGATGGCCCAAGTGCTTGGGACCCTGCATCCATGTAGGAGAGCCAGAAGAAGCTCCTGGCTCTTAGCTTCAGATCAGCACAGTTCCACCTGTTGCACCCAACTGGGGAGTTACCCAGTGGATGAAGGACCTCACTCTCTCTGCCTCTCCTTCTCTCTCTTTGTAACTCTGACTTTCAAATAAATAAATAAATCTTTTTTAAAAAAGAAAGAAACATACAAATAGGAATTATAACAATTTGTATCTTTTGATTGAATTTCATTGGAAAAATGACCCACTGTAATGTACAGTGGACTGTAAGTTAAGAAACTGGTAAATCACCTTTGGAATATCAATTATTTTTCTAAAGTAAGTGCACAATCATTCTTTCCAAGAAAAAAATTTGTCAGTAGAGTTGAAGAGATGAAAAGAAAAGTGCATCATTCTTATACCTAAACAAGCTGTTTAACTTACACTGTTTCAATGATGCTATAAAATGACAAACAAAAATGTTGAAAAGTATTGGGCTTAGAATAAAAATAAGTGCTTTTATTCTAATTTATCAAAACCTAAATTCCTGTATCAGATGATACTGCTGGCCAACATAATATCAGAGCTGCTTGTAATTACTGGTACTCTCAGCTGCATTCCACCTAACGATTCTCACCCAGAGTCAGTTCTGCCCGCACTGAGACCGTTGGCAATACCTGGAAGTACTTTTGGTTGTGACAACCAGGAAGTGAGAGCAACAGGGGACTGCTGCATGTGTGTGTGTGTGTGTGTGTGTGTGTGTGTCTAGAAGCCAAAGAAGCTGCTAAGATCCTCCAGTGCAAAAGACATCCCCCTACCATGAAGAATTCTCTGACCGGAAGTGTCAACAGGGCTAACGTTGAGAAACTTGATCTAAACCACTTCTGTGCAGAATGTGAATCAGCTACATGGGGAGGGGGCAGGGGGAGGAGAGACAGAGGAAAGACTTAAAGAATGTTTTTCTCTGTCTTTTCTTAGAAGTCCACACTATAGAGGACAAGATGGTATGCTAAGATCCTGATTATTTTCTGATTCATGAGCCCGTGAAGTATCTTCACCTCCATGTGCTGTGTGACAATGATCCAGATCTTTGAGCCTTCAACTTGCTTGATTGGCAGAGAACAGGCCAGCAAATGACCCAGTGTTCAAGTCAATTGTGAAAACCACAAATATGGCCAGCTACGGCCACTGCAAGTTCATCTTCTGGGCTTGTCTTGGTGATGAAAGGAAACTGTTTCTAGATTCTTCTTTTCTGCTCTGAAGAACATAGGCCCTGAGGGTGTAGAGAGATCTTCCTTGAGGTGTTGAAAGGATTACTTCCATTAAAAATGTTTTTCCTTGACAAAAATTACGTCAAGAAAGCCCCTTCTCGAGGTTTCAAGGAGCTTCCTGCAGGCAATGTAGCTCAACGATATTTTGAAGATGAATTTTTTTCAAGGCAAAAGCTACATTCATACTGCGAAGGAGTGGAGACCAAGAGTGAGCCAAGGTCACAGAAGGCAAACATAGCCCAACTGCTCCCTACTGTTGGGTTTCCAAACCCACCTGGAGGCCCTTTCATCAACCCGCAACCCCTTGCTTTGGATTAACCTTCTAAGAGGCCCCAGTGGGCCTTCTAAGAAAGCTTAACTCTGTTAAAAATAATTATCTGGGGGACTACTAGGTTGAGATGGCTCCAACACCTTGCATCCCTATGAAAGCAAACCAAAACCCAGCTCCGTGTAAACAGTAAAATGACACGTAAGCTCAACCAAGCAGAAACCACCAACCAACGTCGAACTGGGGACTTTCCACTTGAGCCAATCAAATGTTTTCTTTGTCTTGCCTCCTGGAGCACCTTACAAAGCATTCTCTCTCTGGGCCCCTCAGTGGAGCACTGAACCCCTTGTGGTCTGTTGTTGCCCAATTCATGAATTCATGCTGAATTTTCAAACAAATTCGTTAAAGCTTCAGTGCACAGGGCAGGCATTTGGCCTAGAGGTTAACATGTCTGCAGGCCCCATCAGTGTAGCTGGGTTGAGTACCAGGCTCTACCGACTCCAGCTTCCTGTTAATGTGGATCCTGGCTGGCAGTGGTGATGGCTCAACTATTGGGTTCTTGCTCCCAGTGTGGGAGACACAGATTGAGTTCCAAGCTCCACTGCAAACATTTGGGTAGTGAACCAGCAGATAGGAGCACTGTCTCTTTCCCCATTAAATAATAACTTTTTAAAAATCTGAAGCAAATTATTTTTTCCAAAAACTTTAGTGTGCCTAAATTTATTTTTAACAGCTCCTTGGCTTCTCTTTCATCTTTTTCTCCTCCATATCAAACACAGTTTCATTCTCTTAGGTAAGAAGATTTCCATCCCCTATTGGCAAAGTGGCCACCAGGGCAGTGGCTTAAGAATTCACGCATGGGGTGCCCAGGTGACAGAGCAACAGGTGACTTCATAGAGGCCTGTTCATGCCTAGGTTAGAGGAGCAGCCCCATGCCTATTCTCCCACGTGGTAAAGAAGGGAGCAAGCATGGGACTGAGAGCCAGAATACCTGAAGTCCAAGGGCCAGGACACCAAAGCAGGTGCAATGAGGACTACATGACTTGAGACCAGATAGGGATAAGGACATACTGAGGGTAGCAATGCTGACCTGTCACACTGCCACCACTGCTGCCTCTCACCACCACCCTACTGTCAGAGAATGGGTGTGTGAACTCAAATACCTCCCTTAGAAGACACTGGGAGGTGGCAGCATTCCATACTGGAATTTAAGCAGAAAAAATAAATAAAATTCTTGAAGTGACTAAGAGAATAGTCTTGATTGGTGAGGTTATGCATCCTATTATCAGGCAGGTGAAACTGAACCTCAGAATTGAGATTCCCAGGATGATAGCAGTAATGTAATGAGTATAATAAACAAAGCTCCCTGGCTCGCAAAGCCAAGTACAAGGCTTAAAAATGAGGTCCCCGGGTATACGCTTCACCTTGAGTAGCCATAGAGGCCCCTGGGAAGATGTGGATTTTTTTTTTCCCTGAAGATGAAACAAGGCTTGAGAGAGGAAATACTTACCCTTGAGATGCCAACATCAGACGGTTAAAAATCAAGCCCTGGGGACTGCTGTTCTTGCCTTGGCTCTCACCCTAACTACCATACAAACATGCTCCATGATCACGCCAGAAGGGCTCTGGCCCGAGACATCTGTAGAGCATTGAGAACAAACATCTGTAATTTAGAACATGTCCTTGGAACAGACTGCTTGGGCGTTGGGGTCTACAGAAACACCAGTGTCCTTTAGAGAAGTCAGGGTGAAGGCCAGGAACCGGGAAGCAGAGACGAGGAGAAGCTCAGGTTTGGAGGAAGCCACGGATGACTCCAGGTAGAGGAAAGCGAGCAGTTTCAGACAAGTGATGTCTTGAAATATCAATACAGATGTGAACTCCCAGAGAGCAGCAAGTTAATCTCATCAAGTGGTAGCTATAGGCAGAGCGAGTCTTTCCCTCTGGCGAGGGGGAGAGGCCCTAAGTGCACCATCGTGATCATTTTCAAAGCCAGGCTTTAAAGCTTACTCCAGAATTAAGCACACACCCACATACACCAACAGACTACAGAGCTCATCAAATGTTAGCTGAGAAGTGCTTCCAAAATTATCCAGTCTAGCGGCTTCATTCTGTGGATGAGGATACCCAGGGATGACAGGTCCTGCCCGTTGTCACTAATTTAGTTACAACTGGGAACAAAACTCTGATCTTGTGACTCCTAGCACAGACCACATGTATCCATTACTACTATTAGTCTCAAAGGAGGGGGGAGTATTGTTATTATTTGTTTTTTCCAATACTGTGTCTCTCCAGGACAACAGCAGGACACGGCAAGGAAGTAAAACACTGCAGTTTTCTCATGATTTTTACTACTGGGAGGTGGGAAGCTGGCAAAGGGCTCCAGTCCAGTGGGCCCGGGCCCTGAACGAGGAACCGAGTCGGGTTCCAATAGCCAGCAGCAGAGGTTCCTGAATGTTCTGGTCACACGTCACTAAGAAGTTTGAGCACTAAACCACAGATGTATACTGCTATACTGAAACATGTACACCAAAAGATAGAACATTATAAAGGATGAACATTAAAAAACAAACTGTAAATAGAAGTTAACAACCAGTGCAGGCTGATTACCATGTATTTGGGGAATATACAATTAGAGTCCCCACATTTCAGTGGCTTGACTGAGTGAGGTCCTTTCCTTGCTCATGTTGGGGTTCATGGAGAGGGCTTTGTCCCTGTATCCACTTGAGGGTGCCTCCCATCTCGTGGCTCTTCCCTCCTCTAGGGTCTAGGAATCTTCTCCATTCAACCAGGGGAAGTAGAAGACAGGGAGCCTAGGGATTGGAGAAGTACATCTAGGGAGGGGCAGCATGGTGGTATCCTAGCTGCTCTAATTCTTCTGGCTCAGATGCAACTGTGTGGGCTCACCGAGCTGCAAGAGAGGCTGGGAAACCCAGCCCAGCTTGTACCTGGTCTGGGAAAGGCAATGAAGGTTGGTGAATATAACAAACTCTGACACAGAAATTCAGATCCCGAAAAGTTTCTGAGCCCCCTGTGGGGTACATCTTCCCCACTGGGAAACCGCTGACCTGGAGGGCTCAGCCCTTCATTCCCTCTCCCACAGAACAGCGCTGCTTGCAGACACCCAGATGAGGGGTAAACAGAGATGTTGAGGGTAATCGCTAATACCAGGGTGGCATTTGATTACGGAGGCTGGCACTGTGGCACAGCAGGTTAAGCTCTCGCCTAGGAAGCTGGCATCCCATGTGAGCACCGGTTTGAGTTCCAGCTGCTCCACTTCTGATACAGCTCCATGCTAATGAGCCCGGGAAAGCAGCACATGATGGCTCAAGTACTTGGCCTCTGCCCTCCACATGGGAGACCTGGATGGAATTCTAGGCTCCTGGCTTCAGCCTGGTCCGGCCCAGCCTTTGCAGGCATTTGGGGAGTGAATGAAGAGGGTGAAGATCTCTTTTTCTCCGTGTCTCTCCTCTCTCTGTCACTCTGCCTTTCAAATAAATTAAATAAATCTTGTTTTTTAAAGCTACTAGTTAAGACACCCACATCCTATATCAAAGTACTTGAGTTCAATTCCCGGCTCTGGTCCTGAATCTAGGATTCCGTTATGCAAACCCTGGGAGGCAGCAGTGCTGGCTCAATTGCCTGGATTCCTGGCATCCACACAGGAGAGCTGGATTGCATTGCTGGCTTCCTGCTTTGGCCCCCATTTGGGGGGTGAGGGGAGCATGCATTGCAGGCATTTGGAGAGTGAATCAGTAGATGAAGCCTGCACACTCTCTCCATCCGTCTCTGTCTCTCAAAAAATAATCAAATAATAGTAAATATTACTGCGTCCTTACTTACCCTTGGTCCATGCATTAACACATTTAATCCCAGAAACAACCCACTGAGGTGGATGTGATTACTAGCCCCACTTTTCCTAGGAGGAAACTGAAGCCCAGAGAGATGGCCTAGGCTGCCCTAGCCCCACAGCAGCGGAGACGAGATCTGACCTCAGCACTGGCACCAGACTCTGTGCTGTCAGCCACTACCCGGGGTTGACCCCAGAGGGGAAATGAACTGGCAGCTCTGTGCAAGCTTCCTAGGCCTGGTAAAGAGAGGGCAGGAGAGAAAAGGCCTGGGGCTGAGGGGCTGGGAAGGGAAGGGGTGCAGGGGTGGGGGGCGGTACAGAGATCAGGGGGGCCAAGGCAGTGAGACAAGGACAGAAGGCTGAGGGCCGGGGTAACAGAGGTGAAGGAAGCAGTGGTGGGTTTGCAGAGTCAGGCCATGTCACCGTGCAGAGGAGTCACAGGGCCCAGTGCCTCTCCTTGACCAAGCTGAGAGTAACAGCTGTGTTAATCTATTTTGTGTTGCTGGGTAGTCTAAAAAAATTTTTTAAGATTGATTGATTGATTTGAATGGTAGAATGACAGAGAGAGAGGGAGAAACAGAGAAAGAGAAAGAAACAGGTCTTCCATCTGCTGGTCCACTCCCCAGCTTCCAGGCCTGTGCAGTGGCATAGTGAGTTAAGCCTCTGTCAGCAGCAATGCCAGCATCCCATGTGGGTGCCGTTTTGAGTCCCAGCTGCTCCACTTCAGATCCAACTCCCTGCTGATGCACCTGGGAAAGCAGCGGAGGATGGGCCAAGTGCCGGTGCCCCTGCCACCCATGTGGGAGACACGGATGGAGTTCCAGGCTCCTGGCGTTGGCCTAGCCCAGCCCTGGCTGTTGCCACCATTTGGTGAGTGAACCAGCAGACAGAAAAAGACCTCTCTCTCTGTGCCTCTCTCCCTCTTTCTGTCACTCTGCCTTTCAAACAAATGAATTAATCTTTAAAAAAGAGGAAAGAGGTCATTTAGGACACAGCTCTAGGGCTTCAACAACATGGTCCCTGCATCTGGTTGGCTCTGCCGAGGGTCTCACGATGGACAGCACCATGGTGGTGGACATACAGAATGGTCACACCTGCTGCCCAAGGGCTCAGGGGCTCACTCTTTTTACAGCAACCCATTTGCAGAGGAACTAACTCATGACTGTGAGATCCAGACCGCTTCAAGAGACTGGCATCAGTCCACTCCTGAGGGTGGAGTTCCTGGTGGCCTAAGTTTCCTTCCCACTACCTCTGGGATGGGCATTCACCCTAGCACATAGGACACAGGCTAAAACAGCTATGTCCCATACTGGAATATCTGGGTTCAACCCCCAACTCTGGCTCCCAATTCCAGTTTCCCACCAGTGTTGACCAGTGTTGAGGCAGTGGTGATGGTTCAAGTAGTTGGGTTCTTGTCACTCAAGTGGAAGGCCTGGGTTGAGTTCCCAGCTCCTGACTCCAACCCAGCCCATCCCCCACCACTGCAGGCATTTGGGGAATGAACCAACAGATAGGAGCCACCTCCTTTCTCTCAATACATTTTTAAAAAGTTTTAAAAGATCCCACTACCTCAATACCCCACACTAGGGACAACATTCCAGCATCTGAACCTTTGGGAGACACACACTGGACCCATATCCCACCCACAGCAGCGGCCATGGCCTGCCCCAAACCCAGAACTCTCGCTTGGTGCATCCCCAGGTCAAGCTCAGCTGTTCCCCTGAGCCCACGTGTCAGTCCCTGGGGGGCACTTTCCAAGGCCCCCGCTCTCTGGGTGTCTTCTGGGGCATCCGCCCTTGAATGGTCTCCACGTGGGAGGGACCTGATTCACCCAGAGAAACCTGCAGGGCTGGATCCCGTGCAGTCAACCAGCATCTTCACAGACTGCTCTAAGCCATGAGGCTGGACAGCACTGGCTTAGGCCCCCTTTCAATGTGCTCAGGGTGTGTGTGTGTGTGTGTGTGTGTGCGTGTGGCCAAGGAACAGACCCATCGGGTCACACATCCACAGGGTGCCTCTGCCATCACTGACTGATCGCGGGCAAGTCATTCTGCCACTCTGCTCTGGTTTCCTGACAGCAAAGTGAGTTTGGAAACAGGACGACTCGAGCCCCCACGGTAACTTCTGAGCAGTGCTGTGCCTCTCCACCTCGCCCTGGTGAGTCCTCTTTTAAGGGAGATAGAGGGAGGCACCTGGCCGAGCAGTTAGGATGCCCAGCTCCCACTTGGTGTCTGGGTTTGATCCCCAGCTCCATTCCCACTCCCAGCTCCCTGCTAGTGCAGACCCTGGAGGCAGCAGGTGAGCACGCGGGTGGTTGGGTCCCTGCCACCCATGTGGGAGACCTGGTTTGAGTTCCTGCTCCTGACTTCAGCCTGGCCCAGCTCCAGCCATTGCGAGCATTTGGGAAGTGAACCAGCAGACTGGGAGATCTCTCTGTCTATCTCCTGCTGCTAAAGTAAATATAAAGAATTAAATCAAAGTTTAAAAAAAAAAATGCCTGGGGATGACTCTTCCTCTGGGGATGCGCACGGCTGTAACTGATACTCAGACACCCACAGGGTCTGCTATCCAGCCAGCGCCAGGATGGCTGAGGACTTCACAAAGGCCACACGAGCCCTTCCATCGAGCTCCTCTGCTCTGGTAGCTTCCATCTCCTCTTGATAAAAACTCTTCCACAGCAGCCTACCTCTTGTTCAGGGATCCAGTGCATCTCCCAGCTCCCAGAAGGAGAGAGATGTGTGCCTTCTCTGCTGCTCCATTGATTGATTCTAATTGCCAATCCACGTAGGAACCCAATTTGCTTCGGACACGGTTCAAATGGGCAGAGTGTTCGTCCTGCACTGCATGACGGAAAGCCAGCAGCCAACTCCGGAACACTTTGCCAAGCTCCAGTAACCCTCACAGCTGTCCCGGGAGAGCCTGCTCCCTGCCCTCGTTGCACAGATGAGGAAAAGTGCAGCATAAAGAATACGAGTGATGTGGTCAGCAGATGTGGTCACACAGAATCAGTGGCTGAGCTGGGTGTGAAACCTGAGAATCACCTGACTCCAAATCCCCACCATTTATGTCTCGCTCTGCCTCATCAGGAAGAAAGCAAAGTTACATCAGCCAAGGAGAGGTAGGATAGGTGGGAAGAAAACAAAGAGAGGACGGGAGGAGACCAGTCTTGGGAGACTGGGCAATGCACACTATTCAATGTATGTAGTCGGCCCTCAGCATCTATGGTGGATCCATTGCAGGATCCCCCACACACCAAAAATACCAAAATCTGCAGGTGCACAGGTCCATAAAATGGTGCAGAATTCACATATAACATCTTCCCACGTGGTTTAATCTAAGCATCTCTAGATTATTTACATCCAACGTAAATGCTATATAAATAGTCGTCCTATTGTATTGTTCAGGGAATAATGACAAGGAAGAAAAGCTGCTGAATATGTTTAGTACAGATTTTTTTTTCCGAACATTTTCTACCCCTGACTGGTTGAATCTGCAAAGGCAGAACCCACAGAGACTGTGTGCCGTGTGAGGGCTGACCATGTGCCAGTGACCACAGCAGCCTCTTGTCGTTTGGCCTCTTGGGAACTTGAAAGATTGTTTTTCCTTCTGGAACTTACTCCTTCCCTCTTTCCATAAGAATTTGTTGAAAAATCATCGTGTGTGAAAACATCACATGGCCGGCGCCGCAGCTCAATAGCCTAATCCTCCACCTAGCGGCGCTGGCACACTGGGTTCTAGTCCCGGTCGGGGCATCGGATTCTGTCCCGGTTGCCCCTCTTCCAGGCCAGCTCTCTGCTGTGGCCAGGGAGTGCCGTGGAGGATGGCCCAAGTGCTTGGGCCCTGCACCCACATGGGAGACCAGGAGAAGCACCTGGCTCCTGGCTTCGGATCAGCGCAGTGCACCGGCCATGGTGGCCATTGGAGGGTGAACCAACGGCAAAGGAAGACCTTTCTCTGTCTCTCTCACTGTCCACTCTGTCAAAAAAAAAAAAAAAGAAAAGAAAAGAAAATATCACATTAAGTCTTAAAGATATGTACAGTTATTCACTGGGAAGCCTTGTAGGAGATGCCAAGGACACAAACGACACAATTTCTTCCACTCAGGAGCTGGTCACATGTTTTGCCTCGAATGCAAGTTCCTTTTGGGTTTCTTGGACTGATGTTGCTCATCTGCAACAACAGTGAGAAGGTGCAGGATGTCAGGTTTACTCCGCGTTGTGTCCTGTCCACCACTGTCCCATCCCCATATCTCTTGTCAACTTGGGGTTCACAAGAACCACTAGATCCTTTCCTCCTTTGTCCTCCATCCCTCTTGAAGTTCATTCCCACTGCCTGGAGTTTAATTACGTGTTCACAGCACCCACCTCCCTAACCTCAAACGGACTGGAGGGTCCGTCAATAACAGTTTCTATTTCACTCAGTACATCACCGAAGAAGCAGGGGAACATCAAATTTGTGGGGCCAGCTATATTATGTCCCTGCCACAGGGAGCCCGATGACCAATCAGTTGGACAGAAAAGGGTTTTATTGCCGTCGGCCAGTGCATGAGTCCAGGTTCTGTTGCCACAATTGCACGGCTGAGGCTGGGTGCGGACAAGGAAAAGAGGCTTATTCCTCTTCCAGGTTCAGAGGCTGCAAGTCCAAGTTCAGGTGTATGTCATCACAGTGGCAGGTGCATGCAAGGCAGGATACCAGAGACCAGTCTTGCTCTTTCATAGCACGAGAGCTAACTCACTCCACAATACCAGCATTAATTCCTTCTACAGACAATGTTCCCCACCACCACCCCTGCCACCGCCATCCCCAGTTACAAAACTGCCTCCCCCTAGGTCCCAACTCTTCACGGTTCCAGCGCCTCACACTGGGGACCCTGCTTCTGATACAGGAACCTTTGAGAAACAAACTACATGCAAACTGTAGTGCTGGACGTAGCCGGGCCTGGGAGCTCAGCCTCGCAGCTCTGAGCTGCTTCTTCCTCACATTCCCACCCAGACACAGGAGCAACAGGGAATGATGAGGGCGTGCACAGCAGGGCAGCCAGCTGTAGGGGGACTGAGGCGGAAATGGGTGGTTTAGGTGGAAAGTGGTAGCGTGATATGAGAACAGGTGTCACACACACACACACACACACACACACACACACACACGGCGAGCAGAGCTATTACAAACAGGCCGGCTCAGATCCTCTTCCTTTTTATTCCACGATAGCTTCTTCCAGCCATAGGAGAAGGACAAGAACACACCTCACTCCCCAAACCCAAACGCTGTGGCACAGCCCAGAGAAGGAGATGTTCTGTGTCCTTCCTGGGGGTGAGGGTGGGGGGAGAGTGACCTCCGATCGCACCCACCGTGGTGCTTGGTCATTGTCCCCCAGCTCCTGGGTGCTAAGGAGTGACATGGGGGAACCTTTAAAACCACTATTTCATCATGAAGACCCAGAAAAAAACAAATAAACTCTGAACTCAAATGCGGGTGGAGGGGAGGCTGTCACACACACACACACACACACACACACACACACACACACATAATGTCTGGAACTTGACCTGGGCAGCCCCTGGCCCATCAGTCACGACCTGCAGAGGCAAGGGTTTGTCACTTGGGGAAAGTGACCCAGCTCCAGGCAGAGGAGGAAGCTGCAGGCCTCCACCCCTTCCCTCTCTGTCCCCGCCTAGGAGGGGCCACCCTGCCCGGAAAAGAGACTCCAAGGATCCCGGGCCCGCCATCCATGGACCTCTAGCTCGTGGCTCCACTCCTCCCCGGGGCCAGGTCTGCAATGACCCCAATCACGGACCCCCCGCCCCTTGTCAGTGGTGACCCTGGGCCCATGCATCCCCTTCCCAGCCCTCTGCCCCTAGCCTAGCCCTCTTCCTCTCTCTCTTTCCTCTCTCTCCCCTCTCTCCTCTCTCTCTCTCTCCCTCTCTCACTCCCTCCTTTGAGATTCAGATTTGTGGGTTGTTTTTAATGCATTCCAGATGCCAGAGATCTTGACCCTGGCTCAGGCCTTCTTCAGACTCTGGGCCTCGCCCCGCCCCACCCCGCCCCTCCGATGGGGCCACAGAGGAGAGCGAGGCCGGCTGGCGCCACCTGTCGACAGCATCTGGGAGTGTAACAAAGGGGAGGAGGATCTGGGGACGGGGCGGGGCCAGACGGAGGTTTTCCTGGAGCAAGCTCCAGAGGCAGTTCATTGATGAAAAAGTCCTGGAGGCCAGAGTTCATCAAGCACAGCCTTCAGCCCCTACAGGGAACTGAAGACATACAGAGCACTTACGGTCACCTCCTGATGCTCTACGTCAACATTTTTCTTCTTTTTTTTAACTACAGTCTGGAGCCCAGCTGGATTGCTCCTAAGGTTAAATCCTTTGAAGAGTGGAGATTTTTCACATCCAGTGTGATGGCATCCAAAGGAAGCCAGGAGAAGTTTATTTGTAAGACTATGGTTTGGTGAAATCCAATAAGGAAAATGGAAAGGAGTGGAAACAAGGCAGTTAAGAATAAGCAATGGGGCCAGCATTGTGGCGTAGCGGGTTAAGGCGTCACCTGCAATGCCCGCATCCCATACAAGTGCCAGTTCAAGTCCTGGCTGCCCTGCTTCTGACTCAGCTCCCTGCTAATGCGCCTGGGAGGTAGCAGGTGATGACCCAAGTATTAGTATTTCAGTATTAGTCCATGTTTGCTACTGTCATGAAATACCTGAAGCTGGGCACTTCTGAAAAAAAAGAGAGAGACTTATTTGACTCATTTATTTGATTTGGAAGTACAATGTCCAGGTAACATAGCAAGGCTCTGGCGAGAGCCCCCTTAACCATAACAGACAGAGGCATCACAGTGGGGGGAGGATGTGTGAGAAGGAAAGAGCACTGTGGCCGGACAGGAAGTCAGTCTTCGGACCTCGCACTTAGCTCCACCTCTTAAAGGTCACATGACCAGTCAGGATGCCACTCTTAGGACCTCCTACTAGGCTCCACCTCTTAAAGGTCCCCCACGTCAACACAACCACACTGAGGACCATGCTTTGAACACATAAACCCTTGGGGGACAAACCACACCCATACAATAACAACACCCAATGCATACCCCTTCTTAGCACTAAAGAGGCAATGGTAGTAGAGACAGACATGGAGCCACAGCCTTCCACCTTTAACATTTAAATTAAACAAGTCCAATTAGATAAAAGGAAATATCCCTTTGTCAATTTATTTATTTGGTCTCTGCATCTTTTCCAAAATGCCTAGAAATTTTTGGACCAAGGCACCTGACTGTGGATGCGCTTTTAGGTGGAGGTGGGAGTTTGCTGGACCTATGAGGACATGGGATAGCTGTCAATTCTCTTACCAGTGTTGGGCAGTGAAGCCTAGTGGTTGGGACCACCACATCCAGAGCAAGACTGGGTTCAAACTCCAACTCTGCTACTTCCTCCCTATATGACTTGGGCAAGTCGCTTATCCCTTTGTACTTCTATTTTTTTTTTTTAATCTGTAAAGTGGGTATCAAAATAGAACCACTTGGGGCAGCGCTGTGGCGTAGCGGGTAAAGCTGCCGCCTGCAGCGCCGGCATCCCGTATGGGCGCCAGTTCAAGTCCCAACAGCTCTACGTCCAATCCAGCTCTCTGCTGTGGCCTGGGAAAGCAGTAGAAGATGGCCCAAGTCCTTGGGCCCCTGCACCCACGTGGGAGACCTGGAAGAAGCTCCTGGCTCCTGGCTCCTGGCTCCAGATTGGCCCAATTCTGGCTGTTGTGGCCATTTTGTGACTGAACCAAAAGATGGAAGATTCTCTTTTCCATTTCTAAAAAGACCTCTGGAGCAATGGAGATACTTCATGGATCTGCACTCGGACCCCACAGAGCTGCCCTGCCCACAGTGGACCAAGCAGGCAGCAGCACACACACATGTCCTGAGTTGCCAGCATGCTCTGCTCCAACCCGGCCAGGAGCTCCCAGCCTGTTTTCATGGAGGACTGAAGGTCCCACCCTCGCCTCTTTTGAGAAGGCTTTCTTAGGCCTTCATTCTCCTTCCCTGTGGCTTCCTGGTCGCTTCTCACTCGCCCAAGACACTACCACTGTGTTGAGTCAAGTGTTTCCATTATGCAATGTTGCTTTGGGACCAGTAAAATGACCCAGGAATAACTTACAAATGGTACGGGAGAAGGTATGCGTGTAATACTTGGAAAGATTTCTGGGTCTACTTATTGGTCGTGTGTTTTACAGCCAAGCTCCAACTCTGCTACTTCCTCCCTATATGACTTGGGCAAGTGGCTTATCCCTCTGTGCTTCTATTTTGTGGTTTTTTTTTAACCTGTAAAGTGGGTATCAGCCACTTCCTCCCTGCATTCCTCTTGCATCTTTCCGGAATGACAGGGAAATTCACTGCCCAGCTACAGCTCTGCTATTTTCTCAACAGGGTCCCAGCAAGTGAGTTCCCCTCGCCCAGGAAAGGAGGCTGCCTGAGTCGCTGTGCAATGGACAGAAAATGCTCTAACTTAAGATTTCTGTTTGTTTTCATCTCATTTTGAACTTCTAGTTTTCAGCAGGTTTTTAGATTGAGCATCATAGTACAGTAGTACCTATTTACATTTATAAATAAATACACAGCTACTGGGGATGCAGGAGCAAACTCAGAGGGGCACGATCTTAAAGATTTGGCATCCGGGATCCTGGCCCACAGCACCTGTCTGTCATTCTCAGACCCAGATCCTGGTCCACAGCACCAGTCCATCATTCTCAGACCCGGATCCTGGTCCACAGCACCAGTCCATCATTCTCAGACCTGGCTTCAGATGGGTTTTCCTACTTTATCAGCCCCCAGAGCTCAGCCAAGGTGATGATCACAACATCTAGCAGAAGACCTGGCCCCAACCAACCCACTGGAGGGAAGGAGGGACCTGGAGGCTTACAACTGACTAGCATTAACCCTCTAGCTGCTAGTCTGTGGGGAGGTCATGGGGCAGGGGGGATGGGCAGGGCAGCTGATACAGCCCAGGTTGCAGGGATGCCCTTGGGAGGTAAGAGGCAGCTGCTGGTTACAACTACAGCTGCTCTTTGACGCCTAATAAGGTATTATCCAATAAACCCATTGTAAGTTGAAAATGCATTGAATTGGGGCCTGCGTTCTGGTGCAGTAGGCTAAGCCATTGCCTACAACACCAGCAGCATATATCGGCCGAGCAATGGTGAGTCCCGGCTGCTTCTATTCCAACGCAGCTCCTTGCTAATAATAGGCCTGGGAAAGAAGCATGAGATGGCCCAAATGCTTGGGTCCCTGCCGCCCACGTGGGAGATCTGGATGGAGTCCAAGCTACTGGCTTTGGCCTGAGACCTGGCTGCTGCAGACCTTATGGGAGTGAACCAGCAGATGGAAAAAGTGTGTGTGTCTGTGTGTCTGTGTGTCTGTGTGTGTGTGTGTGTGTGTGTGTCTGTATTTCTCCCTCCTTCTCTCTGAGTTCCAAATAAATAAATAAATAAATCACGAAAGAAAGAAGGGAGAGAGAGAAGGGGAGGGAGGGAGGGAAGAAGGAAAGAAGGAAAGAAAGGAGGGAGGGAGGGAGGAAGGAAGGAAGGGAGGGAGGGAGGGAGGAAGAAAGGGAGGGAGGGAGGGAGGGAGGGAGGATCTCTGAAAGCTAGCAAGAGCCACTGATGCTCAGCTCTGACTGTAGCCATGCCCATCCTTCCAATTAGGGGCCTTCACAAGTTCTCTTGGTCTTTGCTTTTACTGATCCCTAGAGGATGGGGGGTTTGAAATGCCCTTCCACCTTTTTCTTCTATCAAAAATCCCACCTTCAAGATCTAGTTCAGGTCCTCTCTCCTCCAAGAGAATCCTCTGATGCTGCAGGTTAGAAGGAAGCATAGTCAACTCTCAGTATTCACAGGGGATTAGTTCTAGAATCCACCATGGGCACCAAAATCCGTGGACGCTCAAGTCCCTTCTATGAAACAGTGGGATATTTGCATGGAACCTACCCACACCTCAGCTCCTCTCTAGATCACTTAGAATACTTAATGAAGCAGAAACGTCATGTAAGTGGTCTGTTTTACTGTACGGGTTAGGGAATAATGCACCCCAACAAATGCTGCCACATGTTTGGTATGGACACAGGCTTGTTTTGTTTTGTTTTAAAGACTTACTTATTCATTTGAAAGTCAGAATGACACACAGAAAGAAGAAGAGGCAGAGAGAGAGAGAGAGAGAGAGAGAGAGAGAGAGAGAGAGGTCTTCCATCCGCTGGTTCACTCCCCAATTGGTCGCAATAGCCAGAGCTGTGCCGATCCGAAGCCAGGAGCCAGGAGCTTCTTCCAGGTCTCCCATGTGGGTGCAGGGGCCCAAGGACTTGGGCCATTTTTTATTGCTTTCCCAGGCCATAGCACAGAGCTGGGTCAGAAGTGGAGCAGCCAGGACTCAAACCGGCACCCATGTGGGTTGCCAAGTGCTGCAGGTGGAACCCCGAGATGGAGGACAGCTGCACTCCTTCCCTTGCTCCCTTCATACTATCACTGAGCACTTACTGTGCTCTGTCCTGGACAGTGGCTGGTTCTTTACCTATCGTCCTCTCTCTCTGACTCTCACCTTGGAGAGAAAGACTGCCAGTGCTTCAGAGGAGAAATGACTACATTTCAACAAACCTAAGGTGCCATGGTTGCAAATGCACCTTTACAGATTGGAAGGCATACCTGGACCTCAGAGACACTGAATTTTACAAAGCAAAAACAAAAGTGCTCCTTGGAATGGGTAACATGTCATGCCCAATTTGGACAGGCAGAGTGGACAGTGAGAGAGAGAGACAGAGAGAAAGGTCTTCCTTTGCCGTTGGTTCACCCTCCAATGGCTGCCACGGCCGGCGCACCGTGCTGATCCGATGGCAGGAGCCAGGTGCTTCTCCTGGTCTCCCATGGGGTGCAGGGCCCAAGCACTTGGGCCATCCTCCACTGCACTCCCTGGCCACAGCAGAGAGCTGGACTGGAAGAGGGGCAACCGGACAGAATCCGGGGCCCCAACCGGGACTAGAACCCAGTGTGCCGGCGCCGCAAGGCGGAGGATTAGCCTAGTGAGCCGCGGCGCCGGCCCCAATTTGGCTTTGTATCTGTATCACCCAATGTCTAGAATCATGGGTTTTCTTTTCTTTTTTTTTTCTTTTCTTTTCTAAGATTCATTTATTTATTTGAAAGGTAGCATTACAGAGAGAGAGAGGGAAAGATAGAGAGATCTTTCATCCACTGGTTCACTCTCCAAATGGCCACAACAGCCAAGACTGGGCCAGGCCAAAGCCAGGAGCTTCATCTGGGTCTCCCACGTGGGTAAACGGACCCAGTATTTGGGCCATATCCCGTTGCTTCTCAGGCATATTAGCAGGGAGCTGGATCAGAAGTGGGACAGCTGGGACTTGAACCAGAACCCATATGGGATGCCAGCACTACAGGCGGTGGCTTTACCTGTTACATCACAACACTGGCCCCTAGAATCATGTTTTGTTTGAAGTAAATGTTGCATAAGTATTTTTGCTTGCTTTATTTGAGGATCTAGCATAGAATTCCAAGGCAGGGGCAGGAAGCAGCCAAGAACTAGGGCTGGAAGAAGATAATGGTGAGACTGGAGAGATTAACACCTTGAGCTCAGGTGACAGGTATACCTGCCACTCACTTCCTCGGGGTTCAGGAAAGGTGAGGCTCAGGGCACCATCATCTGGTTACAGTCCCAACTCTGTGATGGCCTGTCATTGAAAATCAGACTCCTCTGGGATCCCCCATGCTAGAGGAGACAACGAGATAATAGTAACTACCATTTACCACATTCTAATAATGTTCCAGGGCTTATATAAGTATTCATGTGTTTTCTTTAAAAAGGCAAAACCAGGAGATGTGTTTTGTAGCACAGTGGATTAAGTCACTGCTTGCGATGCCAGTATCCCATATCATAGTGCCGAGGTTTGAATCCCACCTCTGCTTCCAACCCAGCTTCCTGCTAACATGCACCCTAGGAGACATCAGGTGATGGGCCAAGTACATGTGTTCCTGCTACCCATGTGAGAAACCCAGATAGACCTGAAGGCTCCCAACTTCAGCTTGGCCCAGCTGTGGCTGTTGTGGGCATTAGGAGAGTGAACCAGCAGATGGAAGATATTTCTCTTTTTTTATTTTTTTTTTTTTTTTTTTTTTTTTTGGACAGGAAGAGTGGACAGTAAGAGAGAGAAGACAGAGAGAAAGGTCTTCCTTTTCTGCTGGTTTACCCCCCAGTGGCCGCTGAGGCCAGCATACCACACTGACCCAAAGCCAGGAGCCAGGTGCTTCTCCTGGTCTCCCATGCGGGTGCAGGCACCCAAGCACTTGGGCCATCCTCCACTGCACTCCCTGGCCACAGCAGAGAGCTAGCCTGGAAGAGGGGCAACCGGGACACAATCCGGCGCCCTGACCAGGACTAGAACCTGGTGTGCCGGCGCCGCAGATGGAGGATTAGCCTAGTGAGCCGTGGTGCCGGCTGATATTTCTTAAATTCTGTCTGTCTGTCTGTCTCTCTCTCTCTCTCAAGCACATGCAAATAAATAAACCTTTTTTAAATGCAAAACCAGTATTCTTGGCCCTTTCTATTTTAAAAAAGATAAATGGAGAAGCAGCCACCCACAAGACATGGGAGCTCACACAAGCCACTTCTGGTATTTCATAGCTAAGGAAGTCACAGGTACCTGGTCTACATTTGAGATGCTTTATGAAGACAAATACAAGACCAAATGTCCAAGATCTTTGAAAACCACAGGACCAGACAAGTGTGAGAGGTTAACACAGGCAGTAAGAGCAGAGCAGATCTGAAAGTGCTCAGTGCTGTTGACAGCAAGGATCCTATTCCACTCCAACGTAAAACCATAATAGACACAGAGTTCCTGATCTTAATGGCATCAACTGCCCCCCTCCAACAGCCTTTGGAGAAGGTAGAAAATGATAACTCACTTAAAAAGCAACATTCTGAAAGTGTCCACAATTTCCAGAAACCCAAAGGAATTGGTTTGAGGCCCTGGGGAATTCGAATCATTAAGAAATATAAAGTATTCATAGGGTTTCCAGGAGTCCTACAACTTTAGCTCTCTGCACAGTTAATACACTGGAGAACAGCCGCTTTTGTGATTGTCCTGTTTCCCCATTTCTCTGTTCTAATCGGAAATTGTTGCAGTCTCCAAATCAGAATGGGTTTCATTTGACCTCACTTAATGGCTCAAGAAAACCATTATTATACTCATTTCTTCTTTCAATAGTATTTTGTGATTCTTCAGAAAAATACTAGATACTGTCAATATCTAGTATGATATTTAACTATAGATACTATAGTATATTACTTTCAATATGTCAAGTTATATGATATCTTTATTGTTAAATATCAGATTTAAATAACAGAAGTGCCAGAAAAAAACTCAAGGATTGGAGATCGTGGCTTAAATAGTGGTTACTTAGAACCGCAGTTCTCAAAACCTCCCTGGGCCATGTGTTGAAATACAGCCTGCTGGGCCTCATCCCCACAGGTGCTGGTTTGGCCAGTCTGGAGGAATAGTATCATTTGTATCTCTAATACCTTACCAGGTGATGCTGATGCTGCTGGCTTCAACCTGGTCCCGCCCCCCATCAGCCTGTCTATCTTTTTCTCTGCCCTTCAAATAAACATAAATAAATATTTACAAGGAGCAGTTGGGAGAGCCAGGAAACACAAACCCAGGAAGCTTGCTCTCTTATTGTTCTTGGGACCTGCGTTGCTGTGATGTTGTGAAGGGGATGGTGTTAGGAAAAGCCTGGGGGAGACGTTGTACCCTGGGTGGGTGGGGGGGGTGATGGGTCCCATTTCTCAAATCCTTACTAGAGTTTCCTTCTGTGAGTCCAGCTCCATACACATGCTGATGTTCTCCCTTGGGCAGCTGGAAACCCTGAGCTCCAAAGTCTATCTGGCAAGCCCGGATTCTGTCTGTCTCCATGTGACCCTGGGATCCAAAGGGGTCTGCTCTAAGAAGAGTCAGGCTCTGGAGGAATTCACGAATGCTCGTCCCCATGACGACGCCCTGAAGCCCCTGCCATGTTTAGTGGTGGGAAGTGACCAGTGAGAAACAGGATGACTGTGTGGGTGTGCTCTCACACAACTGTAATGACAAAACACCCTAAGTCAAACCACCCGACGTCTTGGACCACCTGCATATCTACATAAATTTTAAAGGACCCACAGAAGATCACTGATATACTTTTATTAATGTTAAAGTTCAGATTAAGAAAAATCAAGTTATACCCCCTGCTCACAAACTCCTAAAGCAGCCATCATGTTTCTTTCAATTTTTAAAAAATTATTAAAAGATTTATTTGTATTTATTTGAAAGGCAGAGTGACAGAAAGAGAGAGAGAGAGAGAGAGAGAGAGAGAGAGAAATCTTCTATCTGCGGATTCATTTATGGTAACAATGGCCAGGACCAGGCCAGGACAAAGCAAGGAATCTGTAACTCCATCTGGGTCTCCCATATGGGTGGCAGGGGCCCAAGTACTTTGGGCTATCCCAGGAGCCTTAACAGGGAACTGAATCAGAAGCAGAGCAGCCATACTCAAACTGGGGCTCCAATACGGGATACCAGCATCCTAAACAGCTGTTTAATACACCACAATGCCAGCCCAAGCCACTGTGTTTCAAGCAAACCAACCCTGTTACCAAACCAAACCTAACTGAATCATGGAAAGGTGCGCCCTGGTAGGGGCTACAGCAAACCGAAAAGGGGGCAATCTATCCACCCCACAGAATCCTCCCTGCTGGCATACACAGGCTGTGTTGGGACCTCAGGCCAAAGCCCTCTCCCTACCCTGAGCCCTCATGTCTGCAAAGGCAGGAGGCTAAATCTCAGCTAGCTCAAAAGCCCTTTCTGCCCTGACGGCCAACACACAGTCACTCTCTGTTCTTCCGCGCACGGCTGCGGGCCCCCCTTTTCTCTGTGCTATGCTAGGAACTCGCCCTCTCATCAGATCTGAGTGCGGAACGGGGTGTCCGATGCTCCGAAAGGCGGCGAAGAGTCCTTAGTTTCCAAGGCAGGCCTCAGAATCTACGGTCAGACCCAAATGGCAAGGCACTTAGACAATGTGACATTGTGGTGTTCAAAAACATGCATTTTTTTTAAGACTGGGCTTACTGAGTCAGCAATCTGGAACATTCTCAAGAGCCTAAAAATATCCCAAGAGTGCACTGAATTTTCAACTATGCTCTAAAAAACTTTCTATGTGAAAACAATTGAGTATTTCTTCTTCAAAACAGTTATCTCTTCTCTATTTAGATGCTCACTGCTGGAATTAAGTGCAGAGGGGTTTCTAGGCTCAGATGCAGAATTGAACGCCAAGGGCTCAAAAGGCTGGGCAGCCCAAGACTGCAGAGCGGATAGGGGAGGCTGAAGTGAGTTCCTGGGCATTTATGCTGTTTGTTGGGAGTGGTCCATGCAGATGTGTAGAGACATAAATCCACTGCAATAAAGTGGGCCTGGAGCAGCAAAACGCCTCCTCAGCAGGTATTTGTCGGAGTCAACAAAGTACAGTGTGTGGTGTTATCAGCTTAGGACATCCCTGGCAAGGTGCGGTCAACGTCACAGTCAGGCTGGCGGGATCTTGGGCAATGCAATACCACAGTGTTATCCTCAGGGTCATTTTGCTCATGCCCAATTTTAGCAGGTGGGGAGTTAACCATCTGTGTCCCAGCAGCTTAGCAAGTACTAACAGTTGGGACTTCTGACTCCAATCTCCTGTCACTGTTCCTCAAGCCTGGCCTTGAGGTTAACACAGCCAGAAAGTCATGAACTTGAATACAGGCATCCTGTTCTTGGCCCACTCATTAGACTACTTGTTAACAACCCTTGCTGTGCTGGTTTGACTGTCAGGAGAGACGGTGGTCAGGGACGCAGACGGCCCAGAGGGTAGGAAAGACTAGGGGAGTCTACAGAGGGTGATGAGGCTATGAGGATATCACAATGATGACTACTGTTGTCCACATTTTACAAAACAGAAACCGGGGCTTAGACCACAGAGTGCTTATCCAATGATGGATGGAACCAGTAAACAAGGAGAGAAGACTCAACTCCAGGTGGGTCTGACTCCAAACCTGGGCTTTTCACCCACATGAAAGGACAGAGGTGTTTCTTCTATATTTCAGCTAGGCATGGTTTTCACAGCAAACAGAAATTCTGTGTTCACAAGAGAATCATATCCCTGATGTAAGTACTGACACATACATGGCAAATCTAAAGGGACACTTTGAAAGAACTGCCTGTAGGGGTGGGCCTTGCCTGGCTGCTCTGCTTCTGATGCAGCTCCCTGCTGATGTGCCTGAGAAGGAAGCCTAAGATGGCCCAAGTCCTTGGGCCCCTGCCACCATGTGGGAGACACCATGTGGGAGATCCAGTGGAGAGCTGGGTTCCTAGCTTTGTCTTTGCCCTGTCACAGCCATTGTGGCCATTTGGGGAATGAACCAGCAGATAGAAGATTCTCATTCATATTCTCTCTCTCTCCCTCCCTCCCTCCTTCCTTCCCTCCCTCCTTCTGTTACTCTGCCTTCCAAATAAATAAACCTTAAAATAAAAAGAATTGAATGCCTGTAATCATATGCCTACTTGCTCTTTAAAAGTTATCTTGAGGGGCCAGCGCTGTGGCATAGCAGGTAAAGCCACCGCCTGCAGTGCCAGCATTCTATATGGGCGCTGGTTCCAGATCCAGCTGCTGCATTTCTGATCCAGCTCTCTCCTATGGCCTAGGAAAGCAGCAGAGGATGGTCCAAGTCCTTAGGCCCCTGCTCCCATGTGGGAGACCCAGAAGAAGCTCCTGGTTCCTGGCTTCAGATCAGCACAGCTCCGGCCGTTGCAGCCATCTTGGGAGTGAACCAGCAGATAGAAGACCTCTCTCTCCCTCTCTCTCTCTCTCTCTCTCTCTCTCTTCCTCTGCCTCTCTTTAACTCTGCCTTTCAAATAAATAAATCTTTAAAGAATTTATAAGAAAGTTAATCTTGAGATTTCTGTAACATGTAACGTAAAATTCATCACTCTTCTCCATCCCATGCCACACATTTAACTGTTTGTATACAGTAGTCCCCTCTTTCTGCAGTTTTGCTCTCCGAGGCTTCATTTGCTCACAGGGAGCCACAGCCTGACAGTGGAGTAAGGGTGAGTATGTTACAGTAAGATGTTCTGAGAGACAGGGAGAGTGCCCGCATTCACATGACTTCTTTATACTTGCTCTATTTTATTATTGGCTGCTGTTGTTCATCTCTTACTGTACCCGATTTGTAGGGTAATCTTTATCATAGGTAAGTATGAGTGTGTGGGGGGTGGGGAGAACAGTACACATAGGGCCCAAGACTATCAAGGTTTCAAGCACCCACTGGGACTCTTGAAACGTGGACCCTGCAGACAAGGGGACACAGTTCCTTTCTTAATAAAAGTGTGTATGCTCCCTAACATTTCCCAGTGACAAAAAAGGCTAAGCTACATGTAACAGACAAAAGAGAACACGAAGGAAAAGGAAAAGCTGGAAAGAAAGAATTCCAAATGCCACAGGGCAGGGTGACAGAGGAGGTGGCATCGACATGACACAGCCAAACGCAGGCAAGTGGTGGTAAAAGCAAGAGCTGTACGACACTAACGATGATCAAACACAGAATCCTGTTGAGTTAGAAAGAGTCCACTCTGCCCAGCACAGGAGACTCTCCTGTTACAAGGGCTACTCCCAGGAAACAGAAATCTACAGAGAACACAAGAGCACACTGAGCAAGGGGACCCCCAACACTGAACCCCTCCCACACAGATCGAATTGCAGATACACAGTCGGCTCTCCATATCCACCAGTTCCACATTCAAGGATTCACTCAACTTCGGGTCAAAAAAAAAAAAAAAAATTCCAGAATGTTCCAAACCACATGACTTGAATTTGCCATGTGCCAAGTACTGTGCTGATTCCACATGAATGAAATGATGTGTAGGCATTCCATTAGCTATTATAAGAACACAAGAGGCTGTGCACAGGTTATGTGCAAATACTATGCCATTTTGTAAAAGGGATTTGGGCATCCATGGACCTTGGTATCCATCTGTACTGGGAAAACAATCCCCCAACTGCCAATGTCACACCCAGATACCCACAAATCCCTTTTACTGTTCAGATGCATCCTTCCCTGCCTATCTATGTACTTTTGGCTCCCAACAGCCCCTAACTGCAAACTCTGCTTCTCAGGGCTGCCCTGGGACCACAGGAAGCACTTTGCACAAGACGACAGGGTGCCTGGAAGTTTCCACAGTAGGCATGGTCCTGATGCAATGATTGATGGCTGTGAGCCCCTTTATTCCCACAAACTCAAAACTTCTCAGGGGAGTAGGCATTTAGCCTAATGGTTAAGATGCCTTCGTCCCACAGTGGGATATCTGGGTTCGATTGCCAATTTTGGCTCCAGACTCCAACTTCCTGCTAATGCACACCCTGGAAGGCAGCAGGTGATGACTCAACTGATTGGGTTCCTGCCACCACATGAGACTTAGATTCAGTTCCAAGCCCCTGACTTCAGCCTGCCTCGGCCCTTGCCATTGCAGACTTCTGGGGTAACGGCTCTCTCAGTCCATCTTTCTCCTCCCCCTCTCTTTGTCTGGTTTCTGTCTCTTTGCCCACTTACAGCAAGGGCTAGTGCTGTGGGATAGCAGGTAAGCCTCCCCCTTTGATGCCAGCATCCCATACAGGCACCAGTTCAAGATCCAGCTGCTCTACTTCCAATCCAGCTCCCTGGTAACGTGCCTGGGAAACCAGTAGAAGAAGGCCCAGGAGGGACTGCGCTGTGGTGTAGCGGGTAAAGCTACTGCCTGCAGTGCCAGCATCCCATATGGATGCCAGTTCGAGTCTTGGCTGCTCCACTTCCAATCCAGTTCTCTGCCATGGCCTTGGAAAGCAGTGGAGATGGCCCAAGTCTTTGGGACCCTGCACCAGCGTGGGTGACCCAGAGGAAGCCCCTGGCTCCTGGCTCCTGGCTCCTGGCTTCAGATCAGCGCAGCTCCGGCCATTGCGGCCAACTGGGGAGTGAACCAGTAGATGGAAGACCTCTCTCTATCTCTTTCTCTTTCTCTCTGTCTCTCTCTCTCTAACTCTTTCAAATAAATTTAAAAAAAAAAGTGGCCCAAGTGCTTGGACCTCTGCAACCATGTGGGAGACCCAAAAGAAGCTCCAGCTCCTGGCTTCACCCTGGCGCAGCCCCAACCATTGTGGCTATTTGCAGTGAACCACTGGATGGAAGATCTTTCTTTTTCTTTCTCTCTCTCTCTCTCTCTCTCTCTCTCTCTCTTTCCTCCTCTATCTATAACTCTGCCTTTCAAGTAAATAACAAAATAAAATATTAAAAAAATTTACAACTGCATAACTTACATCTCAGAGTATCCATAAAGAATCAAGCTGAGGTTACATCCACAGGACTTAGCCTGAAATTATACCTCCTCCTACCCTGCTTCTCCACCGACTCCACTTACCTTCCTAGCACCAAAGGCATCATTTCACAAGAATCCTCAGCTCAGGGTCTGCTCCCAGAGATCTGACCCAAGACAAGAAGAGGCACAAGGCCAAGCACTGCTGGGGAGTTCACCATGCATGCTCCAACAGGAAGCCCAAGGGCCATGTCGGGAGGCTGAGACACGAGCAATGAAAACTGAGCTGTAAAGATTCGTACACTGAAATGCCGCCAAAGCGCTCAGGAGTGAGAGAAGAGTGAGAATACGAGTTCTTCTACCAGTTGTGCTCACTCGTGCAGAGCTTCGATCTAGAAAAGCTGGGTCACAGAAGACAAGTGTCACACCACGACAAGCAGCTGAGAGTGTAACGATCCTACACCCAGCTCTCCTCAGGCTCCTCCCTTACTCTTTCTTTTTTCTTGTTAAATATTTATTTTATTTATTTGAAATAGAGTTACAGAGAGAGGGACACACAGAGAGAAAGGGCTTCCATCTGCTGGTTCACGCCGCAGATGGCTGCAACGGCCAGAGCTGTGCCGATCCCAAGCCAGGACCAGGAGCTTCCTCTGGGTCTCCCACGTGGGTGCAGGAGCCCAAGGACTTGGGCCATTTTCCATAGCACTGACCCATCCTCCCTTACTCTTAAGGTCTCCTGGGCGGATGGGGGAATAGGAGCGAGATGAGTCCAGGCACATTGAGGCCGAAAGCCGCCTAGAGCAGTGTGCAGCGGGGAGGTGAGAGAGAGAACAGAGCAGAAATATAGGTGATGGTTGTGAAGGAAGCCCAAGGGATTTGTAACAGAGTATGAGAGGGAACACGATCAGAGTGTTCGCTTTCTTGGGCCGTCATAACAAACACCACCACCAGGGGCCTGAGCAGCAGGCAGGTGTCACACAGGGTGTGGGGGCTGGCAGCCAGGGGTCAAGGTGCTGGCAGGGCTGGTTTCTCATTGTCTTCTCAGGACCCTTTGTCTGCCAAGCAGGTGTCTGTTCCCGATCTCTTCTTCTTAAAGGGACAACAGCCAGATTCGAGGAGGGCCCACCCCGATGACATTATACCCTCACTGTTTGTTTAAAAGGTCCCATCTCCAAACACAGTTATATCGGGGGGGGGGGGGGTGTCAGGATCTCAACACATACATTTGAGGAGGGGCCACAATTCAGGCCATAACAGTTGGCAATGAGACAATGAGTTTGAGCCAAAAACAAAAGCATTGAGTTTGAAGTAATGGCCAGACCCCCCACCCAAATGTGGTATGAAGCAGACCATATGAGCATAGAACTCAGGACAAGGCCATGGCTACATCAGGACTAGAAGACCCTGCTCACCTGCCCAGCAAAAGCATAGGCTCAGCATTTCTCCCCAAATGGGTGAGCTCAGGAACCCGGCTGTATCTGTTTCAAGCACCAAGAGAGCCCAGGTGAGCCAGTTCTCGCCAAGCCAACCCAGAAGAGGCTGCCTGAAAAATGACAGTGCCTGTTTAATCATCTATGTGTGCCAGGCATTTCCAGGGGATACGCCTTCCTGTGCACTGTTTGGATCTCTATCTCTTTCTCCTCGTGGTCGCCTCCCCTTGGATCATAAGCTTTCTATGGCCTGGGACTGTGTCCCACCCAACTCCACAGCCCCACACTTTTATTCCTAAGTGTGCCTTATTCAAATGAGCACATGTGCAACCTTCCAGCACCCAACACAGTTTCTTTTGATTTATTTATTTATTTGACAGGCAGAGTTAGACAGTGAGAGAGAGAGACAGAGAGAAAGGTCTCCCTTCCGTTGGTTCATCCCCTAAATGGCCACTACAGCCGGCAGGAGCCACGCACTTCTTCCTGGTTTCCCACGCAGGTGCAGGGGCCCAAGCACTTGCGCCATCCTCTACTGCCCTCCCGGGCCACAGCAGATAACTGGATTGGAAGAGGAGCAACCGAGACTAGAAGCCCATGCCAATATGGGATGCCGGCACCGCAGGCGGAGGATTAACCAAGTGTGCCATGGCGCCGGCCCCAAAACACAGTTTCTTGCAGGGAGCAGATGGTCAATAAATCTGTGTTGATTGTCCCGTACAGAAACAGGACCAACCTCCAAGAGTACAGTAATTAAGATAAGCAAGGCTCTGGGCCAGACCTCCTGGGTCTGACTCTTGTCTCCACCACACGTTAGCTGTGTGACCTTCCCTGAGCCGAATTATCCCATCCTCATCCTATCAAATAAGGTGACACTCAAAGTGCCCGCCTCACAGAGCTGTTGTGAACACTGCGTGAGTTAAATTACAGCCATGCCCTGTGTCACGGTGGTTGTGGTCCCACAAGATTATACCACAGCCTGGTGATGTGATAGCCATCTCAGTCTGCGCAAGCGCGTTGTGTGATGTAAAAACAACGGTGGAGTCGCCTCACAACACACCTCTCAGAGCATACCCTGTGGTTAAGCGATGCACGACTGTGTCTGTGGAGGACTTAGAGCAGCACACGGCACACAGTCAACGCCACAGAAGCGCCGGTCATTTTTCATACCCTCTATGCACCTGCCACGTTACCTAGGCTGTCTCCGTACATCTCTAAACAATGATTTGAGGCTGGGCATTTCCCTCCCCACCTTAAAGAGGAAGAAGCCAGGTCAGGTGAAGTTAACATGCAGACAGCTGCACGATGGTGAGTGGCAGAGACAGAATGTGAACCAGAGCCAAGTCCTACGCCCATTCTCTTTCTACAGCCCCATAGATGAGGCTGAAGACAACCCCCGGGCTCTCCCAGGAGACCCCACAAGCCCTGAGAGTCAGAAAGTGGGACCAGTACAGCATCAGAACTGACTCGAACATGAGGAGTCTGAGACGTGATCACGGACCAACCCCAAGCACTGGCCCAACATCACATACAAGCTGCATGGTCCAGAGGCATCCCTAGCATTCAGTGGCCCCAGAGAGCCCCCTTGGCACTCAGACAAGCTGTCGCTAATGCCCACATAGCTCCTGCCTCTGGAAAGCAGGTGACAGCTGGGATCCCCAGCAGCTGCTGGCTAAGGACATAGATTGTGACCGGGACAAATTGTCACCACACCTTAGGGAACCCCAGGCATCCTTTCAGCCCCAGAACGGCGAAGGGCTAGATACTGTCAGCAGTAATTCTGATTAATTAGAGCGGACTGTCTAGAGTCAGTGTGTTCCAAACAGTTTAGCTCAGACTGGGCCCGTGGTTGAGTAGTGAGGTCTGCTGGGGGCACAGAAAGGAGAGTAGCACACGGGACGCATGTTTTCTGTCCACCTTCAGGCCAAGTCATGGTGCATTCATTCAGCTATTAAAGAAGCCCCTGGTATCCACCTATAACTGGTGTATTACAAACAGGGGGGTAGACACAAAAACACGTAGGAGCCATGGTCTCACAGAGGTACACACAGGTGAGAAACCAAGCAGAAACATAAAGACCAATGATGTGTACAACTACTCCATTTCAAAACCCCTACCTACGCTTTTTTCAGGGACTCTTAGTTTTCTCAACATGCTATGAAATTGTAATCACTTGGTGTCAGCTGTCTTTTGTAGGTCAAACTAAGCTAAGGGGGGAGGGGCTCTGTGGTGCAGCAGGTTAAGCTGCTGCTCGCTACACCCGCCCCCATCCCGTATCAGAGTGCCAGTTCAAGTGCCTGTTCTGATTCCAATCCAGCTCCCTGCCAATACACCTCGGCAGCAGATGATGGCCCAACTCCTTGAGTCCCTGCCACCCACATGGGAGATCCGGATGGACTTCCTGGCTCCTGGCTTTGGCCTGGCCCAGCCCTGACTGTTGCAGTCATCTGGAGAGAGAACCAGCAGATGAGAGATTTCTCTTTCTATGTCTTTCTACCTCTATCTAACACTCTGCCTTTCAACTAAATAATTTTTTAAAAAAAATAAAACTAAGCTATATAACATTTTAAGAATGGAAGGAACCCCAGATGTCGCTCAGCTCAGTCCCTCACTAACTGCAGGAACTCCCTGGACAACCACCTGCACGACGGCTCAGTCTCTCCAATCAGCCCCGCTGAACAGCCCACTCCAGCCCGGGATCAACCACGATTTCTAGAAAGTGCTTCCTCGCACTTCACCAAATCCTCTTCCTCTAGTTCCCATCCAACCGTATGAATTCCAAAATTCCAGGGCCATGCAGAACACAAACATCCCCGCTCAGCTGTCTTCCTCATCTCCGGAGTTCTGACGTGGCTCCCTGCTCCCAGAGCTTCCAAGTGTGGTGCCAGGTGCCCCGGTCTCAGATCACCTCACCTGTCCCGGGTCCCCTCTTTGACCATCTCTCATCTCCTCCGCTCCGAAAGGCAGCCAGGCTCTGTCTGGGCTCCTCCTCCAGGAGCCTCTTGTCAGAATCTGCTTCCAGGCAGAAAGCCAGGCGAGTACAGGGCTCACTTCACTCATTTCCCTTTTCCCAGGAATCACAACTGTGCGCTGCCTATTGTCCAAGGCCTGAAAAAGCTACTTTATGTACCTTGTCCAGCCTTCTAGTTGCTTCTAGTGGGAGGTTAAGTCCAGTTCCTGTTACCACATTGTGGCTGGAAGTGGAGGTCCCCACAGCATTGTGAAAGGGATTGTTGTAACATTTTGTAATTAAATATGACAGTATGGGGGCAGTCATTGTGGCAAGGGCCCTATGCTGTCGCTTGGGATGCCTGCACCCTATTTAAGAGTTCAAGTCCTGGCTACTCAGTTTCTGATCCAGCTTCCTGCTCAGGCATCCTGGGAAGCAGTAGAAGATGGCTCAATGGCTTGGGCACCTGACACCTATATGGGAGACTCTCAGTGAAATTCCTGGCTCCTGGCTGTTGTGGGCAATTAGAGAGTGAACCAACAAATGGGAGGTATCTCCCCCTGCTCACCTGCGCTTTCAAGAACATAAAAATAAATGAATATTTTTTGAAATTTTTTAAATCTTTAAAAATAAGTAAATGAATGATATTGTAAGCACTCCCTCAAATGCTGGAAACAAGCACAGGTGTTTGTTGTGACAACATTACTGGTATTCCTACCCAGTGTGGTATGGCATAGATAAACAAATAGGGTAAAGATTGGAAATGAAGAAACAAATTTTTTTATGTGCAGTTAACATGATTGAGTAAAAATCCCAAAGGATCTACCCAAAAATCTTAAAGTATACACAATTGAAATGAACATTTAGACTATAGGGGGTAAAGCTGATGCCTGCGATGCTGACATTTCAGGTGGGTGCCCATTCGTGTCCTGGCTGCTCCACTTCTCATCCAGCAGCCTATTAATGGCCTGGAAAAAGCAACGGAAGATGGCTTGGGCCCTTTTACACATGTGGGAGACCCAGATGAAGCTCCTGGCTCCTGGCTTTGTCCTGGCCCAGCCCTACCTAGTGTAACCACTTGGGAAGTAAACCAGTGGAGAGAATATGTCTCTCTCTTCTCTCTCTCTCTCTGCCTCTCCTCCTCTCTCTGTAACCCTGTCTTTCAAGTAAATAAATAAATGGGGTTATAAAAGATACCATTTATGATAGCAACAAAAAATAAAAAGTACCTGTCAACAAAGCTAACAAAGACAGAAACAGATTCTATGAAAAAAAATAAAAACTATTAAAAGAAATCAAGGAATGAAGAGATACACAATACTCATGGGTCAGAAGAATCAATATAGGAAAGATAAGGATTCTCCGAACTGATATCATTTGTTTTAAAGATTTATTTATTTATTTGAAAGGCAGAGTTACAGAGAGGCAGAGGCAGAGGCAGAGAGAGAGAGAGAGAGAGAGAGAGGTGTCTTCCATCTGCTGGTTCACTCCCCTGATGGCCACAAGGGCTGGGATTGGGCCAGGCCAAAGCCAGGAGCCAGGAGCTTCCTCTGGGTCTCCCACGTGGGTACAGGGGCCCAAGGACTTGGGCCATGTCCTACTGTTTTCCCAGGCCATAGCAGAGGGCTGGATCAGGAGTAGAGTAGCTGGGACTCGAACTGGCACCCATATAGGATGCCAGTGCTGTGGCCAGTGGCTTTACCCACTACGCCACAGCACCCAGTCTCCTTGATATCATTTCAATGGAGTTATAATCAGAATTCCAAGAGATATTTCTAGTACTTAACAAATTGGTAATAAAATTTTTATAAAAGAATGCAAAAAGTTCCATAATACTCTAAAGAAGAATATTCACATTGATGGGTGACCTTTACAAAATTAGTTATTATTATAAATCTGTATTAATTAAGTTAGTGTAGTATTGGCACAGGGATAGTCAAATAAAGAAACAGAAGTGAAAGGAGGGCCAAGCAACAGATCCACACAAATACAGAAACTTAATTTCTGAAAAGGAGCGTTGGCGGGCAGTCTAGAAATGAAGGGCACTGTTATCATTGGTTGGCCTTATGGAAAATAACGCCAGAAATCAGGTCATTAGTCAGCTGTGTTGCTGCAGGAATGCTGTGTAACAAACATCCTCCCGAATCATCATTCCTCACGCCCAAGGCTGTCAGTCCACAGAGGCATGCTGCAGGTCCCATTCAGGTCCGTTCCACCTGTCTCTCACTCTCTGAGCCAGGTTGGGGGAGCCCTGGCTGCCTGAGGCATGCTCTCCTCACACTGCAGGTAAGAAATAGCACTGGGCAAGTCAAGCCACACCTTGTGCTCATGTTCTACTCACCCACGCAAGTCACACTGCTAAGTTCAAAGACGGTGGAGAAGCAAAGAATATGCTGCTCAAAAAGAATCATGGTTTGGGGCCGGCGCTGTGGCGTAGCAGGTAAAGCCACCACCTGCAGTGCTGGCATCCTATATGGGCGCCAGTTCGAGTCCCGCCTGTTCCACTTCAAACTCAGCTCTCTGCTGTGGCCTGGGAAGGCAGTGGAAGATGGCCCAAGTCCTTAGACCTTGCACCCACATGGGAGACCCAGAAGAAGCTCCTGGCTCCTGGTTTCAGATCATTGCAGCTCCAGCCACTGCGGCCATCTGGGGAGTGAACCATTGGATGGTTCTCTCTCTCTCTCTCTCTCTCTGCCTCTCCTTCTCTAATTCTGATTCTCAAATAAATAAATATTTAAAAAAAAAAAAAAAACATCATGGTAAGGGCTGGCACCACGGCTCACTTGGCTCATCCTCCGTCTGCGGTGCCGGCACCCCGGGTTCTAGTCCTGGTTGGGGCACCGGATTCTGTCCCGGATGCTCCCCTTCCAGTCCAGCTCTCTGCTGTGGCCTGGGAAGGCAGTGGAGGATGGCCCAAGTGCTTGGAAACCTGCACCCGCATGAGAGACCAGAGGGAAGCACCTGGCTCCTGGCTCGTATCAGCGCAGTGCCGGCCGTGGTGGCCATTTGGGGAGTGAACCAACGGAAGGAAGACCTTTCTCTCTCTCTCTCTCTCTCTCTCTCTCTCTCACTTTCTAACTCTGCCTGTCAAAAAAAAAAAAAAAAAAAGCATGGTAAGGTCAAGGAGAAAAGAAAGAGCTATGAGCAAATATTATACTTTTCTACAGTTTCCACCTCATAGTCTACCAAAACAAATCAGTTCATGCAGGTGTAAAGACACAAGTTATAAAAGGTTTAGGAGCTATAGGAGGATATCTTTATCTGCTTAGACTAAGAGATTCCTAAGCGTGACATAAAAAGGTGAAACTGTAAGAGACTAGTAACTTGAATAGAAGCAAACTATTTCTCTTCTTTAGGAATTCAAACTGAGGCAAGATATTTGAAACACACACAATGGCAAAGGATTGCCATTCGGAATATACAAAGAACTCCTCTAAATAAATAAATAAATAGAACTGTGCACACTTGGAACTTGGTATTTGACAGAATCGCTCTGTGAATCAAAGAGAAAAATCTGGGTCATTCAGTACACAGTGCTGACACAACTGGCTATCTCGATGGGGAAAGAGAAAAATGAGATCCCTACCTCACATCATACATCAAAAGAAATTTTTAAAAGGATAAATACTAAAATTAACATTTTTATAACTTTAAAAGAAAATATGAGTAGCCATATTACGTAAAGAAGGCAGGTTTTAAACGAATACTGACAAGCCCAGCCATCGAAGATGTAATGAAGATTATCCACCTCCCATACTGGAGTGCCTGGGTTCCACACTCGCCTCCAGCTTCCTGCCAGTGAGGACTCTGGGAGGCAGCAGTGACAGCTCAAGAAATCGCCACTCATGTGTGGGACATGGCTTGGGTTTCCAGCTCCCAGCTTTAGCAGATGGCAGCCTTCTCTCGATAGATAGATAAGATAGATACATACATAGATAGATCTCTATAGGTGTGGATCAATAAATAGATGTCTTTTTCTATCTATCTGCCTATAAAATAAACACAAATATACGGATGGGCATTTGGCACAGCAGTGAAGATACCACTTGGGATGTCTACAACCCATTCCAGAATGCCTGGGTTCAAGTCCCAGTTTAAATTGCAAGTCCAGTTTCACTTGCAAGTCCAGTTTCTTGCTGATATGCACTCTGGTTGGTAGCAGGTGATGGCTCAAACACTTGGGACCCTGCCACTCATGTGGGGGACCCAGACTGAGTTCCTGGCTCCTGGTTCTCCCGGCTCCAGCTGTTGCAGGCATGTGAAAAGTGAACCAGCAGATGGAATATCTCTTATTTGTGTGTGTGTGCGTGTGTGCATTTGAGTATGTGTCTTTCTCTGCCTGCCATAAAAATAATTTTTTTAAAAAAAAGGTTAAATAAAAATTTAAAAAGTCTAGTCAATTTGACTAATTCAAATGTACATTATTATAAAATTAAATATATATGGACACCTAAACAAAGCTAAAAAACTGGAAGAAGACATTATGTCATAGACAAACAGAAACATATCTAAAATATTTCAAAGATATCACCTATGTGAGAAGTAAACATTGGGTTCATTTCAGCTGTGAGCAGACAACTAGCTAGCCTAACAGCTAGGTTACATGCACCTTTAAGTTCTTAGGCAAACAGGATGTTAGTGGCCAAAACGGCTGAGGCAAAGGCTGGGAAAATTACAACCCTGTAGTTACTCAGCCAATGAGAAACCAGGGGAGGGATCTGCAAGCCAGGAAATAAATAGCTTGCTGTCAACCACCCCAGGAGTGTGGACCCACCAAGCATCCAGCTTGCAAGATCTTTAATAAAGTCCTGTTTTTACTGCACTTTGAGTCTGAGTCCATCCTTTGAGTGGATGGGTGAGGCTGTTTCTCACACAGACACACTACAAAACAATGCTGAAAAAGCCTGGAACATGTGGTGAAACAGGTAGGTGCTTCCTGTGGTTGTGGCACAGGGAGGTGTGTGTGTGTGTGTGTGTGTGTATGCATGTACATATGCACAGGTGCACGCCCTACTCTCCATGCCTTTCCACAAGTAACTCTCTTGACTTAACTCTCTTCCCTCTTCGGTTCCTGGAATTGGAAAAGACTTTATGAAAATTAGCCTCTCCTTCCTGTATGCTCCTCTGGTTTGTTTTATGTCTCTGCCAAACAAGCTTCAAAGTTCTATGAATCACCATGAGTAGTACTATGCCTCCCTCAACTCCCGACTCCTAACATCAATTTTTCCTGTTATTAAACAGTCTTCAAGCACCTGCCACAGGCCCAGCTCTGTCCTAGGTGCAGTGGTTCACACAGGCATGCTCGGCTGTTGCTGGGCTATTTGTGTAGATAAAAGCTAAGCATGGGAGTGAAACACGGTATTCCAGTAGTCAGTGTGCTGTGATCGCAGAGGGAGGAGAGAGGAAAAGTTGAGCTCCTGCTCCAACATGTGTTAAGATCCTCATGCGGTAGGAGGTGATGCCATTCTCTGATGTCGATGGAGGTTCAAAATCAGATACTCAAGAAGACTCCCCACTACAGTCTGAATACGGTTCAGGTGTCCCTGCAGGGTCCAGGTGTTGGAGGTTTAAGTCCTCAGGGTGGTGGCACTGGGAGCTGGTGGGACCTTGTAAGAGGTGGGGCCTGGTGGGAAGTCCTCCGGTCTTGCTGGTGTGCTGCTTTCAGGAGAGTCTAAGGCAGCTCTCACGTGGCCTCTTGGTAGTTCGAATGATAGGATGGTTATAACAGTCTGAACCAGGCCCCACCCAAGCTCGCTCTGCCTCCTAGTGCAAGGCGTGACCGTTTGCTCCCGCAGTTGTTCCTGCTGTTGCCAGCAACTGTGATGTGACACAGCCTAGAGGGAGAACCCCTCCCCAGAATGGGGCTGATGCAGACGCAATGCTTTGAGCCTCCAAAACAGTGAGCTACATAAACCTCTTCTTCTTTGTAAGCAGCCTGTGTCAGGTATTTCAATACAGTGACAAACGGTTGACTAATAACTCCCAGGTCAGCTTTTGGTAGATGCTTCCGCCCTTCGGGTACATCCACCACCTGTCTTTTCTGTACCGTCTCAGAAGGGGCCACGGGGACTGAGAGGGACACACACAGGGGCTATCGATGTCCCATGGACCACAGTCACACATTCTTGCTCCAACTTCAGGAGGTTCTGCTGCCTGAAAGCCATAATGCCTTCATCCTGGGAACATCAGGAGCTGGGACCCGATGTGCAGAAACGACATATGTACATTGTCCTGGAGGATGGCCCCTGGGGCCTTGGTGGTCACAGTCCAGCTAGCAATGACCACCAGTTGCTTCATATTCTGAGAAGAAAAACTATCCAAGTTGGCCAAACTGAATATCCAAGGAAGGAGTGTATCCGCCTCCTGCTTTGATACCAAGTTCCCCCTGCCACTGCATCCAAGGAGCCCCCGAAGAAAGTACCATGGGAGTGGAACACCCTAAAAGCCTGTACCTGGCCCAGGTAGGGTTGCAGACAGGATGCAGATGTTCACGTGCAAGTAGGCTGTTCAATCCATGTTTGTGGAGTGCCCAGCACTGGGCTATGTGCCAAGAATCTTAACAGTGAACTTGAGAAAGATTAGCTGCCTGCTGCCATCATGTTTACAGACAGCTGGAGGAGTGCAATGGCTAATGTTCTGTGTCACTTGGCCAGACTGTAGTTGCTAAAGTACCCAGTGATTCAAGCCCAACACTAATCCAGGTGTTGCCATAAAGGTTCTCTGTTGATGTGGTTAACATCTACAATCTGTTTAAATAGGAAAAAAAACTTATTCTTGAGAGTGTAAGTATGCTTCACCTAATCAGCTGGAGACATTAAAAGTAAAACTGAGACTTCCCCTAAGGGAGAAAGTTGGCCTTGAGACTACAACATCAGCTCCTGTCCAAGTCCAGTCTGTGGATCTCTTCTACAGATTTTGGCCTTGGTGGCTCCCAGAGTCACATAAGCCACGTGCTTGAAACAAATCTATGCGTCTGTGTCTGTGTGTACTTACACACTTCCTACTTGTTCTGATTCTCCCGGTAATTGTAAACCACTGGCCCAAGGAGACACACACACACACACACGTAATGTTAAGCACAAAACCAGGATTTAAATTCAGGTCTGTGTGTTTCCGGTATGCGTGTGCCCTGACCCCTCTGCTGGGTGTCACCTTGGTCCCTCGCAATCACACTTGAGCTGTTTGTTCTCTAGCAGACATATTTGCCATAGACAACCCACAGGTTGTTGCATTTTCAACTCTACAGAGACGCCTCCTAAATGTACAGCCATAGCCCAGGCCCAAGGTTCAGCCCCAGGTTCCCGCCACATTCTGCCACTTTACTGTGACCTGTTGGCTTCAAACTTAACATATCCTAAATTCAAGCTCATCGTCTTCCTGCTGACCACCGACAAAAAAGATCTTGGCTTCACCTCTCTCTACTTAGGTGACCCTGGGAAAGCTACCACCCCCCTCTCAGTCTTCTCACTTGTTCAGTGGGGGGCTCTGGTAAGATCTAGAAGGCAGACACATTTCACGCCTCTTCGTGTCTCCCGTACCTACCTTATTATCTGGTACACAGTAGGTACTTGACTGTACTTATCCAAGTGAGTGCTTTTTTTATTACTGGACTTATGCATTCAGCATCTCTTCACTCCTCAGCGCTGTTTTTAGTTAGCTGCACAACAGGAGACATGGACTTAGCCTTAACTTGCTACTTGAATTGGAATTTTCCAGGAAAACCATCATTTCCTATTAAACCAAGGCAGTGGTAACACAGTAAGCAACTGTTTCATTTACATCATATGTTGGTGTACTGCCACCTAGTGGACTCTGTGCAGGTTACATGCGTACAGAGGGAACTGGAGTGTGCAGAGAAAAGAGACATCCAAGAAGTGTTTAAAAATATGCAGACTGGAGCGCAGAGCGGTTTGGTCGTTGGTCAGGAGAGTGTCGTTTCTTTCCTTGGCTACTGCAGCTGTTTCTAGGAAGAGACATGGCAGTCGGAGGAGTGACCTGAAGCTTCGGTGTTAGCAAAACTGCGAGCAAGTCCACTGATGGGAAGAAGTGGCCCCCTGCAAACAGCTGGCCAAGAAAGCTGCCAGGAAAAGCGCTCCCTCTACCGGCGGGGTGAAGAAGCCGCATCGCTACACGCCCTGGACCATGGCGCTTCAAGATATCCGAGATACCAGTCTACCAGAAATCGACCGAATTTCTCACCCAGAAGCTGCCTTTGGGAAGGCTGGTGAGGGAGATCGCCCAGGACTGCGAGGCCGCCTGGAGGTTTCAGAGTGCAGCCAGAGGCTAGCGAAGCGCACCTGGTGGGTTTGTCTGAAGACACTAATGTGTGTACCATCCAAGGGAAGAGAGTCACCATCGGGCCTAAAGATATCCAGTTGGCTCCCCGAACACGGAGAGGGAGATTAAGTGGAGGCAGTTTTATGATGTTTTGTAGTAAATTCTGTAAAATACTGTGGTTTAATTTGTGACCTTTTTTTTTTTTTAAAGATTTGTTTATTTATTCGAAAGTCAGAGTTACACAGAGAGAGGAGAGGCAGAGAGAGAGAGAGAATCTTCCATCTGATGGTTCACTCCCCAATTGGCCATAATTTGTGACCTTTTTTTTATAAGAAATTGTTTATAATATGTTGCACTTGTACTTAAGTCAGTCCGTCTTTCACTCAGGATGAATGGGTTGCTAAGGACTAACAAGTTGCTAATAAGTAGAGGGGATGGGTGATATTCCTTGCTTCTCATGATGTACGTTTCTGTATGTTAATGACTTGGTGGGTAGCTATTAAGGTAACAGAATTGATAAATAAAAGTGCACAGGGTCCTTTTTGCAATAAAACTGGTTATCAGGGCCGGCGCTGTGGCATAGCAGGTGAGGCCACCACCTGCAGTGCCGGCATCGCATACGTCTGGCGGTTCAAGTCCTGGCTCTCCACTTCCAATCCAGCTCTCTGCTATGGCCTGGGAAAGCAGAAGATGGCCCAAGTCCTTGGACCTCTGCACCCACATTGGAGACCCTAAGGAAGCTCCAGGCTCCTACCTTCGGATTAGCACAGCTCCACCCGTTGTGGCTATTTGGGGAGTAAACCAGCAAATGGAAGACATCTCTCTCTCTCTCCCCCACCCCCCACCCTCTGCCTCTCTGTAACTCTGCCTTTCAATTAAATAAATCTCTTTAAAAAAAAAAAAAAAAAAAAAAGCTGGTTATGACTTGATCCAGGGTGTTTAACAACTGGGGCTGTTAAGTCTGAATGTACATCACTGTGATAAAACACAGGCTTTTTCAAGGGTGAATATGCACAAGTCTTAACCACAGTATAACTTAGTTTCTTTAAAGGAAAATAAGAAAAGTTAACCTGGTAGCTATAGAATATACCATGTACTTTTATAATAGCCATTTTATATGCTGTAGTGTCAACATTTTTAAATTAAATGTTTTACATTCACAAGGGGCGGTGAGTCTTGTCATTAAGGCGTGTGTAATTTAGAGTCCAGCTGGCTCTCTCCTAACTAGACTGTACTTGTTTCCACAATAAAATGCTTTGTGCATTATACCTTGCATAAGTCCTCATCCTACCACGTGTTAACTAACCCTCTGGCTGATAATGCAAACGCTAACTGGGGGATTTTCTTTAGAAGGCTCTAGACTAAAATACAAGTTATTCACATCAGCATCACCTGTTACTAATATTCTGAGCTAGTTAGTGCAGCTTTTCACTGTGTTGAGGTTGGTCTCAGAACTAGTTTTTTTCCCCCTCTACTGAGCGGAAGCAATGTGGACATTCTTTTTTCCCTTGTGGAGTTTATATTAGAACCCTGAGTGTAAATTTGCTGTGGAGGAGGAGCACACAGCTCCAGCTTATTGGATCTCTGCCAGTTAAGATGGTGTCTGGCTAGGTTACATCTGGTTACTGTCCTGTCCTAGGAAAATCACTTTTTACAGAGATGGCCTTCCAAGTAGGTTTTAAATGTATCCTTCTATTGAAGTTTTTAGGTCAATTATGTATGTTGACTAAATTTACAAATAAATTTGTTTATCCAACTAAAACAAAAAAAAAAAAATGAAGACTGATCCATACCATCACGGGATCTCTGCAAGCATCTGAAAAGCCTTGCATCATGTGTTTGCAATACAAAATAAAATTTAAAAGAGCACTACAGCAAGTTACTAGATCATAATCTTATGATCTACAACTTACTCTAAGCAGAATGAAAAGTAAAAATAAAATCAGCAATCTCTCCCACAACTGATTGCTTTGCTCCACCTGGATTCACCACATCTTATACTGGGTTAAATTAAAGAGTAGCCATTCAACTAGGGTTAGAGTTCCTGACCATTCTACCTTTAGCTAAGTAACTTGAATATTCCTTTCTGAATAAGGGACTGCTTCTGAGCCCAAGCTCTCCATCGGTTTGGGACTATGCTGAACATGTTATGTGAATTATCTCATTTCATCTTCACGAATTCCTCCCCCCTTAGCTGGGTACATAATTCATATTTTTTAATTTCGTCTTATTGCTTCATCTGAGAAACTGAGGCATGCGACTTGCTGAAAGCCAAAACCAGAAACAGAACTGGATGTGCGACCCACTTCTGCCTGAGTCAAACACCAGTTCCTCACGATTACGTTTTGCTAAATATAACAGCTGCTGGGTTCTGAGAACGTCAGGATGAAACAATTCCTGGAAAGCACTTTTCAGGGACTACGTAATGTTCCAATGCTACACAACAGAATGTTAACACCCAAAATAGGTGTAAAATGTTGCAGTCTATTGAGATCATCATTCACTCGACGAAAAGACAGTGAGGATTGCTTTTTCAGGAATATCCACAGTGAAGCCCCCTTCACTCCTGATTTTAGTAATTTTAGTCTTACTTGTTTTCACCTAAAGGTTTGTCAACTTTATTGATCCTTTCAAAGAACCAATGTTTGGTTTCATTGACTTTCTCTGAATTTTTTTTAACCTTTCTTTGATTTCCTTTCTAATCTTTATTATTTCCTTTCTTCTGCTTACTTTGGTTTATTTTTGTCTTATTTTCCTAGCTTCTAAAGAAAATGCTAAGATTACTGATGTGAGACCTCTCCTATTTTTTATTTATAGGTGTTAACAACTATAAATTTCTCTGTAAACACTGTTAATAGCTGCATTCCTTAAGTTTTGGTATGTTTTCATTTTCATTTATCAATGTTTCTAACTTCCTTGTGATTTCTTCTTTGACCCTCTGATTAATTATCAGTGCACTGCTTAGTTTCCACACATCTGTGAATTCTCACAATTCCTTTCTGTTGGTTTCAAATTTAATTCCACTGAACTCAGAGAACATACTTGTATGACTTTAATCCTCTTAAATGTATGAGCGCTTGTTTTAGACTAATATATAGTCTATTTTGCAGAACGTACCTTATGCATTTGGATATGCATTGGATAAAATGTGTATTCTGCCCCCGTTGGATGTAGTGTTCTATAGATGCCACCGATCTAGTTCATTTACAGAGCTGCTGACTTCCCCAATTCCTTGCTGATCTTCTGCCATTTCTCATATCCATTATTAAAAGTGAAGTATTGAAGTCTGCAACCATTACTGCTCCAGTGGAAGCAGGATTGGGGCTTCCAGAATCAGCCGCTCGGCCAGATCCTCCGGAGCCTGTTGGCAGACCTTAATCAGAGAAAGGAACCAGAGTCTGGGGCTTTGAGGATACATTCTAAAATAGTGTGTGAAATAGACTTTTCCTGTAAAACTGACACCTAAATCATATCTCACTCTGTGAGAAGCAGGAAGCACTCCTGAAAACCTGTTTATTGTCATTCTTAATAGGAAAGGAAAACATCATTTCCTTAAGAAGCCATGGTGCCAGGAATATGTGTAATCTCAGTTCTGATTTTTTCCGGCTATGGTTAAATAAAGAATCAAAAACACCCACGGTGAAAAAAATCAAGCAGTACTGGAAGGAAGGGCCTCTCTAGTGAAGCAGTCACATCCCACTCTCGGTTCTGCCTCCCAGAAGCAAACATCGCTGGCTGCGTCTCTCTTTGTATTTGGTGTAGTTACTCCCTACTATTAAATAACAAACCTGTAATGCCTGCAGCGTTTTTGGTTTGCCAACGTTATATATTAACTGTTGACTTACTGCTAAAATACACAGTTAAACGCACACAAGGGTCCTTCCTCCTTCTTAAAGTTATGAAGAGAATCAAATGAGATACTACATAACTTTCTTTTTAAAGATTATTTATTTGAAAAGCAGAGCAAGAGATGGAGAGACACACACACAAAGAGAGAGACAGAGATCTCCCATCCTCTGTTTACTCCCCCAAAGGGCTAGAGCAGGGCCAGGCGTAATCCAGGAGCCTCAACTCCATCTGGGTCTCCCAAGTAGGTGGCGGGGGGCCTGCTGCACAATGCTGGACCCGTAAAAGAACTTTAATAAGCTCTCAGAGCTGCACAGGTTTAAAAGGACCACAGTACCTATACCACAGAATTAATGTGCCTTTCATTCAGATCTGGCTAAAAAGCCCATGGGAGTTTCTCAGGCATGGAAAGCCAAGACACTGTGGCAAAAAATGACCTACATGAAAGATCTCTGTGTGTGAGATCCCAGTGGAAAGAACAGGCCATCAAAGAAGGAGGTACCTTTCTCTGAAGGGAGGAGAGAACTTCCACTTTGACTATGGCCTTGTCTAAATAATGTTGGAGTTTGTGAACTCAAGAGGCTTCCATAGCCTTGGAAGCTCATGACAAGAGCCTCGGGTGATTACTGACATCATAAGTAAGTGTCAATTGTTAAATCAACAACAGGAGTCACTGTGCACTTGCTCTCCATGTAGGATCTCTGTCCTTAATTTGTTGTACTGTGAGAATCAATGGTAAAACTAGCCTTCAAACAGTACTTTATACTTTGTGTGTCTGTGTGGGTGCAAACTGTTGAAATCTTTACTTAGTAAACAGTTGATCTTCTGTATATAAAGATAATTAAAAATGAATCTTAATAAAGAATGGGATGGGAGAGGGAGTAGGAGATGGGATGGTTTGCGGGTGGGAGGGTGGTTAAGGAGAAAGAACCACTATAATCCAATAGTTGTACTTTCCAAATTTATATTTATTAAATAAAAGTTTTCTATAAAAAAAGAATTAATGTGCCTTTACCTCTACACACACCCTTATTTATTCAGAGATGGGGGTGAAAGAAGATACTTTAGGGGCTATAAAGGAAAGATAACTTTCTACTCTCTCTCCCCCAAATAAACCTGTCAGTCATGGTGAGATAATTAAAGTAAATGTGGCAGATTTCATTTTCCAAAGCCAGTGGCAACAGATCTGAAATAGAGTGATTCATTATCTCCCCTAACATTCACTTAATTATAGTACTAAGAAAAAGGCAAATACATATTTAGTAAATTATTACATCTCAAACACTGTACTAATGGAAACAAGTATGGGTGATGATAAAAATGCATTGTATGGGCAAGTATTCAGTTAGGCTATGACCCAGTGAAAAGCCAGAACAACATAAAACACAAGCTCATGGGGCTGGCATTGTGGTACAGTCCATGACACTGGCTGTGAGCACTGGTTCAAGTCCTGGCTTCTCCACTTCTGATCCAGCTTCTTGCTAATGCACCTGGGAAAGCAGCAGAAGGTGACCCAAGTGCTTACACCCCTACCACTCAGGAGGGAGACCCTGATGAAGCCTCTGGCTTCAGCCTGGCCTGGCCCTGACCATTGCAGCCATTTGGGGAGTGAACCAACAGATGAAAGCTCCCTCTCTCTGTCTCTCCTTCTCTCTCTGTAACTCTTTTAAATAAATAAATAAATCTCCTTTTAAAAAATAGAAGTTTCTTCCTCTCTCACAAGGGCAGGGGATGGGGATGCCCCTTCCTTTTCGGTTGACTTCCTGGAAGTCAACTTCCAGGAACAACTTCAGTCAGAACTTAGCCACGTGGCCACACATGATGCAATCCAGAGAAAGTTATCTTTATTCCAGGTTGTCATGTCCCAGTGGGAAATGCTGTAGAAGGTGAAAATGAAAACAGGGGCAAGTGGTAGATTCTGCCACACACTGTTTCATAATTGCAATTTGGCTTAGCACTGCAGATTCAAACAGTTACGTCAAAAACTATACCAATACATTCCATTAGACTCTCAACCTGAAAGATTTCGATCGTTCACATAAATAAAAATGTGTCCTCAGTGTGGCATTAACTTCTCTCACCAGACAGAATAATAGCTCAATATAAGGAAAACGGTAATCTACTTTAAATTACAACTCCTCAAAAGGAAAAGACACTTAGAGACAAATACTTCCTCTAAAACCAGTAACATTTCTTGTTTTTTTTTTCTTACAGGTAATCCTGTAATCTGTGTTTCCTTCAGCAACTCACCCAATAACCCTGAAGTTCCATTATCAAAGGGATGGGGGACGCTGGTCTAAGGATGTTTAAGGCTGGTGAAATCATCCGTCTGGCCCTGCCAAGGCAACAAAAGGGAGACTCGAAATTCAATAAACCTGTACAGGCTGATAATCGTGTATGGCCCACCCACAGATGAGGTTAAAGTATTCAATGGCTCTTGCCTTCCCTACACCAGATCTAAGGGATCAACGTATTTGTCATGAGGGTAAAATACCTTAAAAACAGATGTTTGTTTACTTGTTTTCATAATTTATTTTAAAAGCAGAGTTTCAGAGAAAGAGGAAGACAGAGAGAGAAAGAGATCTTCCATCTGATGGTTCACTCCCCAAATGGCCACTACGGTCAGGACTGGTCTATGCTGAAGCCAGAAGCCTAGAACTTTGTCTGGATCTGCCACACGGCTGGCAGCAGTCCAGGTACTTGGGCCATCCCCCGCTGCATTTGTAGGGAGCTGGACTGGAAGCAGAGCAGCAGGGTCTCAAACTTGTGCTCTGATATGGGATACCAGTGTTGCAGCCAGTGGCTTAACCCACTGTGCCACAACTCCAACCCCAACAGTACAGTTTTATACAAACATAAAGTTATGTACTTTCAAAGCCATGACTCTAATCAAGACACTCAATTAAACAAAATATCTTTAAAAATGTTTACCAATATACAAACACATTCACAACATAATCTGGTGACTAAAGACTCCAATAAAGTTTACAGTACCTACAACAGAATTTACAGATGCCTACAACAGTTTGTAGAACAGTTTGGTTTAATTTAAATATATTGTTTTAAGAAGTACCATTAATACAAATGCATGATTTACAATATCCCCATGGTAGCAAGAAAAAAAAATAGATTAATAAAATAAAATGTCTTTTAGGCATTTATTATGCCCAGTATTTAAATGAGTATTCTCATTATGACATAAGAATAATACTCTTTAGTGGTAAAAGACAGATTTTATCAGCCCTAGACCACTGAAGAGCGTCTGGGAAATTCCAAAGTGGACTCTGGCTTTCCTCTCCATAAAATAGAACAGCAGCAACCTCCGGGCATCCCTCACACATGCACTGTGACAATCCCATTTATATTCATCAGGCCTTACAAGTAAGTGACTTGTTACAAATAAAACACAAGCTAGTTAACTAGTTTAACACCACTAGCCCATATTTTGTTTTTATTTGCTTGTATTATGTCTAAGATAAGAAAATTCACTATGAAATACATACTAGAAACTAACAATTATACATTACTTATACACAAGCCAAAGTGCCCACTCTTACCATGGAATCAAAACTTACTTCTGAAAATAATCTAGAAATAATATATAAACACACAGAGCTTTGAGACAGACTAAAAACATCCACCCACATTCTACAGATCAAAATGCAAAGGTTTCTGTTACATGAATGGACACAAACCCTTCACTAATTTGGGACACACTGGAATTACATGACTACGTACATATACCATAAAACAAATGCTGACAGTGTTTCTAGTGACACCATACTGTCTAGCCCCAACTGCTAGAAAGAAAATAAAAACTGAAGATGAAAACTCCTTCTTTTCAAATAAAGTTTTAAGTGGAAAAACAAACCCAACACTCCTCTTTGCAACATGGACTGAGTGCTAAAAGGCTCAGTCAAGAGTCTCTTCAGTTGCTCCCCAATGTAAGAGAAACACACAAGCTTTCTCTCTACTCAGGTAGTCTGATCACCTCCAGCGTTCTGCAAAACAGGGAAAAGAAAAAATACTCCTCAGTCTTCCAAGTTGTTTCACTGCACACCCCACAGATGAGAAAGCACCAGGCCCAGAGCACATGCCCTGTCTGTAAGCAGAGCCAGCTACTGCAGCACCTTACATGCAATGCCCCAATCACGCTACAAAGAGGACGTGCTGGAGAAGGAAACGCTCAGCCATCACCAGCCACCCAGACTCCCAGCTTGTCCCAGATGAGCAGAGCATCATGAGGCACCAGGTAAGACGCGGACCTCTTTCAACGTCCCTCCCACCTTCAGAAACACTGTAAATCTAAGAAACCCAATAAGCACGTTCATGAAAATTCTCCCAAGGTGGACCACAGCAGTTATACTGGCCACCATGCAAAAATTCTTCAGGATGAGATCATGTTCCTACAAGAACACTCGTTTTCTCTCTTATCTTCTTTAAAAGCAACTATACATTAGAATAGAAACAGAGGGTTGTGATCAAGCTCTATCTTTGTACCACCTACTGTATATTCTTGAGTAGGTCACTTAATCTCTGAGGGCTTTAGCTACTTAGTTTTTCATTACTACAACGAAATACCTGAAGAAACTAGCTTTATAAAGAGAAAAGGTTTAGGGGGTAGGCATTCTGGTGCAGTGGGCTAAGCCACCACTTGGGATGCCCACATCCCACTCAGAGCCTGGTTTGAGTCCCAGCTACTCCATGTTTCTGATCCAGCTTCCAGCTATTGTGCCTAGGATGAAGGACGCACCAGATGGCCCAAAGGCTTGGGTTCCTGCCACCTACAGAGGACACTGCATCCTGGCATTGGCCTAATCCTCACCGTTGCAGGCATTTGGGGAGCAAACCAGTAGATGGAAGATTTGTCTCTCCTGCTCTGCCACTTTGCCTTTCAAATAAATAAGTCTTTTTTAAAAGAAAGAGAGAAAAAAGTTTATTTAGAGGTCCATGTCCAAGATTAGGCAGCCCCACTGGCTAGCATGGGTGGTGGGAGCCAGTGACAGAGTCCATGCAGAGGAAGATGACACAGCAAATCAGGAAGCAGATAGGGTGGCTGTGCCCAGCTTGGCTTTATAACCAAGCCTCTCATGAGAACCACCTTCTGAGGGCATGCCCCCAGTGACCTAAAGACCTCCCCTCCAGGTCCACCTCTGAAATGTTATAACTGGATCCAAGTCTCCACTCTGTTAGTGCCATTAACTTCTGACTTGGGGGTTTACAGACCTGCATGAGCTGAGAGCTCAATCACACATCCAGACCACAGCAGCTGAATCTAAGTGCAAACCTCGGCCCAGCGGCATCAGCACCACCTAGAAACTTCTTAGCAAATAATGAGATCCACTAGAATAAATCTCAGCCAGTGCAGCCCAGCAACCTTGTGCCCACTAGGTGGTTCTGTGCATGTTCCAAGAATCACTGTCCTTTGTAACACCACCTGCCCAATCTACCGCACTAAACAAATGTGAGGTGTTACTCACATGACCTAGTCAATGTTCCCAAGAAATGTAATCAAATTTTTTTTTTCACCTATGACTACTGCTTACCCTCTGAAAACTCTGATTTAAAATCTCATCTGGGAGAACTGTAGTAAACCTTTTATGTTCTAGGAGGGAAAATCAAAGTACAACCTTCAATGATATGGTCGGCTGTGGTTTGGATGCGGTTTGTCTCCCCAGAGTTCACATCACCCCAGTGTGGTGATGCTGAGAGGTGGTGGCACTAAGATGTGGGGCCTAGTAGGAGGTAATTAGGTCACTGGGGGTAAAGCCCGCAGAAAGGACTAACGCTGGGCTCACTGAATGAGTGGTTCCCCTGAGAATGAGTTGTTAGGAAAATAATAAGCCTGAGCCCTGAAGCCCTCTGGCTTCCTAGCTCATCCTGCGACTCGTCCATACCTGCTTCCACCGCCGGGAGGCCATCCACCAGGAGGCTCTCAGCAGAACCAATCAGGGACCAGTGCCATGCTCTTTGACCTCCAAGAGCTCTAAACTATAAGCTAACTAAACCTCTTTTCTTTACAAATTACCCAACTTCTTTTGTTATGGCAACAGAAAACAGACTAATACCTGGTCTTATTCTACTTGTTCTTGCTATAAACCCTAAAAAGCACCCAACATATTTTCTTCAAGAACAGCCACTTAAAGCCACCATGACATTAACAGAAACCTACTGAACTTAAGGTAATTTTTAAAGATAAATTATTATCAATGACAGCTTATTTCTCCTGATTTTGAGATAATTTTAGGATAGGTATAATACATTTTCAGAATGTCCTAAAAGCCTCCAGAGAATCATTAAAACATCTGTATCATCACATCATATTTAAATAACTATATGCCTTTTAAAAAAAAAAACTGCTAAGAAACACGTCATGAGGCAGGCATTTAGCCTATGTTAAGATACATGCATTCCATATCAGAGTGCCTGGGTTAAAAATCCCAGCTCCACTCCCAGTTCCAGCTTGCTGCTAATGTGCACCCAGGAAACAGTAGGTAAAGGTTCAAGTAATCAAATCCCACCTGCACCTGGGAAACCTGAATTCAGTTCCCAGCTCCTACCTTTGGCCTGGTCCAGTCCAGGTCACTGTAAACATTTGGGGAGTGAACAATCAGATGACAGTTCTCTCTGTCTCTCTCTTTCTTGCTCTCACTCTCTTTCAAAAACTTTTAAGAAAAGACCTGGATTGAGTTCCTGACTTCTGCCTTCAATCTGGCCCAGCCCGAGGTGTTGTGGACATTTGGAGAGTAAGCCAGAGGATATCTGCCTCTCTGCTTCTCAAATAAATATACAATCCAAGGACTTAAAAAATAAGTATTTCATGAAAGCTAAACGCTACAAGAATTAACTCACTGCATTAGTCCCTGATCACATTCAGAAAACACTTACTTGTCTTAAAAATTGCTTTCCAAGATACGAAGTTGCCATGTTGGTTAAATTCTTTCTGCTGCCCACTTTACACCTGATGTAACCATACAAGTTGGCACCTTGCAGCACCACACCCATGATAACCACTGCCTGGAACAGGAGAAAAAGAATCACCGTTAATGACCTAAAATTGACCTTTCTCTATGCCAGAAACGAGACAAGCAGATTGTCATGACAAAGAATGCAAGGAAACTCTGAAAAGCACAACATTGCCAGTGAGACCCCTTAGTTAGCCAGAACAAGCCCAAGTCCCTCAGTGCCCAAGGTTGTGCTCCAATAAAAATTTACAAACACAGGGGGCCAGTGTTGTGGTGTAGCAAGTAAAGCCACCACCTGCAACACCGGCATTCCATCCCATAGGACATTGGTTCTAGTCCTAGATGCTCTACTTCCAATTCAGTTCCCTGCTAATGACCTGGGAAAAGTAGTGGAAGATAGCTCAAGTGCTTGGACCCCTGCCACCCACATAGGAGACCTGGAAGAGGTCCCGACTCCTGGCTTCGGCCTGGCTTGGCCCAAGACATTACAGCATTTCCATCTGCAGATGGAAGCCCTTGCATGCTCTCTCTCTCACTCCCTCCCTCCCTCCCTTTCTTTCTCTCTCTCCCCCTCTCTCCTTCTTACTCTAACTCTTTCAAAAAATATATAAAATTTTTTTAAAAATTTACAAATACAGATGTTGGGTGGGATATGGCCTACACATTATAGTTCACCAACCTTCATTCTACAGCAAACAGCTCATCAATCCTCCTACTATGAAACAGATTATCCAGAAACCGTTTACACAGGTAAAAAGCAAAGCTCCTAAACAGAAGGTCTTTTTTTCAATCCAGATTCATTCTCCTTGCCTCCTTATGAGTAGTACAGCTGATTTAAAGGTAAGATGATTTTAAGGTAAGAAGATTTAAATGTTTAAATAAGGAGTGGGGGCTGGCGCCATGGCTCACTAGGCTAATCCTCCACCTTGTGGCGCCAGCACACCGGGTTCTAGTCCCGGTCGGGGCGCCAGATTCTGTCCCGGTTGCCCCTCTTCCAGGCCAGCTCTCTGCTGTGACCAGGGAGTGCAGTGGAGGATGGCCCAAGTGCTTGGGCCCTGCACCCCATGGGAGACCAGGATAAGCACCTGGCTCCTGCCTTCCAGCATGGTGCGCTGGCCACAGCGCGCCGGCCACAGCGCGCTGGCCGCGGCAGCCATTGGAGGGTGAACCAATGGCAAAAGGAAGACCTTTCTCTCTGTCTCTCTCTCTCACTGTCCACTCTGCCTGTCAGAAAAAATAAATAAATAAATAAATAAGGAGTGGGTTCAAATTCCTAATAAAAGAAGCTGAACTGGTATATTCTGCTCTAAATGCATGTTTGATGGAAATAAAAATCTAAGTGTTATACAAGGCTACTAGTTATCTAGGTAAACATAAAACTACCTTTTTATCTAAATAAATCTCACTTAACTTCCTAGGCTTCTCAAACTGGAATACTCCTGGGTATGTGTATACCAGCATGCCAGAAGGTTCCTGAATTCAGACTGAGCATGGGTCCTGCTGAGGCAACAATTTTACTAAATGGCAACAAATTTTAAAATGTACTAAGCTAAAACAAATAGACTTCTGACTTAAGAGGATGTAGTAGTCAGATACAAAGATACCCAACACCTCTCCTTAAGATGCAGACAGCAATAGGCTTAAACAACAACAACAAAAAAAGGCAAAGAAACAAGTAGCAACACACATCAAAAAGGACCGGTAGTTAAGGTGGTTTGGGGCAGCCCTGCACAGCTCCTAATTCTTCAAAGCTCGAAGGTTACGTCTCACTAATAATTCCCACCACCAGCCGGTGCCGCGGCTCACTAGGCTAATCCTCCGCCTAGCGGCGCCGGCACACCGGGTTCTAGTCCCGGTCGGGGCGCCAGATTCTGTCCCAGTTGCCCATCTTCCAGGCCAGCCCTCTGCTGGGGCCAGGGAATGCAGTGGAGGATGGCCCAGGTGCTTGGGCCCTGCACCCCATGGGAGACCAGGAAAAGCACCTGGCTCCTGGCTCCTGCCATCGGATCAGCGCGGTGCGCCGGCCGCAGCGCGCCGGCCGCGGCGGCCATTGGAGGGTGAACCAACGGCAAAGGAAGACCTTTCTCTCTGTCTCTCTCTCTCACTGTCCACTCTGCCTGTCAAAAAATAAAAAAATAAATAATAAAAATAAAAAAATTCCCACCACCATCATCTCCAACATCTCAGAAGCAGACGCCAGAGGATACTTACTTACATGGAGGTTAAACATACCTGGACTCAAATTTTTCTAAAAAACTCAGTAAGTAATGGTTGGGAGCAACCTAGCCAAGTCATTCAACAGGCTCATCTTTTTTTTTTCTTTTTTTTTTTTTTTTTTTTTTTTTTTTGACAGGCAAAGTGGACAGTGAGAGAGAGAGAGAGAGAAAGGTCTTCCTTTGCCGTTGGTTCACCCTCCAATGGCCACCGCGGCTGGCGCACCGCGCTGATCCGATGGCAGGAGCCAGGAGCCAGGTGCTTCTCCTGGTCTCCCATGGGGTGCAGAGCCCAGGGACTTGGGCCATCCTCCACTGCACTCCCAGGCCACAGCAGAGAGCTGGACTGGAAGAGGGGCAACCGGGACAGAATCCGGTGCCCCAACCGGGACTAGAATCCAGGGTGCCGGCGCTGCAGGCGGAGGATTAGCCTAGTGAGCCGCAGCATCGGCCTTAACAGGCTCATCTTTTTTTTGTTTTGTTTTGTTTTGTTTTGTTTTTGACAGGCAGAGTGGACAGTGAGAGAGAGAGACAGAGAGAAAGGTCTTCCTTTTGCCGTTGGTTCACCCTCCAATGGCCGCCACGGCTGGCGCGCTGCGGCCGGCGCACCGCGCTGATCCGATGGCAGGAGCCAGGTGCTTCTCCTGGTCTCCCATGGGGTTCAGGGCCCAAGCACTTGGGCCATCCTCCACTGCACTCCCGGGCCACAGCAGAGAGCTGGCCTGGAAGAGGGGCGACTGGGACAGAATCCGGTGCCCTGACTGGGACTAGAACCCGGTGTGCTGGCGCCGCAAGGCGAAGGATTAGAACAGGCTCATCTTAAACATGAAAGGATCAGAAGAATAAACCTAGATGTTCTTTCTGAAAATATCACCCAATAAACGTGGCAGTGTTTGACACAGCAGTTAATCCACCACTTGGGACGCCTACTTTCCCTATCAGCTTGCCTTGGTTCAAGTCCTGGCTCTGCTCTCCCAATCTAGCTTCCTACTAATGCACACCCTGGAAAGCAAGAGGTGATGGCTCCAGTAGTTGAGGGTGTCACCCACATGGGAGACCTGGGCTGAGTTCCCAGTGACTGTCTTCAGCCTGGTACAGCCCCATCTGTTGCTGGCACTTAGGAAAAAGTGGAGTTGGGAAACAACTTGGGTAATACATGATGAAGCTGCCTACTCAAGATAGGTCCTCCATGTTAAAGGCACAGATGGTTACTTGTTAGGATTTTCCATCAGACATTTTAATGGATTATTCAAAAGTTCCACAATGACGCTCACCAGCCATTTGACTCTGAAGGAGAAGAGAGCACTGAAGGCAAATATCACCCATAGCACTGGACAGGCAATAAGTCCTAACCAAAAGATTCTGGATTCAGCTTCCGAAACAGTTTTATTTTCTTCAGAGGATGTCTACAAAACAAAACAAGAAAGTAATTTCAATCATCACTGAGATGTGTACCAGTAAATAGCTTTGAATAAATAAAACATTTTAAATAAAAGTATATTTCTTTCAATTCAATTAATACAGACAACGCCAGTCCCAATTCAGAACACTTAAACACACAAACAGACACACACACACACACACACACAGAGTTAATTCCTCTACTATTATAATTTCAAGGAAATATTTAATGTACTTTGTTTCAACCCAAGAATTTTGCAATTTTAGGGCAGAACACACAGTTCATCAGGATCCAAGACAGAACAGTGATCCTGACAGGATTGTACTAAATTCTTGCACCAGCACTGTTTATTCATAAGGAAGGGTGGAATGATACTTTTTTGAGTGAGAATCAAAAAAATCAAGGTTATACAGTCATCTTGGGGAATAAAGGTCAAGTCAAGGTCCAAAGAAAGGTCCAGCAATCAAGAGATTCTGGACAACAACCAAAATGTCTTTGTAACACTCAGGAACTTACAGGGGTAGTGAGTTGCTAACAAAGTAGACTGCATAATATAAAGGACTGCAGGCTCACTGAGTACAAAACTGCTTTCTGAGAACTATCACTTGTCAAGGCCCTTCCAGTCAGAAGGGCAGCAACATAACTGGGGTTGTCTCCAAAAGTTCTGCCCTCTGCTTCCCACACAGATTTCCACAGGGAAACAGGGCGTTTACTCTCGAGTGCCTCGCCAACCCAAACCAAGGCTTCCACAGAACTCCTGAAGGCACAGGGTTAAAGAATGATTGATCAGCTCCACATTTTCTATCCAGTTGCAATCCTTCTCCTTTTCTCCACACACAAGTGGAAGACGGCCATGGGAACAAAGAGAGAACGAGGTACTAGCAGCAGTTATCTGCTAGACACAGAGGGATCCATGGAGATGCCCAGCAAAGACAACAAAGTTGAGGCCATCAGAAAGTGCTTTTATCTGCAGCTTGGCATACTCTAACATCATCTCTCACAGAATTCTGTCCTGTGCTCACTTTTGCTTTGTTTCTGCTCTGAACTAGAACCAAAAAAAAAAAAAAAAAATCAAGATTTAGAAGGCCATTTGGTTTATTACTGACATGGCAAGTGACTTGAGGTAATGTTTTTAGACCTGAATATTCTTAAATAATGAAACGTAATCTACACATAACTTATCAAAGGACACTATTCAATAGGAAAAATATCAGCTTACCTTCCTGGACTCAAACACCCAATGGCTCTTTCCATCTTCATCAATATGATTCCACCAACGTAAGCCTACCATCAGTCTACCTGTGACATTCTGGGAAAAATAATACACATTTAAAAGACCCATACGCAACGTCACATCTTAATGTTACATTTCCCAACAAGAATCTCTACCTCTAACATAATACCCAGTTAACAAAGACAGCTATACATCAGGCCTGACTAAAAGATTAAATAAAACGTCAATAGTAGGTCCAGTAGGGGGAGCAAGTGACAGGGTAAGCAACAAGTGTGCCCATAAAGTGCCCATAAACATTACTCCCCTCCTTTCTCTCACACTTTCTCCAATTCCTAATTTCCTAAGTCCCTTGATCTTTGGCTATAGTGGCCTACCTTTTCCCATATATCCTGACTGTAGCTACCTACATTTTGCAGCTGTATATACCTAAAAATGAAAACAGCCACTGGCCTTTATTCAATCCTTTAAATATACCAAGCTGTTTTCTTATTAAAGTAACAAATAACTTCGGTAGCCTTCCTAATGTATATATACTCAACTATTAAACACTGGGACTAAAGTGGTAACTAAGAGGTACCACCTTTGTCCTTAAGGAGCTTCAAGTGTCGGGGGAAGATATGAGGCCACCAACATACAAATGCACCATCACTAACTGCAACAAGTGTTGTGAGGGAGAAGTACAGGATGCTTTGAGTACAATGTGGAAATGTGGCCAACTCCCCGAAAAATCAACATTTTGGCATGAAACTTAAAGGAATTTCAGGAATCAATAATACAGGGTGTGTTTCATTATTGGTATCCACTAACAGATTCAGGGATTCTGCGAATTCAAGTGGGGAGGAAATTTTATCTTTATTTTCATTAACCTCTGGCTAAAATCTGGCATATCATTACATAATGAAAGTAGATGACAAACCATGAATGTGGGTAGAATTAACAGTACTCAAAACTTTGTCACAATAAAAACCACAGATAATTTTCATTTTGTACTATATTTGCTGCAGATTTCTCAAAATATTGTTATGCTTATCACTGTCTTGAAATTTACTAGGTCTATTGTAGATCTTACTATTTTTTTGTTTGACAGATAGAGTTAGACAGTGAGACAGAGAGAGAGAGAGAGAGTTAAAGAGAGAGAAAGAGAGAGAGACAGAGAGAAAGGTCTTCCTTCCGTTGGTTCACTCTCCAAAATGGCCGCTACAGCTGGAGCTACGCTGATCCAAAGTCAAGAGCCAGGTGCTTCCTCCTGGTCTCCCATGCCGGTGCAGGGGCCCAAGCACTTAGGCCATCCTCCACTGCCCTCCCGGGCCACAGCAGAGAGCTGGACTGGAAGAGGAGCAACTGGGACTAGAACCTGGTGCCATATATATGGGATGCTGGCACCACAGGAGGAGGATTAACCAAGTGAGCCACAGCACTGGCCCCTGTAGATCTTACTATTAATACATTCATAAAGAAATACATATGCTAAGTCAGAAATTTATCTTTTTAATATTTTTTAATTATATACTCATAGTTGTTCCAGGTATCACTGGGGCAGCAGTTCTAGGATCTCCTGCAGATATCAAAATATGCAAAATAAGGCTCAGGTCCCTTATAGAAAATGGCACATAATTACACATGACCTACACATCCTCCCAAATACTTTAAATCATCTTACTTTTTTTTTTTTTTTTTTTTTTTTGACAGGCAGAGTGGACAGTGAGAGAGAGAGAGAGACAGAGAGAAAGGTCTTCCTTTTGCCGTTGGTTCACCCTCCAATGGCTGCCACGGCTGGCGCACTGCGGCCGGCGCATCATGCTGATCCGATGGCAGGAGCCAGGTGCTTCTCCTGGTCTCCCATGGGGTGCAGGGCCCAAGGACTTGGGCCATCCTCCACTGCACTCCCGGGCCACAGCAGAGAGCTGGCCTGGAAGAGGGGCAACCAGGACAGAATCCGGCACCCCTACTGGGACTAGAACCCGGTGTGCCAGCGCTGCGAGGTGGAGGATTAGCCTAGTGAGCCGTGGCGCCGGCCCCATCTTAGATTACTTATAATACCTAATATATTCAAACAATGTGCTGGGTAAATACTTTTCTACCATATTATTTACAGACTGCTAACAAGAAAGAAAAGTCTATACATGTTTAGTACAGATGCACAATTTTTCCCCCAAATATTTTCAATCTGTGACTGGTTGACTCCCTGGCTTCCAGACCAACGGATATGGGAACTGTCTGTATTTCAATATAAATGACTTTCTTTGAGGCCTTATTATTTTCTTGTATATTTGAAAACAGTATTCATGGCTTCATGAGACTATAAAAGAGGTCTGTGGCACAAAAAGGATTAGAAATCCTTACATTAACATGATATGCAAGTGTGAAGAGCATTTCAGACAGAGCAGTAGGTATAGACTCTCCCAAGGAAGAAAGTGAAACCCATGGACTTAAAAGAGACTTGGTAACTAACTGGATATGGAGTAGGAAAGAGACAACACACACATTTCTGGTTTGCTCAAGTAAAAATATAACGCTTCTAGGACCTACAGAAGGGAACACCTATGGAAAAAGGAGCATTTTGGGAATGGAAGATAACAAGTAGTATTTTATATATCCTTAATTTGAGGTGCCTTCAAGACAGTCACATAAAAATGTTAAAACAGATGGAGAAGTAGCTGTGAGGACAAACTTGGATTAGAGATCTGGATCTGAGAACCAACGCAGCTTACAGATCAGCAACAGAAATCAGAAGCAGAGATGGCACTGCCTAGGAAAGGAACACAGAAGGAAAAGGAAGGGGGTGGCCTTAAAGACCAAAACTCTATCCTAGAAATGCTAAGAGTGAAAGGCCAAGTGGAAGAGAAAAGCTGGCAAAGGTGACAAGAACAGCTCCAATCCCAGACCCTTCCATGTCCCCACGCCCCAGTTCTCTTTCTGCATTTGTCTTCATGGTTTATTTGTCCTAATTCCTCTTAGGTTTATTGTTTTTGAAACTTTCAAATCTGAGCAGTCCAGACTTTTATTTTCTTGTCAAATATCAAAAGCCTGCAGTCTATTATTGTTTTTCTTCTACATTCATGCCAGAGTTTGACATTGTCATTAAGCTATAAACAATCTATCTTTACAGTTTTTGGTTCCTTTTACACCAAGATATTTAGCAAGTTGGCTTTTTTAAGGCTAATGTTGACAACTATTTTTATTAATTTCTATATACTAATTTAGACTATAAAATGTAAATGTTTTTTACAATTTATTTGGATTTTCTTCAGTAATGTTCAGTTAATTTTTGTTAATGATCCACAGGCATATCTCTGTACATACAAAGTTCCAAATAGTGCTTTTAAATTGACCTTGTTAATTATTTCTTTCAGATCATACAGACCTTATTTATTCTTTGTTGCTTTATCTATCAAAGACAATGGTTTGTTAGGCTACTAACACAATGTTGCCTCCATCTTTCCCTAGTATTTTATGTTCTTCACTATATACATTTTGATATAATTTTATTCTACAAATGAAAGTCACTGTGATTCATAAAATGACCTTTTTTGGGGGTTCCATTTAGTGTTTTCTTACCCTGTTTTCTCTTTCATCTGATAATAATACCAAGTTTCTTTTTGTCTGAATTGGTTTGATGTTATCTTTGCCTTCTTTTATTTTTATAAATGTCAATATTTTAGTTAGTTCTTTTTGCCTGGACTTTTTTTTTAAAGATATATTTTATTTCTTTGAAAGGCAGAGACACAGATAGGAGAGAGAGTGGCAGGGACAGAGAGATCTTCCATCCCATGGTTCACTCCCCGAATGCCCACAACTCCCAGAACTCCATGTTGGTCTCCAACATGAGTGGCAGGAACCCAAAGAATTAGGCCATCATTCTCTGCCTTCCCAAACATATCAACAGGAAGCTGAATTGGAAGTAAAGCAGCTGGGCACCAGCACTCTAACATAGGACGCCCACATAGCAAGTGGCAGCTTAACCTTCTGTGCCACAATGCCAGTCCCTTGGGCTCTGATTTCTGACCCAGTCTTCAAATTCTTGTCTTTAAAAGAGAGCTTAATCAAATTCCATTTACTGTCATAACAAATTTGCTATTACTTCGGTCACCTAGTACACGGGTGCTGTAACAGTTAAGTTCTGAGATTTACTTTGTCCTCCTTCTTTGGCCACAGGAAGTATTTCAGTTGCTCCTATCTTCTCCAGTGCTGAACAAGATACAGAACATGTTTTAAATTTTATTAATAACTTTCATTAAATTTTTAAAACTATTTAACTTTCACTCTATTTGTCAAAATGAGGAACAAAATAAAACCCTATACAATCATATTTAAACATACTCTTAAAATATTTTCTGTGTTCACCTCTTCTTGGTCTTCATTAATATCAGGAAATTGGATGAAGATTATTTTTATTTTTTAAAATAATTATATCTCTTTTGACAACTACATCAAAATTATGACACATTTCCAATCTACTAGTTTTAGAACCCTGCTACATGTGTTCCCAAATGGATTTAATAATTTCTCCATTCAATTTCTTAATTTTGCTTCAGGTCTTAATTGCTTAATTGGATAACTGTAATTAATTTTGACAAGGATAAATGAGTGACAACTTTTTAAGCCTTTTTAAATCTTATCAGAAAATATACTATTTTGGTCACATTTTCAAAAACCCCAAGCACAGAAGGATTTAATTTTAAGAGTTCAAAAATTACGAGGAAAACTGATTGAAGGCCATGTTTTATTTGGCTGAGCAGAAATTTGATAACAAAAAGAAACATGGATGCAAATACACTCTAGAGCAAAAAGCCACAGAAGAAATTTAAAGAAACACAAACCAAAGAGAGTGTACAAAAGAAGTCTTAAGAAAACAGACCTATGGGCTGGCATTGTGGTGAGGCAGGTTAAGCCACCTACGATGCCAGCATCCCATATGAGCACTGCTTTGAGTCCCGGCTGCACTACTTCCGATCCAGCTCCCTACTAATGTGCCTGGGAAAGCAGCAGCAGATGGCCCAAATACTTGGGCCCCTGCCACCCATGTGGGAGACCAGGATGGAGTTCTTGGCTCCTGGCTTCAGCCTGATCACATCCTGGCCACTGTGGCCATTTGGGGAGTGAACCAGCAGATGAAGGATAATCTCTCTAACTCTGCTTTTCAAATAAATAAATAAATAAATAAATCTTCTAAAAAGGAAAAGAAAGCAAAAGAGAACAGACCTTTGAGATCTTCCTTCGCAGTATTATGTAGCCTATGAAAACTAGCCACCACTTAACAAACAACTTCTGATGTTTTTAGTTAATAGGTCTAAAAATGGCTAGGTTGGGGCAGGTCAACAGACTTTAAACATCTTACTGGTCCTTGAATCAGTACACAGGTCTCTGAAATCCTAAAATTAGCCTTTGATTTTTTTTCCCCCATCACTTTTTACTAGAAAAATTTTCAAACACATAGGAAAGTTAAATTTTAGAGTAAATACATAAACATGTACCACCTAAGGTCTACATTTAGTATTTTATTATGGTAACTTAACACACATTTGCCTACCTATCTGGGCATCCATTCATCTCTATCCATCACTTTTGAGTTTGACACCATTGCTTTCACTCCTTTCTCTCCCCTACAGCAGGGTTCCTCAATCTTGACATAACTTTTTTTTTTTTTTTTTTGACAGATAGAGTTAGACAGTGAGAGAGAAAAAGAAAGGTCTTCCTTCTGTTGGTTCACCCTCCAAATGGCCTCTACAGACGGAGCTACGCTGATCCGAAGCCAGGAGCCAGGTGCTTCCTCCCGGTCTCCCACGCAGATGCAGGTGCCCAAGCACTTGGGCTATCCTCCACTGCCCTCCTGGGCCACAGCAGAGAGCTGGACTGGAAGAGGAGCAGCCGGGACTAGAACCTGGTGCCCATATGGGATGCCGGCACCGCAGGCAGAGGATTAGCCAAGTGAGCCATGGCGCTGGCCCCACCTCTGGTACATCTGGTACAAAACTGACATTTTGTACCAGATAGTACTTCGTTGTAGAGGCCATCCTGTGCATCTTAAGTTGTTCAGTAGCACATCAGGTCTCTACACACTAGATCACACTCACCCCTGCCCCTAGGTATGACAATGAAAAATGTTTTCAGACATTGACAAATGTTCCATGGGGAACAACTTTGCCCTGGTAGAGAAATATTGCCCTAGTACACCCATAGGAGCCTTTGCAAAAGGTGGATACTTCTTAGGCATTTATGGACAACTATACTGGGCAGAATCTGGAAACTATACAAGGCACACCTAGAAGTGACCCTAAAGCAAAACCAGCTGAAGGGATTGGAAGCAATGTGTACAGTCTATGCCTGCTGGTCACATTTGTGTGTGTTTGTGTGTGTTTGATTGCAAAGCTGATGTAGGCTGACATATAGCAGGGTAACTCAGTTCTGTAATAACCTGCATGTGCTCTGACAATTCCAGCAGTTTAACCTATATGAGGCCTGATATAACAAGATCAATTAAAATTAACACCAATCCAAAATCCTGTCTCATATTTTTCTGTATATACATCATTCAATCTCATAGTAAATACAATTTTAAAATAAAAACAACAAAACCTACCTTCACTGCCCAAAAGTCACATGACAACAACAAGATAATGGTCACCATACAGGCAATAAAGCTGCTGCTGAGCAATTCACAGAGAAGATAGACTACAATTGCACTGACTCGAAAGAACAAATGGAAAAATGATGCCACTGGATGTCTGAAAACCAAAACAAAATAAAAGAAATGCAATTACATTTTACTACAGGTATCAGCAGATGTAGATGAAAAATGTGCTAGCCATGGCATAACCATGAAGAATCTGCCAAAACAAAAGAGATGACCTGAGCAAGAAGCAGCCTACCTCTCTTAAGTCCCATTATTTAACTAGGCCCTGTTATCACAGAAAATTCATTATGTAAACACAACATCACATTGTTTCCCCCAATAAACCCATTCCCTTTAAAAAATATCACATTGAATATAAATTTTCACAAAATATATAACGAGCACCTAGTTTGCAAAAATAAGGAAAACTACAGTCTTATGATTTGAATCCTTTTTCAAATCATGCCAAAATAATTTGGAAAGTTAAAAATCACTTCAGGCATTAAAGCAAAGTCACCATCAGGTAGAGTATTTTTGGTTTTTAACAGCTTTGTTAAGATACAATTCATATACCAAATAATTTATCATTTAAAGTGTACAATTTAATGGTTTTTAGTATATTCACAGAAGTGTTCAATCACTAATTAGCCACTACTTTACAACGTTTGATCACCCCAAATGACACTCTGTACCCATTAGCAATCATTCCCCATTTACCTTCAACTCCTTCAACCCTAGGCAACAACTAAGCTATTTTCTGTCACATACATTTTTGTCTACTCTGGACATTTCCTATAAATAAAATCATACTATATGTGGTCTTTGTGACTGGCACCTTTCATTTAGTATGATATTTGAGGCTCAAATAGATTTTGATTTCTTTAAGAAAATTTCTTCAGAGAACTAAATTTGGAATAGAAGTACATTTCACATTTTCATGTTATTTTTTTATAGAAGAATCTGAAATCTGCACAATAAGTCAAAATGTAACATTATCTATAGAAAGCACACCAAGAAAGATCATTCTTGGAAAACAGTAGCTAGCATAGAATTAAAAGCACAGGTATTTAAATAACCAGATTTGATGATTTGAAAACTCAGTATTGAATAAAATCCCATTTGTCAATTATTCCCAAGAAAAACTGAAGCTCATTTTGTCTCACACCAAATACCAAACTAGCAGCATAGAATATTCACAAGCAACTCCAAATCACTCGGCCTTGAGTCCCATCAGCTGATACTAATCTATGGACAGGGCATCACTGAATACTAACACAACTCTCATAACTTATCCACATACCTGATTTTGGATTTTCTTGGTCTACTAACTGTCTCCTCTTCCGTATCGAACAGGGAAACATCCTCAGTGTCATCATTACTGTCCTAGTAGGAAAATTAAATATTCATGAAGCAAAATTAAAGGCAGTATTTACATGCTCCCTACATGCAAATATGCACATTGATCAAGATGGAAGGCAAAATTACAACAGTCACAGCCATCAAGAAATCACAACCTCAGGGCCGGCACTGTGGCATAATGGGTAAAGCTGCCGCCTGTGGCACCAGCATCCCAAATGGGCGCCGGTTCAAGTCCCAGCTGCTCTACTTCCAATCCAGCTCCTTGCTAATGCTCCTGGGAAAGCAGCAGAAGATGGGCCCCTGTACCTATGTGGGAGAACAGGAAGAAGCTCCTGGCTTCAGACCGGCCCAGCTCTGACCATTTGGGGAGTGAACCAGTGGATGGAAGATATCTCCCCCCACCCAACTCTGCCTTTCAAATAAATCTTAAAAAAAGAAATTCACAACCTAGGGAAAGGACAGGTGCATCCCAACACCTGGCAAGAAGCCAACATGGGAATGTGTCCATCCCTACCCCTGGGTAGCTCAGGCCTCTAAGAACACTGGTGCAGAACCTGCTCCTACGAGCTGACACCTAATTTTCAGCTGCACTCAGAGAAAGCTGAGGCTCTCAGGGATAGACTCAGTGTTTTTGCTCCTTCACAGACCATCTGACTGCATCCTGGCTTCCCTGACTCCTTCTCACACTCTCTTTTCTTGTCCAAGACTAAATTAATGATTTGTGCTCAGAATTCCTTCTTTTCATGCCTCCTCGGGACTTGTTTTCCTTTTATTTATATTTTTTGTACTTTCAAATCTTCTAAACAGCATGTAAGCATTTCCAAGTGCCTCTTATTACTCAAAGAAGATTTATAATCCTGATCTGGGGCCAGCATTGTGGCACAGTAAGATAAGCCACCACCTGTGATGCCAGCATCCCATATGAGGGCCGGTTGGGAGTGCTGGCCGTTCCATTTCAAATCCAACTCCCTGTTAAGGCGCCTGAGAAGGCAGCAGAAGATGGCCCCTGTCACTCACGTTGGAGACCCAGATGGAGTTCCAGGGTCCTGGCTTCAGCATGGCCCAGCCCTGGCCATTGCAGCCATTTGGAGAGTGAACCAGTGGACCCAAGGTATCTCTAACTCTGCCTTGCAAATAAATAAATCTTAAAAAAAAAAAAAAAAAAGAAAGAAAGAAAGAAAACTGATTTTGTATCTCCCCTTCTATCTATCTTCTACCTTCCCACAGCATTCCTCCCTTTTCCACCCAGAGGCTCCTAAGGGCTCACACCTCAAATCACTGTAATTCCTTTCAGCCTCAACCACAACAAACCTACTCCCGGTACCACCCACCAGTCTCACTCCCAGTCTACTCCAGCCTCTCCTCTGTGTTACTCAAAGCACTCTTCCCAACATGAAAATCATATCATGCTACTCCCCTCCTCAATTCTGTCAAATGTGTCCCTCCATGAACAGAATAAAGTCAACTCCTTCACATACAGCATGGGTGATGGCGTGATCTGATCCACACCGCATACTCCTGATACTTCCCTGCGCAGCCCTGCAGCAACGCTGTTACTACCTGGTCTCGCCCACCTTCATGCCTCTCCTGCGCTTTCTCTGCTCCTCCTTCCCCTTCGGACACACACCAGATCAGATACGGACACAGCTGAGAAACTGCGCCATCCCCACAGCACCTGGACAACTCTGCATCTGAACAGTTACCACGGGGCATTCTTATTGCAAATCTGTCCCCAACTCCCACCCCCACTTAGATTTTAAGCCACTGGGGAACAGGCCTGTCTGCACTGTGCCAAGTCCTACCGGCTAACGGAGCCCTGGTCTAGTGCTACAGGGTCTGCTGAAGGTATGAGTGAGTAAACAAAGGAGGCAATTACCTATAATACACCACAGACTGTCACTGGAGAGCCAGGAGAAATACAAACGCAAACGCAAATGCAAATGCAAACACAACGGGGGACAGGGAGAGACTCCTTTCTGCCAGAGGGCTCTGTAGGAGTGTCATCAGTTAGGCCTTGATGCAGGCCTCCTGCTCACTCAACTCAGCTAAGTATACTTTCAAAGGCACAGACAGTGGCCTACAAACCGACGAAAATGAAATAACCAAGCAGCACTCAGAGTAAGTAAAGGGCAAGAGAAGCAGAATAGCAGCTAAGGCTGGGAACGGTAGCACACATTCAGAACTGAGACCAGTGGTTCGCAACCTTACCTACACATTGGAATACTTGGGGGGAGAGACAAAAAACACGACCTGGACCCCACCCCCTCAGAGGTTCAGATACAATTGCTGAATGTTCTAAAGCTGCCAGATGATCAAAACGCACAGCCGATAGTGAGATCCACTGTACCAGGCTATGTTTGAATAAGCCCTGTGGCCGGCTGCTCTTGACCCCCAACTGTCTAAGGACACCTTTGCACATCAGGCCACATCATTCGCCTACTTAACACTCACAGTACTGTGACTGAAAATCAGACTCCTTACCACGACCTATCATGAGCCAGCCCCCACCGACCTCCAAGGCCAACCATCAGGCCAGTCTCCTTTCAAAACTGAATAACACTTCCTTCTCAACCCTGTTAAAATAGCCAGCTTCTGATTCCCAGAACCTGGGAATATGTAAACTCATTGGCAGACAGGAATTTTTGCAGAAGTGATTCATTTAAGGGTCTTGACCTAGGGAGTTTCCTGTTTTATCCAGGTGGGCCCACTGACTGCATCACAGTGATCCTTGGAGAGGGACACAGGAGGCTCAGAGTCAGCGAAGATGATGAAAACAGGAAAGCAGAGATGAAAGAGAGACATGAATAGGCTATGCTGATGGCTTGGAGGACAGAGAGAGGGACGATGAGCCAAGGAATGCAGGCAGCCTCCAGAAGCTAGAAAAGACAAGATTCTCCTGCTGGTGCCTCCAGAAGGAACAAAACTGCCCACACCTTGATTTCAATCCTTGACATTTGACATTCATTTTGAACTTCAAACCATCAGAATTATAAGAGGGTAAGTTTGTTCTAAGCTACAAAGTTTATAGTAATTTGCTACAAAAACAATAGGAAACTTTCATATAGTAACTAAGCCCCTGGACCAACCACCTTTTTGATTCAACATGTGCCCACTGGGCCTTTAGACTTGTGGTTCTTCTACCTAGGAACACTCTTCTCTCTTACTCTGATCTTTCATAAAAGACTGGAATCTTCTCCATATTCAATAAACACTGAATGCCTACTAACTGCCAGGCACTGTTGTAAGGGTACAAGCACTAAGAAAAAGGAGACAAACAACTCTGTACTCTCATAGTTGTGTTTATTAAGAAGAGGAAGACCACGGGCACAACCGGTATCAGAGCAGTATCAGGAGTTTGGTTTTGGACATACTAAACTTAAAATGTTAATAAAAGTGGGTGTTTTTTTGTTGTTTTGTTTCATTTTGTTTTCTTTTCAAAAACTTTGAGAGTGAGAACCATAAGTACACTGTGAACAAAGGATTGACATGTTCTGACTCAAAAGACAAGTCTAGTCATTGCATTAAAACTATGGTGGGCAGGGAGGGGAGAGACCAAGGCACAAAATCAGGGGAGTGGTTAGGGGGCTGCTCCAATAATGGAGCCTGGAAACAACAGCCTGGTCCACAGTGGATGCAGTGGAGGCGGTGCAAGGTGGAGATTCAGACCAGCTTTTAAGGCCAGGCTGACAGGATTTGCTGACTTGACTCTGGGGTAAGAGAACAGGAGTCAAGAAAGAGGTTTTTGTCCTCAACAACTAACAGGATAAAGATGCCAATGCCAGACTCTGGGCACTCGGATATGCAGAGGTCCGAAAGGGGAGACCAAATAAGCACGAGTGGCACGGAGTGGGGGGTGACACAGGAGAGTGGTGCCCTGGAATCCCAGGAGAAGGATCCCAAGAACTACATCCAATGCTGCAAACCGAAGTGACCACTCTCTTTTTAGCAGGTCCACAGTGACCTCAGTAAGGGCAGTTTTAGTAAGGCAGGAGAAGGGAAATTCTGACTTGGATGGCGGAGAAGAATACCACACTTAAGAACAAGTACAGGCCGGCGCCACGGCTCAATAGGCTAATCCTCTGCCTAGCGGTACCAGCACACGGGGTTCTAGTCCCGGTCAGGGCACTGGATTCTGTCCCGGTTGCCCCTCTTCCAGGCCAGCTCTCTGCTGTGGCCCGGGAGGGCAGTGGAGGATGGCCCAAGTGCTTGGGCCCTGCACCCCGTGGGAGACCAGGAGAAGCACCTGGCTCCTGCCATTGGATCAGCGCAGTGCAGCGGCCGCGGCGGCCATTGGAGGGTGAACCAACGGCAAAAGGAAGACCTTTCTCTCTGTCTCTCTCTCTCTCTCTCACTGTCCACTCTGCCTGTTTAAAAAAAAAAAAAAAAAAAAAAAAAAAGAACAAGTACAGACGAGTCTTTCCAGGAACAGAGAGTGGGTGACAGATCAAAGGGCAGGCGGGAGTTTTCATTTTTTCACATGGGGGGAAAAAAAAAGCAAAGTATATTTATATTCTGACTTAAGAGGGGACGGAAACCAGAGCACAACAAGTACGTGATGGATGGAAATGTCTTTGGTTTGGCTAACTTATCATCCATCACCCCAGCCCCTCTACAACTCGTTATGTCCTACCTAGGACCAGCCCCTGACCTCGGGGAACCCGTCTGTCCCTAGTGTTCACGACCCGATTCCTGAGCCTGGAGCACTGCTGGGACAGGGTGATCCCTCGGTGAATATCGTGTGACACGAAAACACACGCACACACAAAGAATTAAAGCAAAGTGGACTATAAACAGCAACTGTTTTAAAGGCGATTCAATTACTCATTATCCCGCTCCGGCAGGGTCTCGCCGTCGTACTGGACCTCAGCGCACACCCCACCCCAGGGTCAGACCCGGAGGGGGCCGGAGATGGTCGATGGGCCGCCCCCGGTTATCCGCACCCGCGCACTAACGCCCACGCCGCCACCCCGCAACCTCACAGCAGACAGCGCCCGGCGTCTGCGGACCATGGGCTTCTGAACAGGCCCAGGCCGACACCGCTTAACGACGCCTGAGGCCTCAGGGCGTCCAGACGCCCTCGCCGAACGACTGTCCATGGCCCCCTACTCCCGCCGGTCCACCCCGCTCCTCCCTGAGCTCTGGCGGAGGCGGCAGGGGGAAGACGCGGAAACCACGGCCCCGGTACGCTCCACTCGCGCCCCCACGGACCTCGCCAAGTCCAGCCCTCACATGCCGCTGCCCTCTCCCGGCGCCCACAGCCCCTCACCTGTGACAACATGGCGAGGCAGCGCCGGCCCCACTTCCGGGAGCCACGTCAGCGCGTCAGGCGCCGGGTCCGGGCCGGAACTGACACAAACCCGTCCCCACTGGCTCGGAGGGGGCCGATATACAAGGACACTTCCGGCTGGAGGTGCGTTGCGAGAGGAGCGCAACGCCCCGGCTGGGGAGCGCCAGGGCGGGGCTTTTAAAGGGGGCAGTACGTGGGCGGGGATTGGGCGGGGAGATTGCAGGGCGGGGCGAGATGGGCGGGCCGACGGGGGCGGAGTCTAGGCCAGGTAATTGCGAAAACAGGCTGGGAGAGCTTCGTGGTTTGTTAGCAAAGGCGCTCTTGCAAAGGAGCAAAAAAGTTAAAGACTATACTTTCAGGGATCATTTCTATAGTTCGCAAAGGAGCAAAAAAGTTGTTCAGAGCAAGGCAGGAGGACTCTAGAGGAAGCAGCGGAGGGTGTTAGGATGGGAAAAAGAAAACTTTGGGCTGCAGGAAACAGGCATTGCTCATAGGTGTTGAGCCCCTGGAGTGTGGGGGTCAGCCCCTGCCCTGTATGACCAATTAGGCTCTTAGAACGAACCTCCAGGTACTGTTCTCAAACATCGAGTGCGGGTGATAATGGTCACCCTTAGACATTAAGTGCAAGCCCAGCCCGTGATGTGTGTTTTCTTGCCTGGAGGAAGGACCTAAAAACTAAAGCTTTTGTTCATCTTGGAAACTGTGATGATTAAAAAAAAAAAAAATGCAAAACAAAACAAAAAACAAACCATCTGCCAGGCTGCTGTCGAAAGGCCCATGGGATAATGCACATTTCCTTAGTTCGAGGAATTCTTCGCATGCAAATTACAAACTTCCCACGGTTAGGTGCCTGTGCTGTTTTAAACGTCACATCCTAAGGGGTGGGGGTTGGGCATGTCCAAGAAGAGAAAGCTTGGCCAGGCCTTTGCCTTGTGAGGGCAGGTGGACAGAGAGCCCCTACATCCTGCCTGCCTCGGCCTCATCTGATTTTGTGGACTTGTCGCTTTGTTGTTTTGGCTTTCCTCGTGCGTTCTGTTTGAAGCCGTGTACCATCCTTTAAAATGTGGGGCACTTCACAGGAAAATGGGAACTTCTGGCATTTCTTGAAGAAGGGAGTAATCTGACCACGCAAAGCTACTGAATAGGAGCGCTCTACTTAGTGTGGGTCCTGAGCTGTCGCCCCATGGGCCCTAGTCCTCGTTCCTCCCCCATGTACTCCTCGTTCCTCCCCCATGTACTCCTCGAAGTTACCTGCCTTGTCCCTGACTCCACCTCCCAAAGGTGTAAGTAGACTTCACCCCATGCAATATTAGTAGCCTTGGAGCTGGCGCCGTGGCGCAGTAGGTTAATCCTCCACTTGCGGCGCCAGCATCCCATATGGGTGCAGGGTTCTAGTCCTGGCTGCTCCACTTCCAGTCCAGTCTCTGCTGTGGCCTGGGAAAGCAGTAGAAGATGGTCCAAGTCCGCAGCCACATGGGAGATCAGGAAAAAGCACCTGGCTCCTGGCTTCAGATCGGCACAGCTCTGGCCATTGCAGCCAATTGGGGGAGTGACCCAGCGGAAGGAAGACCTTTCTCTCTGTCTCTCCCTCTCACTGTCTGTAACTCTACCTCTCAAATAAATAAATAAAATCTTTTTTTAAAAAAAATACTAGTAGCCTCCTTTGTAGAGAAGATGAATGCATTTAATTCTCTCCCACACAAGTTAGCCCTGAGAAGAAGAAATGCAAAAAGCATTTCTCCAAAGCAATAGGCCAGGTCCTTTGAGGGCTCCCCTTTTAGGCTCTTAACAACTTAGTGAGCTTCATTAGGCTTCGATGCCAAAATACCAGGAGACTGCAAGGCCTGATCCTGAAGCAGCCGCATCCCTTCGTTTGCTGGAAGAACTGATAGCACTGCATGGTAGCGGTGAGTGGTATCTTACTTTCCAGCGGATGCTTCCCCATCCCCCACGAATGAAACGGGCTTCCCTGAGTCTCCCTGAATGGTTCCCAGTGGAAATACAGATGCCAATCTCTCCCAGGCTCCTTTTGTTTTCTTACTTTGAGAAGATCAACCTTTTGGTTTATAAGAAGATAACAAAAGGTTCCCAGGTTAACTAACTGCAGGGAACAGTCACACACACACACACACACACACAGAAAACCAATCCACTTGACCTTCTGTTTATTGTAAGACACTGTCATTTCCCAAGGCTGGTTTAGATAAATATGTTGTGTCCAAGTTCAGGGGCTGCGATTTTGCCTGCTTTTATGAAATTATCAATGGGCAGGCCTTTGATCTTCCTGATCCACGCAGCTCTGCTGGCTTTTCCCAGGTCAACCACTCCAATGGACTCATAAGTCTGATACTCCTTCATCTTGGCTTCCTTGTACTCTTCCTCCTCCTTCACGGTCAACAGCATAAACTCAGTGTTCATCCTAAGGGGATCAAGGGTCATGCACAGGCGAGGCCGTTCTTTCTTGAGGGACAGGGTGGCCGTGCCCACTTGAGGCGCTACCATGCTGCTCGGTTTATAAACCTGCCTACTGCTCAGGGGGCCCACGCTGCTCGCTGGCCCTGCAGTTGAACTGGTCGCTTGACCTTCGTGCCGGGAGCTGCTGGAGAGTTTGGAGCGGATAATCATGGGCTGGGGGATGGTGGACTGGACCCGGGGGCTGTGCAAAGATCGTTTCAAGTTGGGCTGCAGCTTCTGGATCTCCAGGGGAATGTTGGTTTGTTGCACGTCCATGGGAGGATTGCTGGCTCTCAGCTGATCTACTGCATGTTGGATTGATTTCCCTTTGAAATTCAGGACCTTCCTTGGGTATGGAATGGAAGGTCCCCAGGCATCAATGACTTGCGTTTGGGGCCTGTGGGGGTAAGCAAATTTCCCGGAACTGTGGGCTTGCTGCAAAGCATTGACAGTCAGGAGGAACCGATCAGGCGACATGGGGGTTTTCCAGGGCTTGTTCTTCTGGAGATAGGTTGGTTCTACAGGAGTTGTCACTTGGCCTTGCTCTGGTACTTTCTGCACATCATCTGCTTCTGCAAAAAAAAAAAAAAAAAAAAAAAAAAAGGAAACAAAAAGTCAGCATTCTTTGAAAAATATTAAGTACACTGGCATGAAGATGAAGCCACACTGGGGTCTTAGTGGTCCAATGGGCTTGCTACAGGGTGAGCAGTAGCAAGATGATATCAGAAATGATGATACCAGAAAAATTATTTAACAAGACAAGTTTTTTAATGAATATGCTAGTACTTGTCGCAAATGTGCATTAGTCTCTGGACTTGCATATTTTGAAGGTGACACTTGTGATTCCAGGGCTCTACACATTTCTGAAATGTCCCTGTGGGAATGACCTTCACATCTCATTTATGGCTGACACAAAACAGCTCCTGATTTTTAGTGACATAGCTATCGTTTTCAACAACAGTATCACGAAGTTTGATCTCCACCTCAGTAATTGGATTTCACTCCAAATGATCCTGGCTGTTTCTCAAAACCAAATGTGCCTTCGAAGAATATGTCACCCACTGGGTAACGCAAAAATATCAACCACATGACTAAAAGGAACTTCCTAAAGTTAGAGTCACCCAAATGTTTTGAACAGGAGCAGCAGGTCCAAAAGCCACTGACAAGAGTGAAAGGCTCCCTGCTTTAGGATTAAGACCTCCCAGGTGCCTGAGAGCATGAAGTTAACAAACACATCTCTGCAAATGAGCCAATCTGTTCTCTCTCTTCCATGTGGGCTTTTCAGTTCCTGCAACTCACAGAGACATGAGAAGCACTACCGTCTTCTGAGTCATGAAAAGTAGGTGTCATTTGCCTCATTGACTGCCAGGTAACCCTCTACACCAGGGATGGGGAACTGTTCTCTGCCAAGGGCCCCTGGGATATTTATGATGTCCGTCATGGGCAATACAAAAGTATCAACTTAAAAATGAGCCTGCTGTAGGTTTATTGAATTCCGAGTCCTGCCTGCAGTTGCCTTGGTAGGGCCAGACCAAATGATTTCTCAAGCGTTATATGGCCCGTGGACTGGACATTCCCCACTCCTGTTTCTACACCAAGCCACACCAGCAAATAAAAGCATCTTATTCAAAGATGCTTGTGTTTTAACACACGAGGGTGGAATGAAACTTCAAATTTTTTCCTTTCACTTTTTTAAACTATATTTTATTATAACATATAAAAATTAGGTGCAATTTAGATGTCAGAGCCGTCTCTCATTTCAAACCCATAAAACACAGAATGTTTTCCATTTATAAAAAAGGGGTTGTGATGAGCTCATTGTGCACAAACTTGTCCCTTTTTCACATAACATCCAAAGGGCCTTCAGAAAGTTCACAGGGAAAAATATTTTTTATTGGTGCAAAAAAAAATCTTTAAGATGTATTTATTTGAAAGGCAGAACATTAAAGAGAGAGAGAAAACAAGAGAGATTTTTTCAACTACTCCCCAAATGACCACAACAACCAGGGCTAGGCTAGGACAAAGCCAAGAGCCAAGAACTCCATCTGGTTCTCCTATGTCAGTGGCAAGGCACAAGCACTCGGGCCATCATCTGTGGTCTTTCCTGGCACATTAGCAGGGAGCTGGATCACAAGCTGAGAGTAGCTGGGAATCAAAACAGAGTTCCAATATGGGATGCTGGCATCACAGCATTGGTTTAACCACTGTGTGACAGTGCCAGCCCCAGTGTGTGTGTGTGTGTGTGTGTTTGTGCGCGCACGCACGGTGGGGGGTGGGGGGTGGGGGGACATCCTAGCCTAAGAGGGACCGACCTTCAAAAGCTCATGGAAACCCCCAGGGCAGGTGTTTGGTCTAGTGGTTGAGACACCAATTAAGACACCTGTGTCCCATATCCGAATGCCTGGGTTTAATACCTGGCTCTCCTCCCACCTCATCTTCCTATAAAGGCAGACCTTAGGAGGCAGCGGTGATGGTTCAGGTGACTGGGTTCCTGCCACCCACAAAGGAAACCCAGATTGAGTTTCCAGCTTCTGGCTTCAGCCCAGCCCAGCCCAGCCCAGAATGTTGCTGGCATTTAGGGAGCGAACCAATAGATGGGAGCTCTCTCTATATATGTATGTATTGATCTTTCTCTGTGTGTCTTTCTTCCTTTCTCTCTCTCATTCCCTCTCTCTCTCTCTTCCCCCTCTCTCTGCCTCTCAAATAAGTAAATAACTTTTAAAAGTTCATGAAAAATGTGTACTATGTAAAAACTTCATGGATTTCCATTTTTTGCACCCCAATAAGCTTATCTTCTAATTCCATTTCCCCATGAACTTTTTGAAATAGCCTCATATTGTGGCTCTCTTTCCAAGTCAATATATGTCTCATCATTACACAAGTTTAGCTATGAAATAATATTCTATAGTATGGATTTTTTTCATTATGTGCTTGGCCATTTTCAGTTTGTTAATGACCAACCTTAAAGAAATGCAAACACCACTTGTACTTATCATATAAGTAGGTACGAAATGATGAACAACACTTAGAGTTTGCATTGGTGGGGCGAAAACTCTCCTACATCATTAGTGAGAATGAAAATCAATAGCATTTTTAAGGACAACCCTGTGGATATCTTTCTTTTTTTTTTTTTTTTTGTTTTGTTTTGTTTTGTTTTGTTTTTCTTGATAAGAGGACCTAAGATTGGTAGTAAAGGAGATTTTATTTTTTCAATCTTGTTTACATTTTATTTTATTTTTATTTTTTTATTTTTTTACAGGCAGAGTGGACAGTGAGAGAGAGAGACAGAGAGAAAGGTCTTCCTTTTGCCGTTGGTTGACCCTCCAATGGCCGCCGTGAGCCACGGCACCGGCCATCTTTCTAGTTTTTAAATGCAGTTCTCTTTATCTCAGTCCTAGGACTGTGCCCTGCACGCGTACCTGCACAGATACACAGACATGGGTATACACAAGGATGCCCAGTGTTGGGATGGCCCTCATACAAAAAACAGTGACTGTTTTTCCCTCACCTTGAAACCAGTCTGTAAGGAGTTTGTTTCAAAGAAACACAAGTATACTAGTCAAAAAATATTTGAAAGGTATTTACAATTTTTATCAGTGTCCTTTAAGAATAGCAAAGAGACAGTCCTGGCATGATGTTCAGCAACATGTCTCAAAAGCCCTGGATCTTTCTCTCCTTTATCTCATCTCACATACATAGCACCCACCTCAAACATTCTCTCCTCCCTTATGGAACCCCCTAAAGTCTCTCTGAAACCAGCCCCAAGTCCCTCTTCTCCCTTCTGCTGTCCCCGTAGTCATACTGCTGGCTCAACAGCCCAGGAAGTGAGGAGGAGGCCAAATGGCAGGCTGGGAGCCCAAGACTGGAAACTCAAATCTTAGAAAGATTCTTAAGGCAGAAAGCAGACAACAAAACCAGTTGTTCTTAGAAGTCAGGCAGTCTATTCATTCTGAATTCTCAAAAATAAGCAAGAATATCAGCCTACTGAGAAGCAAAACAAAATGGAGAGGAGGGGAAGGAAAAATAGGAGGGAGCACAGGTTGGATCTTGCCACTAATTCAGAATAAAGCATCACCATTCATCTTATCTCCAGCCACGGATTTTGCCTCCACAGTCTCCTGCCCACCATCGTGGACACTTGCTTCCTTGTTAACAGGATAAGCTCTCTTCTTGACATCTTTTCTGGGTGATTTTGACTTTCTTTGACCTTGACGTTCCTCTGCTAATGTGACTGAATTAAGAATGAGAAAGAAATGACAGTCATTACATAATTCAACAAAGTCTAAATAATGGGGAGGGGCATCCTGGTTCTATAATCAGTAGTTATGTGACTGATAATTTAGCTGGATTTCAGGCAAAAATATCATCATTTTGATAATTGTGCTGGAAACTAAGTGGTCATCTACAGTCTAAGACCTAGATTACATCCTGAATCCCCTCTCTCATCCTCTTCTCCCACTGATCATCAAGCATGAAGCATTACCGAAAACTCTTGGTTCCCTCTCCTCCAGGGACAACCCGCCACTTGTAGTGTGACATGCTTGGGAATGATCTATTGGTATTCTCTATAGATCTGTGGACCCAACTTCACAAATATAGGGCAAGTTAAAACATAAAAAAGGAAGAGGCCTTGCTACATATAATTTGTTCTTTGGACGTCATATAAATGGTATAGGCTATGCCTGCATGCCCACTTACACACACACAGACACTTGCTTTGTAACTGATATTTTCCAGGTGCATATATTGTCTCTCAGAGGCCTAAAGATAATGCATTCTGCACAAAACATTATTCTGCTTATAGTAACTTTTTGTCTTCAGTCCTGAGGAATCAGTTATATAATGCAGGGAGTCTTCAAAGAGTTTGTAGAAAATGGAATAAAAAGATAAATTTTGGTGCAAAAAATTTTTGAAATCATACATAGTTTTTTCATAATATGTGAAGATACCCTCATATATGTTTGGATTTGAGGGGTAAGCAGGTATGGGTAGCTTGTTCTGTTTGTTTTAATGGCAAGTATGAAGACCAGTCTTATATTCTGTACAAAGGTTCTAATAAGTTTTCTAATCTAGGTCTTGAAAATCTCCCTTTAGCTATTGGAAAAAGTTTAGCTCCTTTACCTGAAGATACCTTGTTTGCCTTCATAAGGACACGGGACTTGTGGGGCTTATTCAGTAGAGTGTCCTGGGCCACGGTTTGTTTACTGGACGCAGACTCCCGCAGGCTGTGAACCTGAGTGCTTGACTTGGACAGGGCGTCCATGAGACCGTTGTCTTCCTTGTCTTCCTCTCTGTCCTTATTCTTCTTCGACTTACTTCTTTCCGTGGAGTACTGCCACTTTACAGGCTCAAACTGGAACATGAGAATATTGCTCTCTGTGTTGATCAACATCCTGGAAACCAAAACAACAAGATTGCCCACAAAAGGAGTGTGGAGGCCACCAACGGAGGCAGGGCAGTTACTGTCCTGGCCAAGCCTCAGGCCATGCCCAGGTAATGACCACACAAACAGGCTAGGGCCAGGTGTCAGAGGGTCAGACAGGTGGGTATCAAGCCATGCGGCAGGGGCCATTAGCTTTGTAACTGTTTTCTTTTTAAAAAAATAAACAAGTAAACATAAATGTGATACATGGCTTCTGATGGTTCTGCTTCTCAAGTTAAAATACTTTCAAATGAATTTCTGTTCCTGGAGTGAGTTTCAAGTACCTGAGGTTCCCAAGGTAGAAGCTTAGGGACTCTGCATGCAGATGTCTTGAAAATCACTCCCTATTTTGAAAGCACAGCTTCCAAACCCAATGATTCTATTGGTGTGATGGGAATGAGGAAAACTCTCTACTGGGGAGACCGCCCCTTCTCCACTGACCCCACACACACAAAGAACCCACACTGCTTCATGCTGTCGCTACACTGGCTCTGGACATAACCTAGACGTAGGCAGAACCTCTGAACTTTACAGAACAGGATGATTTCTATATTCTCTAATCCCACTTTTATGCCCAAGTAGACAAACTTCCTGCACTTGCCCTCTTGCTCCCCTAGCACTGCCTCCTAGCATCCACTGCTTCCACATTGCTGTCATTTATAAGATTCATGTTCCTAGCTGGTGCTGCGGCTCACTAGGCTAATCCTCCGCCTGCAGTGCTGGCACCCCGGGTTCTAGTCCCAGTTGGGGCACTGGATTCTGTCCCAGTTGCTCCTCTTCCAGTCCAGCTCTCTGCTGTGGCCCAGGAAGGCAGTGTAGGATGGCCCAAGTGCTTGGGCCCTGTAACTGTATGGGAGACCAGGAGGAAGCACCTGGCTCCCGCCTTCGGATTGACGCAGTGCGCTAGCCATAGCAGCCATTTGGGGGGTGAACCAACAAAAGGAAGACCTTTCTCTCTCTCTCTCTCTCTCTGTCTAAATCTGCCTGTCAAAAAAAAAAAAAAAAAAAAAGATTCATGTTCCTTTCTGCTCCAAAAGGCTACAATGGTAGGACCTTAGCTGTGAGCATACATTCTCCAGAAAAGTGACTTAGTTGGGCTGGAAATGCCAGAGTGGAATTTAGGGGGACCATTCCAATCAGAAATTTCTTTCAGACATTTTTATCGAAACCAAAAGGAAATCATCATTCTCTGGATTGTATGAATGAGAAAAGATCAGAGTGGATTTTGTTTTACAGTATTACTGCTTCATAGCTGAAATCTTTTATTTTATCAAGCTTATTACCAGCCACACCCTTTTTCTTTTTAGATGTTAAATAGTATTAATGAGGTTTCATTTAAAGGAAGGCAATACAGTTCATGAAAATTAAATGGTCTCCAGAGAGCCCAAGGTAGAATTTATTAGTTAATGCTCTTTGCTTATTTCCACATAACATCACCCTGAACCTGTTCCTATATAACAAGCACAATTCTATATACAAGAGTATTTCCAAAAAAAAAAAAGTCCTGGAAAATGTAATTATAAGGTTTTTTTTTTTTTTTTGGTGCAAAAACAATTTGAAGTCCATGCACAGTTTTTTATAATATGCATTTTCCATGACCTTCTTGAGGACCTTCATGCAATGAGATCAGTCATGGTACAGGTTTCTATAAACTCACCTGCTCAACTCTCCCCAACAGCACCCCCAGCTACTGCGGTTCCCCACCCTCCTCTAAGTCTCTGCATCAGCAGTGGGCATCAGAGACAGCTTATGGAACTCCCAGGCAGCTGGACGCATGAGCAATGAGCAAGCAGTGGCTGCATATTATCCAAACTATGGCTCTCCTAGAAGAGCTATGGTGCACCACTGGATAATTTCCCCTAACACCTAGAACAGGTTAAGAATCAAAATGAACTCTGATTGCTAAGTGTTGTGTAAAGCTCAATTGGTTCCCCACAAGATCGTTACTTCTAAACAGTGGGAAGCACTGCACACTCTCTCCTCTCGCCAGCAAATCCAAGACTGCTGTCCGGGAGGGGAGGGAAAAAAAGTCATCCAAACAGAATTGCTCACGGTTCTGACCTCCACACCTACCACCCACCTGTTGCCCTGAATAAAGAAGGACAGCACAGGATCACCTCTGCCATTGGCTTTGATCACCTTCAGACAGTTCCCGTTGAGGAAGTTATAAATGCGGATCTTGCCATCCGCACAGGCACTGATGACTCGGAGGTAGAGGAGAGACACGTGGAGCACCTCCCTGGAAGAGAACAGAGTGACAGGGAGTGCCCGCCTTCTGCCTTGGGTTTCTTGGTGGTTTGGGGTGTTTTGTGCGTGGTTGGGTGCCAGGGCCATAGCTATCCTTGAAGTGGGGTTTGCCATTGTTTAATAATCCTGAATGTAAGCCACCTACGCTCAAGACATCTCTTCCTGTTCTGTATTTACTTCTCCTGCAATTTGGTCACAGAGGCACAATGTATAGATGATCATGTTTCTCTCTTGCAGTTTGATTCCTGGCTGTTTGCTTCTACAAATCTTGCTGAAGTTTATTTAATGTTTTGATTTCTCTTAAAAATCATGTAAAAAATAAATTAAGGAGGAAAGAGTTATCTTTACATAAAGCAAAAACATAACATTTGGACAGTTTCTTTTTGTTATTAGATTAGTGCTTTCATTATCTAAGTAAACGAACAAACTTTACAGCTTCCAGCAGAACTGTGGCCAGGGGTGACATTTATGAGTGTCCCCAGGTAGGAGCCTCCAGCAACATCTCCCTGTGCTCAATTCAGAAAAGTGTAATTACCCCTATTCCTCTTCATGACACTGAAAAACTGAATTTGATGCTACCAATTTGTTAGATTCTATCTGCAAAGCCAGTATAATGATCCTGCCTTCCTCATCCAATCAAGTCTGCTATGGTTTGGATATGCTGTTGAGTTCTTGTGCTAGAAGCTCAGTCCCTTGTGAGGCAGTGTTGAGTAGGTGGTGGCCATTAAGAAGTGGCGCCCAGGGCCAGCATTGTGGTGTAGCAAATGAAGCCAATACATGTGGTAATGGCATTCCATATGGGTTCCTATTGGAGTTCTGGCTGCTAAACTTCCAATCTAGCTCCATGCTGATGTGCCTGGGAAAGCAGCAGATGATGGCCCAAGTACTTAGACCCCTGCAACCCATATGGGAGACCCAGATGGAGTTCCAGGTTCCTGGTTTCAGGCTGGCCAAGCTTTGACCATTATGGCCATTGGATGAAATACCTCTCTCTGTATCTCTTCCTCTCTCTGCAACTTTGCCTTTCAAATAAATGAATAAATCTTAAAAAGGAGAAGAAGAAGAGGAAGAGGAGGGAGAGGAAGAAGAAGAAGAAAGGGGGGGGGGCTAGTAGTAGGTAGTTAGATCACTGCAGTTCATGTAGTTTCCATAGGACTCCAGTTAGTTCCTGCATGCATGAGTTCTTACAAAGCAAGGCCACCCCCATGCACTTGGCCCCTTCTTCAGACACTTAGTTCCCTTTCCATTTCTCCACCATGTTGTGATGCAGCCAGGGGGTCCTCACCAGAGGCCCACCAGATGAGACTGCTTGATCATAGACTTTCAGCCTCCAAAACTGTGAGCTAAATAAACCACTTGACAGATTACTCAGCTTCAGGTATTTCATTACAACAACAGAAAACAGACTAAGAAAAAGTCCATCTACAGTCTAGTTCATGAGCTCCACACTCCATAAAAACCATGACTTATCTCTATCTCCTCCCACCCACGCTCATACACAACCTTCAGGTATACTGTCACATTCTCTTGGGCACAACTCACATCTTATTTGTCATCGCATGCCCAGCACCTCACACAGCACCTAGGGCATAGTGTGTATTCAATATGTATTTGTTGGGAAGGCGAGTGCTCATGCCTTCAGAGGGTGGTCATTGCTACAGTTGGTTAAAAGGATGACATCCATGCCATACCATTAGGCTTTAGCCTCTGTCAGATCCTAGGGCCAGATGAAGACTTTTCCAGGTCCTAACAGACATTTGAAAAGTCCAACAACATTCTATTTTTTTTTCCGAGATAGAAATACAATAACCTTGCTACCCTAAGCATTAAGTTAGTTGGCTTATTGGGTACCCCAACTCTGAGACAGAGGTTCTGTGGTAGAAGAGTTTTCCTCTTTATGTAACTTAGACCGGGGGCTGACAGCTGTGGTGTGGTGGGTTAAGCCAAGGCCTACAATGCCGGCATCCCATATAAGCATCAGTTCAAGTCCCGACTGCCCTACTTCTAATCCAACTCCCTGCTGATGAGCCTGTAAAGCAGAGGACAATGGCCCAAGTGCTTGGGCCTCTGTCACCTATCAATAAGGCAGTCACATGCCAAATATAAACAGTATTCACATATCCTCCTTCAAGACCAGTGTGCCTGCAGAAAAGCCTCCTATGAGGGGGATGGGACTTGTGGCACAATGAGTTAAGCGACCCCTTGGGACACACATCCCATATAAGAGTGCTGGTTTGAGTCTCAGCTACTCTGTGCCTCCAATCCAACTTCCTGCTAATGTACCTGGCAGGCAGCAGGTGATGGCATATGGCACTTAAGTTCTTGCCACCCACATAGGAGACCTGGTTGAAGGCCCTGGTTCCTGGCTTCAGCATGATCTAGCCCTGACTGTTGTGGGCAGGTGGGGAATGATCCCATTGATGGAAGATATCTCTCTCTCTCTCTCTCTCTCTCTCTCTGCCTTTCAAATAAATTTTTAAAAGCTTCCCATGAGGTTATAAGGAAATCTATGGCCATAACTTACAAAACCAGTATCCTCAGATAAGTCCCCTGGAAAATGCACTTGTTCTTTTAATCAATCAAGATTAGCATTTAATTGTAACACACTCAAGGGAAGAAGCATTGTTGGAATTGCCTAAGACTGCACTGGAGCAGCCTAGGATATCCGTGACCATGGCAGAACCATTAACTGACCACAATGCCCTTTCCAAACAAGCCCCTTTGTGACCTCAGAATACTTCATTGCCGCCAAGCAGCCACCACCACTAAATTTGAACTGCCCTGTAAAATGAAGTCCATTTGCTATCCTGGAATCGAATTTGACCCACAGACTTGGAAGTATAGGCTCCTTTAAAAAAACAAAAGCTCTTCATGATTTTTATTATTTTTTTCATTATTTTTATTTTTAAACCCTTTGGACCATTTTAAGCTTCTCTGAGCACTAGCTTCCTAAGATAAAGACCAATCCCAATAATTTTAAGTTTACTGGAATTGGTATTATTTGAGATGTTTTGTAAGTCTGATAAGTAAGAGAGATGACTTTATCATGGGTAGCTTAGGTGTAAGATTTCAGTAACTTTTCTAAGTCCATTTAAAGATTTATTTCCTTTATTTGAAAGGCTGAGTGATAGTGTGAAAGAGAGGGAAAGACAGACAGAGAGAGAGAGAGAGAGAGAGAGAGAGATCTTCCATCCACTGATTCACTTCCCAAATGGCTGCAACAGCCAGGATTGAGCCCAGCCAAATCCAGGAGCCAGGAACTCCATCCAAGTCTCCCACATGAGTGGCAGGGGCCCAAGCACTTGGGCCATCTTCTGCTGCTATCCTATGCACATTAGCAGGGAGCTAGATTGGGAGCAGAGCAGCCAGGACTCGAACCGGCACTCACGTGGGATGCCGGCGTCACAAGCCACCGTTTAACTGGCTGCACAACACTGGCCCTCAAATCTAATGTGGTTATTTCTCAAGAGAATCAAGAGAGGATAGAAGAGGAGAATGGCCAAACAGAGGAGATGGGGGAGGCAGAATGTGGGTAACAGATGGATGAAATGAGAAAGGGGCAGAGAGAACATGGGGTCAGCAGGCAGCAGAAGGGACAGATGTGGCAAAGGTGGCCGTCTAAGCTCTGGCGGTGGAAGGTGGCCATGCCGCATTGGTGGACTTGGCATCACCAACACCTACTTTGGATGCTTGAAGGCCATCAGGCACCGCTCATACTTCCCCACCATGCTCCAGGCCATGACCAGGCCATCGCTGCCTCCCGAGACGAGATGCCACTGGTCAAAGAACACGCACTTCACGGCTCCCTCATGGCCTATGAGAGTCTGCAAGAAAACAATGCCGCTGTTCTCAGCCCCTCTGCAACTCAGACTGACTCCTACAAGGAGTCAAGGCTAGAGGCTTCTGTAGGTGAACCCCAAAGCCACTCTCTGCCAGTTCTTGATTCCATCACTTGGTCTGTCCCTGAGCTGACTCCTCTCCTGCTCTTCAAGGCCAGTGGAGTCCCTGCTCTCCCTCTCCCTCTCCCTCTCCCTCCCCCTCCCCCTCTCCCTCTCCCTCCCCCTCCCCCTCTCCCTCCCCCTCCCCCTCCCCTCCCCCTCCCCCTCCCCCTCCCCCTCCCTCTCCCTCTCCCTCTCCCTCTCCTCTTGTTCTCCCCCTATTTAAGGAAGAAGGAAATCAGAGAGGCCTTATTCTTGCTGGATCTGTGGCTGGGGCAGGCCCTATCTACCCAGAGAACCCAGGAGGACCAGCTGCCACTGTCCCTGCTATCAAAAGGATAAACTACTCCAACCCAGCTCCTTGCCAGGACTTGACCTGGATGGAGGGCACCAGGGCCATCCCTGTGCCTGCAAATGCTGGTTCTACAGCAGTCTCAAGATTGGTGGGAAGCCAGGCCAGCCCTTCTCACAGTGATCTGTGTTCCTGGCACAAAATGCTTTCTCACTACCACCCACTCAGACCAGGGCTTTCAAGTGCGGCAAGAACATGCTTTGTGAACGCCGGCTGTGGATTAAGTGTGTGCCCCAGAGTTGACGCTGTTGGAGACTCAATCCTCCGAGTCAAACGTTAATGATATTTTGAGGCGGCATCTTTGGGAGGTGGTTGGGTCGGCAGTGCTCTGCCTCCATGAATGAACCATGATCACAGATCAATCCACTCAGAGATTCATGGAACGGTCTTGTTATCAAAGTTAGCTCTCTCGGGCTCGCTGGCTCCCTCTCCCCATCTGATTCTCTCGCCATGTCATGGCCCAGCCAGAGGGCCTTCACCACATACAAGCACATGCTGGCACCGTGCTCTGGGACTGTCCAGCTTCCAGAACCGAGCCAAGTAAGCTTCATTTCTTTATAAGTTATCAGATGTCAGGTATTCTGTTACAACAACAGAAAGTGGGCTAAGGCTCCTCCAAGTCACTTCCAAGACAGCTGGTGTTCTTACTTCATTAGAGAATAAGGAGGGGAAAATGTTTGCTCATTGATGCATCCCCCAGTGTTTCCTTCTTGGGGGCAGGGTGCTATGTTCACACACTCAACACATGCCAGAGTCAAGGTAGAATAATCTAGAAGCAGTCAACATACTCTGCTACTGTTAAAAGGCCCACGTAAGCCAAGCTAAGCCTTCTTCCACCAACCCCATGGCAGCGTGGGTTATGATGTGGGCAGTAGACCCCTATACTGGGCCAGAATGACACCACTCCCCCACCATGGAGCCTTCCCTGCTTCAGCCAACTGCTGTGGGATGGTCTAGTCCCCACCAGCACCACCCCACCCTCCCCACTTCCAGCCCACTGCCCTCTCACCTTTACCAGCTGGGCCGTGTCAACATGCCACACTTTGACTAGCCCTCGCTCGCAGCTGCTCACGATGTAGGTGTCATTGATCCTGATGGCCAAGATGGGGTCTTTGTGTTTATATGTCCTCAGGCACTTTCCTGTGTCTACATCCCATTCTGAAGGGGACAGGGAGAATGGAGGAGGTTTTCAGTGGAATTGTACTCCCCATTACAGGAGCAAAGACCCACTGAGCCCATCTAGCCAGACCCCAGAAGGCCTGCACCAGGCCTGGTAGCAGCTTCAGGTACTTCCAACGCAGTGCTCCCTGACCCCTGACCATGGGCCCCTGGGGAGAACTGACAATACAGAAGGTTTTGGCCATGACCCTGGAACTTAGCCTTGGAGTCCAAGTGCTAGACAGTTCACCTCCAAGAAGCCTACTCTTCACGTTTGCAAAATGCTTGCTACTGGGTAGATTTCACGCAAATCATGACACGTGCTTCATGTCACCACCCCTCCCCGCTGTTGTCTCTCTGATCCGTACCATCTGTGCTCGAAGGAGAAGAAAGCTGCCTATCCTCACTTAGATGTTTCAGGACTTCTGAATCTGAATTTTGGATCTTATGGGGGAATTGTCATGGCCAGGGTGGGGTTGATGCTGCTCAGCACAGCTCGTGTGAGAGCGGCAGCCTGGGTACCACAGGTGTTGGGTGGGGAGGAGAGTAGATAGGTGGGCATCACAAATTCAGAGATGAAGACATTGAAGTCAGCTTCGTCAACCCCCAAAATACCTTTTCCCGCAGGCCATAAAACAAACAGAACAATGGCCATCACTGACACATAGCACTAACAGTAACATTCAAAGTGCTTGACAGGTATTAACTCACCTTCAAAAGACAGGTACTATTATTTTTTTTAAATTTATTTATTTATTTGAGAGGCAGAGTTACAGACAGAGAGATGGAAAGACACAGAAAGAGGTCTTCTATCCACTGATTCACATCCCAAATGGCCGCAATGGCCGGAGCTGGACTGATCCAAAGCCAGGAGCCAGGAGCTTCTTCTGGGTCTCCCACAGGGGTGCAAAGCACTTGAGCCATCTTCCACTGCTTTCCCAGGCCATAGTAGAGAGCTGGATTGGAAGAGGAGTGGCTGGGACACAAACTGGCACTCATAAGGGATGCCGGGACTGCAGGCGGAGGCTTAGCCCACTATGCCACAGCGCCAGCCCCTAGATGGAAGTTTCTTTACCACTAAGTTGGTGTTGGGGGTTTTGGTTTGGTACTCCCTTAAATTTTACACCTGAAGCAAAATCCTCTCTTCCCAGTCCTGGCCCCATGGAGTCCCTAAGACTCTCCTAGCCTGGGCTCCCTTCTGTCTTCAAACCCTCACCTGGACAGTCCCCCTCCCCACTTCTGGTGCACTCCTCAAAGCAATCCTGGCAATGGCATACTGGGTCAAGTGGAGGAAGATGGGCAGGGAGGAGCAAGATTCCTCCCCTAGTTCTGAGCCTTTGCATTTGTAAGCCCACTCCACTGTCCTTTTCCCACACCTTTCCCTCCTGCAGCCTCTAACGTGCTGTGCGATCCAGGTCCCTTGCTTCTGTTCTCTGTTCACTTTTCCCTGCTTTGCTGAAGAACTCTCATCCACAGCTGGGGCTTCTACCTTTCATCATAAGTCAGACCTTCTGCATGCAATTCAACCAACCCTAAATTGAAAATACCTTTTTTTTTTTAATTGCACCTGTTCTTAACACGTAGACTTTTTTCCTTGTCATTACTCTCTGAACAACACAGTATAACAACTATTTACATGCATTAGGTCTTATGAGTAATTAAGATGGTTTAAAGTACACAGGAGGGTGTGCATAGGTTATATGTAAGTATTCTGCAGAGTCAGCATTGTGGGGAACACCTATCAGATGCTGGTTCAAGTCCCTGCCCCTCTGCTTCTGATCCAGCTCCCTGCTAAAGCACCTTGGAGAGTAATAGATGATGGCTCAAGTACTTGGGCCCCTGCCACCTGTATGGGAGACCTGGATGAAGTTCTTGGCTCCTGGCTTCAGCCTGGTCCAAACCTTGCTGTTGAGGTCTTTTGGGGCATGAACCAACAGATGGAAGATATCTCTCCCTCTCCCCTCTCCCCTCTTCCCTCTCCCCTCTCCTCTCTCCCTTCTTCCCTCTCTCCTCTCCCCTCTCCCTCTCTGTCACTCCGCTTTTCAAATGAATAAACAAAAAAAAATTTTTAAATACTATGCCATTTTATGTTCAAAGACTAGAGCATTGGAGGATTTAGCATCTGAGGGGCTTGGGGGGGCATGTCCTGGAACCAGATCAATAAGTACCAAATCCGCAGGTGCAGAGCCCCAGTCTGGTATGTGCACACCCGCATCTGCCTCCTGAGTGTCTTCAGGAATGTCAGCCACACACGCCAGCTTCCTACAGCTGCTAAAACAAACCCCTAAAGCTGAGTAGCTAAAAACAGCAGGAGCCAATTCTCCTGCAGAAGTCCAAGATGTCACGCATCAAGGTGTCGGCTGGGATGGGCTCCTCCACGGACGACGGACGCTCTGCAGGAATCCATTTCCTCGCCCTCTGGGTAGGCTTCTGCAGGCCACACACTTTCCGTGGCTTCCTCCACCTCCAGAGCCAGCAATGCTGCATCTCTCTGACCGTTCTTCCATGGTCGCAGCTCCCTTTGCTCCCAGCCAGGAGCATTTCTTTGTTTGTAAGGGCTCAGTGTGCCCATGACAGTGGCCCCACCCCACGAATCCAGGATAATCTCTCCATTTTAAGGTCCTTGATTGCATCTGCAAGGGTTCCTTTGCCAGACACAGTAGCACAGTCACGGGTTCCAAGCATTAACATGGGATCATCTTTGACCAGTATCTTGTCTACCACACTCAGCATGTCCAGAATCGAACCTGTGACTTCCTCCCCCATTCTTTGCCCTACCCCGCTCTTTCCCTGTAGACTCTATTTCCAATATGGGATTTCCATACACCCAGTGGCCAGCATTTTAAAAACCAACCCCTGGTCTGGGGTCAGCGCTGTAGTGCAGCAGGTTAAAGCCGTAGCCTGCAGCACTGGCATCCCATATGGGCTCTAGTTCAAGTTCTGGCTGCTCCACTTCCCATCCAGCTCTCTGCTATGGTCTGGGAAAGCAGTGAAAGATGGCCCAAGTCCTTGGGCCCCTGCACCGACGTGGGAGACCTGGAAGAAGCCTGGCTTCTGGCTTCAGATCAGCTCAGCTCTGGCCATCGCGACCATCTGGGGAGTAAACCAGCGGATGGAAGACTCTCTCTCTCTCTCTCTCTCTCTTGCTCTCGCTCTACCTCGCTCTGTAACCCTTTCAAATAAATAAAATAAATATTAAAAAAAAATAAAAACCAACCACTGGTCTAACTATCTTCTCCCCTATCTTCCTCGCTTTTCCCATCCAGCTGGTGGCTAAGTTCTGCCAATTCTCCTTCCGTCTGGGCCATCAAACGTTAAGTCACATCTCTCTGATGTTCTCCACGCTTGTTTGTTTGCTTGAATTCAGGAGACATCATGACAGTTCTCTAGACTGAGTAGTGTCTTACTTTGTCCCCTTTTCCCCACATGGGTCACCCGGTCTCCAAATCCTCTTCCCAACTCTCATTAGAGTCATCTTTGGAAAATACACACTCCATTGTGTCCATTCCCACCCTCAAATGCACTGATGGCTTTTCTGTGTCCCACAGGGTGAAGTCTAGTTTAGTGCCATGATCCCAAATGGCCCCAGACACACACACACACACACACACACACACACACACACACCTGCCTTAGTGCCAACACCACACGCTGCAGTCCAGCCACTTCACACAGTGAGAAATTCCCCGACTACACTTCCTACTGCAATCATTTGTCTTTGCTGTTCTCTCCTCTGGGACACCCTGCCTGTGAAACTACCCAATCTCAAGACCACACTTCTACATGGAGCTTCCCCTAATGGACTTTTAGTTCTGTGGTTCCTTAGAACTCTGCCTACAGTTAGGACCCATGACTGAGAGCCAACCAGCTGTGGGTTCAAATCCCCTCCACCATTCAACATCTCTGATTGAGGGCCAGTTGTTTTGCTCTCTGGGTTCTGGATTTCGCATCCATATCCACCTCATGGGATTCGTGGGAGAATTAAAGTGATAGTAAAGCACCTGGCCCAGTTTCTATCCCATGATGGGTGCTCAGTAAATGGTAGCTGTCCTCACAGGGACTTATTGTGTCCCCCATTATATATTAATATATCTGCTTCCATTAGGAGACTAAGAGCCTAGTGAAAATTTTTTTAAAAACACATCTAAATGACCATATCATATTTTTTTCTCTTTAACATCTAACACAGTGTCTAACTAACATATTGCAAGTATTCAACAAATAGTTGTTGATGGGCTAGATTGATATATGGATGGATGGATGGATGGATGGATGTGTGAAGAATAAATGATTGCCTGTAACTGTAGACACAAGTATTTTGGTAACCCGCGGATTTGGAGAAACTTCCTTGAAAATCTAAGGCATTGCTTTCTCTCACCTTTCACCTGGCAATCTTTTGCCCCAGACACGAGCTTGTTCTTGAATAAATCCATGCACGTGACTGTCCCCTGGTGGCCATTGAAGATTCGGAGGCAAGCCCCACTTTTCAGATCCCAGTATCTGCAGGAATCAGGCAAAAAATAAAATAAAATAAAAAAGTTTTTTGAGATTTTACAAGGGACTTGCAGATTATTCTACACGGAGGCCCATTAGGTCAGTAGGTAGCTGGAAGGCAGCAGTTTCATGGCTAAACTCAGAGTCAGAGACCTGGGTTTGGATCTCAGTTGCAACATCTGTTTGGTGTAATTTTGGGAGAGTTACTTAATTCCTGTGTAAGCTTCATTGCCTCCTGAGAAAATGGGAATGATGGTAACAAGAGCTACCTCATAGGGATTTTAGAGTGGAATTCAATATAACAATTGTAAACTAAGGGTGACTTCTACCCCCGGAGGCCTTTTGGAAATGTCTGGAGACTTTTTTGGTGATCATAGGTGAGGAAGGAAGTGCACAGAGCCCAAGGGGGCTGCTGCACCTCCTACAACACCCGGGTCAGCCCCCATGATGAAGACCCTGCCAGCCCCACAAGTCGGTCAGTGGTGCTGAAGCAGAGAAGGCCTGCACTAATGCACGTAGTAGTAGAACAATACCCAGCACGTAGACAACGCCTGGCATGTATCAGTTGGTTTTAGGGGGAAGGGCCCCTGATGACCCTGGTCACCCCCTTGGATGACCACCAGGCTTAGAATCCATGGCTCCGATTCAGTGGCTGAGCTGGTTCTCAAATGAGTGACAACAGTCACTTAGATGGGAAATACTTTACGTGCATCTACAACCTAGCTAAGGGGCGCATGGGAGCACACATGAGCCGTGCTGTTTTTCAGTAAGAAAACATGCCTGCCATGTCTCAAGTCATTAACACAGACTTCCACTTGAGCTTGCCTGGGTCTTTTGACATGGCAAAATACAGTGGTGCGCTAATGAGATTCTAGAACCAGCTTCTAGAGGTCCAGTCCCATCACTTTCTAGCTGTGCAATCCTGGATAACTTACTGAACTACTCTGTGCCTCAGTTTCTTCATCTGCAAATTGGGTATAATAACAGTACTTGTAGAGTCATCATGAGGCTTGGCACATAATAAATGATTAGTAAATGCTCTCCTGTGTATATACAACACCAGCATCCTACATAGCAGTGCCAGTTTGAGTCCTGGCTGCTCCAAGTCCCATCCAACTCCCTGCCAGTGCACCTGAGAAGGCAGCAGAAGATGGTTCAAGTGCTTGGGCCCCTGCACCCATGTTGGAGACCCAGATGGAGTTCCTGGTTCCTGGTTTTGGCCTGGCTCAGCTCTAGCCATTTGAGCCATTTGAGGAGTAAACCTGCAGATGGAATCTCTCTCCCCAACCCATCTGTTTTTCAAAATGAATGAGTAAATCTTAAAAAAGAAAAACAGTGTTTGTTGTTGAAGAGACTGAACAAGTCAAGGTCTTTTCACCCAGACTCTTAACTCATTTGATTTGGAAAACTCATGCTTCCCATTTGTTATTTTCCTTTTGTCATTTTTCTTTTTCTTGTGTTTGACATTTTGAGGAACCGGGGCTGCTCTCCTGTTTAACTGCCTTAGTTGCCATATCCCAAACATGACAATAAAAATGTATGGTATGAAAAAAAAAAAGAAAAAGAAAAATAGGAATAGAAGAACCTTCTTTGACTTAATAAAACCCATAAACCAAAGTGATAACAACAAGCTATTATGCTTAACAGAGAAACCACAGCTGAATTCTCTTCAAGGGAAGTGAGATAAGCATGCCCACTCTTTCCACTACTGGTTACCAGGGCCCAGGAAAGCCTAGGCAAATATATAAGGAAAAAAGAGACAGCAGTAAAGGCATTAGAAAAGAAGGCAGATTGCCATTATTTGCAGTTAATGAGACCATCTACACAGAAAAACCAAATCAACATCCAAGGTTTTTTTAAAGATTTATTTATTTATTTGAAAGTGAGAGTTACATAGAGAAGGAGAGGAAGAGAGAGAGAGAGAGAGGTCTTCCATCCTCTGGTTCACTCCCCTATTGGACACAACAGCTGGAGCTGTGCCGATCCAAAGGCAGGAGCCAGGAGCTTCTTCTGGGTCTCCCACACGGGTGCAGGGGCCCAAGCACTTGGGCCATCTTCTGCTGCCTTCCCAAGCCATAGCAGAGAGCTGGATCAGAAGTGGAGCAGCCAGGTCTCGAAATAGCGCCCATATGGGATGCTGGCACTGCAGGTGGCAGCTTCACCCACTACACCACAGCATGGACCCCAGCATCCAATATTTTAAAACTACTGAGACAAGGTTTGCAAGGTTGCTGGATACAAGATCAAATTACAATAATCAGTAACATTTCTCTATACCAGGAACAACCAAATTGAAAATAGAAAGAAAAGTAAGATGTCATTAATAATAGCAATAGTATTGCAAATTTTATAGGTTGCTCCACTTCCAATCCAGCTCCCTGCTAATGGCCTGGGAAAGCAACAATGATGGCCCAGGTACCTGGGCCTCTGCTACCTACATGGGAAACCTGGAAGAAGTTCCTGGATCCTGGCTTCAGCCTGGCCCAGCACTAGCTGTTGTGTCCATCTGGGTAGTGAACCAGTAGATGGAAGATCTCTCTCTGTCTCTCCCTCTTTCTGTAACTCTGACTTTCAAAATAAATAAATAAGTATTCTAAAAAAAATTTTTTTTTATTTTTTTTTATTTTTGACAGGCAGAGTGGACAGTGAGAGAGAGAGACAGAGAGAGAAAGGTCTTCCTTTGCCGTTGGTTCACCCTCCAATGGCCGCCGCTGCAGCCGGCGCACCGCGCTGATCCGATGGCAGGAGCCAGGATCCAGGTGCTTTTCCTGGTCTCCCATGGGGTGCAGGGCCCAAGCACCTGGGCCATCCTCCACTGCACTCCCTGGCCATAGCAGAGAGCTGGCCTGGAAGAGGGGCAACCGGGACAGAATCCGGTGCCCCGACCGGGACTAGAACCCGGTGTGCCGGCGCCGCAAGGTGGAGGATTAGCCTATTGAGCCACGGCGCCGGCCTTCTAAAAAAATTTTAAAATGGCTTTGATGCAAGAACAGAAAATGGACCAGAAACAGATCAATGGACCAGAATAGAGAGCTCAGACATGCTCGTGCACATATAGGAAATTGTCAGGGGATTACCCAAAGCGGTGGGAGACACGGCGAGCTGCTATGGAGTGGGAAAACTGCTCACTTTATTGGAAAGTAAACAGATAAAATGGAGACCCTAACTAACATGACATACAAAGTTGAACTCCAAGTGGATTGAGAACTGAATGCAAAAGGTAAAACTGTAAAGCCAATAGAAGAAAACATTGGAAAGGATTTCTGTGACTTTGAAATAAGAAGATGTGAGTTTGGCGGGGGGCGGGGGGAACCAGTCTGATCAACCATCGAGTTTCTTAAGTCAGTAGTAAAAATTCTGGCTCAATCATGGACAAAGTTAACAGATGGAAGAGTGAGAGATGATATTTTAAAACTGACAAGGGACCAACATCTGTAAGGAAATGCAAGGAACTGCAAATAGATAAGAAAACTGAGTGGTCTGGGTAGAAAACTTGACAGAGGACGCAGTGGGCAGTTTACAAAAGAATATAACTGTGGGGCCAGCGCTGTGCCGTAGCAGGTAAAGCTGCCGCCTGCAGTACCGGCATCCCATATGGGCACCGGTTCGAGTCCCGGCTGCCCCACTTCTGATCCAGCTCTCTGCTATGGCCTGGGAAAGCAGCAGAAGATGGCCCAAGTCCTTGGGCCCCTGCACCTACATGGGAGACTTGGAAGAAGCTCTGGCTCCTGGCTTCAGATTGGCACAGCTCTGATCATTGTGTCCAATTGGGGAGTGAACCAGAGGATGGAAGACCTCTCTCTCTCTCTCTCTCTCTCTCTGCCTCTCCTTCTCTCTCTGAGTAACTGTGATTTTCAAATAAATAAATAAATCTTTAAAAAAAGAAACATTACAAAAGAAGATAACGGTGCAGGTAAGGAGCAACAGAGCAACAGAAATGATTGTGCACGTATTCATCTGGCAGAAATGGGAAAGCTGGATGAGGTCTGGACGCAGACACAGGAGACCTGCTGGGTGACAGTGCAGACCTGTGGGTCATTCTGGACTTGTTAGTTAGGTTAGGCGCTGCCTAACCTGTGCCTCAGCCAGCCCACTCCTGGGAGCATATCCCTAGAGAATATCTTAGTCTCTGTAATCAGAGACGAATAGGAAGATGTTCAGCCAACATCATGCGTAGGGGACGAAGTATCCATTGCTAGAGAAGCAAGTAGTAAAATGCGTACCCAGACCTAGAAGCCCCCAACTAGATGGTAGCATGGATGTTCAAGGAAACATAAGGCGGATGCACAAGGTAGGAACCAAGAGAAGCGGCCAGTGTTGTGCAGTGGGTTAAGTTGCTACTTGTGACTCCAGCATCCCAAATCACAACACCGGTGTCAGTCCTAGATGTTCTGTTTCTGGTTCAGCTCCCTACTGATGCAGAAATGATGGTCCAAGTGCTTGGACACCTGCCACCCACATGGGAGACCCAGATGGAGTCCCTGGCTCCTGGCTTCAGCCTGGTTCAGCTCCGGTTGTTGTGACCATCTAGGGAGTGAACTGGTAGATGGAAGATCCCCCTCTCCCTGTCTTCCTCTCACTCTGTGTCTCTCTGCCTTTCAAACAAATAAAATAAATCTTAAAAAAAAAAAAAAAAGAAAGAAGGAGAAGGAACTGGATTCCTACTTCATGCCATAACAAAACTCAGTCTTAGGTAGACTTCAGACCTAAAGATGACAGGTAAAACTGGAAATAATGAGTGTAAAGTGAAACTTTTTTTTTTTTTGACAGGCAGAGTGGACAGTGAGAAAAAGAGACAGAGAGAAAGGTCTTCCTTTTTGCCGTTGGTTCACCCTCCAATGGCTGCCGCGGCCGGCGCACTGCACTGATCCAAAGGCAGGAGCCAGGTACTTATCCTGGTCTCCCACGGGGTGCAGGGCCCAAGCACTTGGGCCATCCTCCACTGCCCTCCCGGGCCACAGCAGAGAGCTGGCCTGGAAGGGGGGCAACCAGGACAGAATCCGGAGCCCCGACCGGGACTAGAACCCGGTGTGCTGGCGCCGCAAGGTGGAGGATTAGCCTAGTGAGCCACGGCGCCGGCCAAAGTGAAACTTTAAAAAGGCATCACAGGGGCCAGTCATCATGGCTGTGCTGTAGGGAGGATCTTAAACATGTCCAAGACAGCGTTGACCATTAGGCAAAGACTATGCTGTGAAAGGTAGGGAGCTGCCTGTAGGCCCTAGGTGCATGTGGGGTTCGTGATCTCCTTCGGCTGCTTACCTGATACTTAGGTCATAGCTGCCGCTCAGGAGAAAGTTTTCCTCCTCACACAAGAAAAGAGACCGAATGCTCCCGGCGTGGCCTCGGAACTCGACGGGTACCTCTCTAATGTGTACGATATCCAGAAGATGGATCTTCCGATTAGATGACACAACAACTAAATCTCCCCCAGAGTAGTGGATGACTCTGTTCTGGTCCCACCTGAGTTGCCAGGGGAGAGAAGGAGAATTAAACACGAAAGAAGAGTTAGTGTCCTTCCTGGAACTTAGCATCGTGACTTTCACCAACAGTGCTGGTGTAAAGGAAAATGCAGGGCCTTTCAACCAGAGAGGCAACAGAAGGCAAAGTCCAGTCTCAGTTGGACCCAGTGGATCCCTATCTCACACCATAACAAACTTCCATTTCAGGTGGATTTAAAGCCTAAAGATAGAGGACAAACATTTTCTTAATCTGCTTGTGTGTGCTAAATTCCCAAGAGAGAGACTAGTATGTGTGGCGTTTTCCAAACTTGGTTGGCCATGGAAACCTTTTATCATGGAAGAGCTCAGATGAGGAGCCGGGGATGTGGCACAGCAGGTTAAGCTGCTGCTTCCAGTGCCAGCATCCCATACAGGAGCTCTTGTTTGAATCCTGGCTGCTCCACTTCCAATTCAACTCCCAGCTAAGGCTCCTGGGAAGGTAGTGGAAGATGGTCCAAGTACTTGGGTCCCTGCCACCCATATAGGAAACCCAGATGGAGGTCCCAGCTCCTGGCTTTGATAAGACTAAAGCTTGGCTGTTGCAGCCATCTGGGAGGGAAAGAGCTGATGGAAGATCTCTGTCTCTTTCTCTCCTCTCCCTGTCACTCTTCCTTTCAAATAAATAAATCTGTTTTAAAAAGTCAGAAGAACAACTATAAAGCCCTATACATATTGCATTTCCCATCTTAACCAATATTCAGTGGGTATATACAATGGGTTTAAAAAAATTCATGGAAAGTGCATGTTTTGAAAAAGGTATGCATGGATTTCAAAAAAATTTACACCAAAATAAACTTATCTTGCAATTCCATTTTTTCATGAGCATTTTGAAGTGCCCTTGTATTCCAACAAAGGATCTCATGCACATGACTTGGTTAGTATACCCCAAAATTTATAAAAGGGAAGTGTCTTCTGCCCACTACCTGAGTGATGCAAAATCAAATACCTATTGCCCAAATGAGATCTCATGCAAGTTTGAGGATGGAGCTGGAGGTGAGACAAGGACCACCTTTCCATGTCTACAAGGGTTGGACAATTTATGAGTCCCCTGAAGGTGGAGATCGTGACCCCAATACCTACGTGTCAAAGAGAATGCGGATATTGTAGGTCCCGCAGAACACATTTCTCTCCTCCATCTGGATCTGCTGAGTTTCTTGGTTCTGGTATGCAGTCCACAGGTTGTAGTCATTCTAACAAGTGAATTTGCGGAGTTAGAGTATGGTAGGAACTTTATCAGGGTCTGCATGCCCCCTAGAATCTCCCCTGGCAAAGATACAAGGATGGTTCTCTGAAGAGCGTGGCTGCTGCCATGTGGTGATGGGACAGGACCAATGACGAGGCACCAAAGTAATCCCTGAGTTAGAAAACATTGAGTCAAAGGCCCTAGCTCTTCTCCCATCTCTCTTTTTCCCATGTGCTCTGATTCCATGAATTTTCAAGGCTGAATCCCACTCCCAGCCTCTTTGAACATGAGCTTGTCCAGGGTCTGCTCATGGAACAAGGTCATAGGTGGCCTTCGACAAGCCGATTCAGTGAAGCTGAGATTTCACATTTATAGACGTGCACCTGATGGTACAAAACATGCTCACAGGAACTTCAGCCACACGAGAAATGACTGCCACACACTCTGCACACTTGAGTTTCCACAATGTCGTGCACCTGTGCATCCACAGTTGTCACTGATCCCCACAGCTGCCTCACAAAGCAGCCCATTTGCCCACAAAGGGTGCCCATCATTTTACAGATGAGGTGTCTGGGACTCGAGGCAGGGAAGTACGTGTTATCACGTCTCAATCGGGGTGCTTTTCTTGGCTTCCCAATCCTTCCTCCCTTCTTTCCTTTCTTCACTCCCTCCCACGGTCCCTCCATGCCCGCCTTGCCCCCTCACACACCTTCTGCACAGCTAAGGCACTCCAGCCGTGCTAAACTCTGGCCTAGGTGTCTGCCCAAGCATAGTCCACCCTCGAACAGCAGCAAGGCACACTCCCACTAGACTAGCAGGAGAGAAAGCCCAGCCTGGGCTTAGCATAAAGGCAGAGCAAACCAGGGCACCACCTTTGTATCTGAGAGTCCTCCTGGACACATCTCTGAAGTCTCCTCCACGCCTTTCGACTCTTCCCCCAGGAGAGACCACTGCCCTCCACTCACTCCCTTTCTTAATCTTTAAGCAAGGAGTGCTGCCCACCTAGAATTCTCTCCCCAGAAAGATCTGCCGGTCTTCCTCCTCTCCAGTGTCCAGGCAGCTTCCCATAGCCCCCACTGGAATTAAATGAGGCTTTGCAGGTGAGAATCCCTTGGCTCTTGCTTCTCTCCTAAGTTTTATGAGCGGTGCAGTCATTGGGAGGAAAAGGACCTGGTTTCAATCCCAGCTTTGCTAATGAACCTGAGCGAGTCTTCTAAGACCATGGCCCTCATTTCCATATCCATAAACGGGGAGCAATGACATCTACTTGGCCTGTGGTCAAATCAAGTAGATGATGCATACAAAGATCTTAGCACAGTGCCAGGCATAGTGTGTGGACTCAGTAGAGCGCCTACTGTGAGTATCACCCCTCAGAAGAATCCAGCCTCACCCTTTCTAGAAGACCCCATCACTGCTTCAGTCTTTTTTTGTTTTGTTTTGTTTGTTTGTTTGTTTGTGACAGGCAGAGTTAGTGAGAAAGAGCAACAGAGAGAAAGGTCTTCCTTCCGTTGGTTCACCCCCAAAATGGCCGCTACGGCCGGTGCACTGTGCCAATCCGAAGCCAGGAGCCAGGTGCTTCTCCTGGTCTCCCATGCGGGTGCAGGGGCCCAAGCACTTGGGCCATCCTCCACTGCCTTCCTGGGCCACAGCAGAGAGCTGGACTGGAAGAGGAGCAACCGGGACAGACTCCAGCACCCCGACTGGGACTAGAACCTGGTGTGCCGGCACCACAAGGCGGAGGATTAGCCTAGTGAGCCGCGGCGCCAGCCTCAAATTCAAATTTTATCCCATACAGTTACCTTATGGAAAGCCACAGTCAGACCACCCCTCAGTAAGTGTCACTTTTCAGCCGTTTACATAGACTTCAAAACAGAAGGAATTTGAACAGGGAAAAGGGAGCAGGAATCTGATTATTTTAGGAATAACAACCATTCCTAGATAGGCATAGCATGGAGCTCAAATGCAGTCGTTATTGCCCCCAAATTGGTGGGGAGGCCTCCTCTTGCATCCCAGAGAATGAACCTGACCATGAGAACTGAGGAGGTTGAATTCATTCCAAACCCTGATCCTACCGCCATGTTGTGCTCATTCCTGAGAAACAGATTGGAGTAGCATGAGATGTGTGGGCTGACAGGGGTTACGGGATCCCAGCTCTGATGACATCGCTCCTGGCCTCTGAACTCTCCACTGGATGACCCAGTGCCAAAGACAGGGGACATGGCCATGGGGTTTGAAGGAAGGGAAAACCGTGAGAGGAAGTGAAATCAATCTATTCATTTACCGGATGAGGAAATCAAAACTTAAGGAACGGAAGTGACTTGCAAGTGAAGAGCAACACGGAAGAACTTCTGGTCTCCTTTCGGGAACAAGGAATCCTTGCTAGGATCCTCTGCCCTTCCTTGCAGGCTGAGTCTGAAATTCAGGCTTCCAATGGCTCATAAAAATGTGACTTTCACCGCAATTTGCCCTGGATCCCACCGGGACGCACCTTTGTCCTCAGTTTCAATTTTGGATTTTTCGTTTGCGTGCGCTTGCCATCCTCTACCATTTTAGGAACTGGGATAGACAGTTTGTTGGCGTAATTAGGATCTACTCCTCTCATGAAGGATCCCTGGAAAAAAACAAAAGACAGAAAATGCTACTTTTGGATACCTGCACTCCCATGTTCATCACAGCATCATTCACAGTGCCCAGCCTAAGAGCCCGTCTGTGGGTGACCGGATCAAGAAAATGTGATGTGCACACACAATAGAACACCAGTCTGCCTTGAAAAAGAAGGAGGTCCTATCATTTGCAATATGGGTATTCCTGGAGGATATTATGTTGAAATAAACAAGGCACAGGAAGTCAAAAATGCATGATCTTACTTACATGCTGAAACTAAAAACATTGAGCTCACACAAGTAGAGAGTATAATGATGATTCCTGGGGTAGTTGGGGTGGGGAGCGAAAGATGGGGGAATATTGGTCAAAGGATATGTAATTATAGTCAGATAGGAGGCACAAATTTAAGAGATCTGTTGTAACCATGGTGACTATAGTTAATGACAATATAGTCTATTTTTGAAAAGGGTCAAGAGCGGATGGTCAGTGTTCTCATCACAAAAATGAGAAGTCTGTGAGGTGATACATTTTTTGGTTATCTAACTAGCCATCCCACAAAGTATTTACTTTCAAAACCTCATATCGGGGCCAGCACTGTGGCACAGGAGGTTAGCGCCCTGGCCTGAAGCACTGGCATCCCATATGGGCACTGGTTCTAGTCCCAGCAGCTCCACTTCCGATCCAGCTCTCTGCTATGGCCTGGGAAAGCAGTAGAAGATGATCCAAGTGGGAGACCCAGAAGAAGCTCCTGGCTCCTGGCTTCAGATCTGTGCAGCTCTGGCCTTTGTGGCCAGTTGGGGAGTGAACCATCTAATAGAAGATCTCTCTCTCTCTCTGCCTCTTCTCTCTCTGTGTAATTCTGACTTTCAAATAAATAAATAAATCTTAAAAAATAAAACCTCATATCGTACTTGAAAAATATAGACAATATTAAAGAAAAATTTTAAATTAGTTTTAAATAGACAGAAAATTGGCTACTCTTTGTTCCTACTCCCCCCGGAAGAAGGAAAAAAAATATTTCTTGGCAAAAACTGAAAGATAGATAGGCGCTGGCTGAGGAAGGCAGGCCAAGACCTGGCTGATTACGCAGACATTGCATGCAGAGGATAATGGATACCAAATGCCTGGCCGGAGACCGGCAAAAGGTGGTCAGCAGATTCCAGATGACAATCTGCCTCTCCATGCCTGCTTCTTCTCATGCCCTGTCAGCTAGCTCTGCTGGGGAAAAAATCCAAGCCATCAGGACTCTATGATGTAGGGTTAGCCTTAGAACAAGCAACCAAGAAGTAAAAATGTTTGAGATAATTACTATTAGGGAGAAAATTGCATTTTAATCTAAACATGTACGTGGAGGCCTTGTAAACTTCTGTGTATCCTATCAGACTGACCCAGAGGCATATTTGTGTCTTTTTTTTTTTTTTTTTTTTTTTTTTTGACAGGCAGAGTGGACAGTGAGAGAGAGAGACAGAGAGAGAAAGGTCTTCCTTTTGCCGTTGGTTCACCCTCCAATGGCCGCCGCTGCAGCCGGCGCACCGCGCTGATCCTGGCAGGAGCCAGGAGCCAGGTGCTTTTCCTGGTCTCCCATGGGGTGCAGGGCCCAAGCACCTGGGCCATCCTCCACTGCACTCCCTGGCCATAGCAGAGAGCTGGCCTGGAAGAGGGGCAACCGGGACAGAATCCGGCGCCCCAACCGGGACTAGAACCCGGTGTGCCGGCGCCGCAAGGTGGAGGATTAGCCTATTGAGCCACGGCGCCGGCTCTGTGTCTTTCTTATTGTGTAAATAGTAATATAAATCCTGGGGGAGCGGGGATGTAATTCCCCGCTGTGTGAAGGAAGTGTTGGAAAGACTCTGCCACGCTGTGCCCTTGAGGTTTACATACACGTTGTCCCTGCTAGATGCAATGACAAATGGAGAGTACAGGGGGATCCACAGGAAGTCCAGTCCAGACCAAGAATTTAAAAGTGATTGTTGGCCTGCACCGCGGCTCACTAGGCTAATCCTCCACCTTGCGGCGCCGGCACACTGGGTTCTAGTCCCGGTCGGGGCACCGGATTCTGTCCTGGTTGCCCCTCTTCCAGGCCAGCTCTCTGCTGTGGCCCAGGAGTGCAGTGGAAGATGGCCCAAGTGCTTGGGCCCTGCACCCCATGGGAGACCAGGAGAAGCACCTGGCTCCTGGCTTCGGATCAGCACAGTGTGCCGGCCACAGCGCACCAGCCGTGGCGGCCATTGGAGGGTGAACCAACGGCAAAAAGGAAGCCCTTTCTCTCTGTCTCTCTCACTGTCCACTCTGCCTGTCAAAAAAAAATATATATATATAAATAAAAATAAAAAAAGTGATTGCAGAAGCCAAAGAAGGTACAACGGCCACATGTGGAGCTGGAGGACAGCCAGGGGTCTACCGGGGAGATGGAAAAGTTCAGGTTCAGGTCAACCCCAACATGGGGATGAGGCTGGTGTCCCGATGTTCCCCTCCCAGCCAGCAAGTACCTGCAACACGGCAACCTGGTTCTGAATGAAAGTATGCATGGCCAACTCCATCTTGACCTGCTGAGCCATGGCGGCCCAGTGCTGGCTCACAGAGGCACACTTGTTCAGGGTATTTTTATCCAGCATTCCTGGGGGAGAGGGAAGGGAGATACAGATGGACCCGGAAACCCCAGAACTGGGTCCAGATGAGAGGTCTCTGAGAAGCCCCCTACGATCCCCCCACATACTTAGAATGTACTTGGAAAGGTGGATGGGCAAGTAGCGGATAAAGTCCCGGTATTTGCTGCACCCAGAAGACAGGTCTCTGATGTCGTCCACGCTCATGAGCAGATTGTAGGGGTCGAACCCTGGCTTGGATATGCTTGCTTTTCCAGTAAACAGCCTATTCATCTCCGAGATACACTGGAGCGAACTCCTCCATGGTCCCGCTAGAGTGAAGCCAGAGAAGGGTGCATATTTGAGTGGTCTCTGCCGTCACTCCAGGCCAAGAATCAGCCCTCGTGCAAAGCTCGCCCCCAAAATAAAGCTCATCACAGTCCACATCCTCTGCTCCATGAGAAGCGGAAACTGCTGAGCCAGTCACACAAGTTCTTTTCAGACTCTTCAGCTCAGTAGCATCAAAGTCTGAAAGGGAATGGTATCGTCCGGAATTTCCAGGAAGAAAGAATGCTAGACAAATTTTTCAAGGGAGAATGAGTAAAATATTGGTAACTGTTGAAGCTGGATGATGACCGTGTGGGTATTTATCATACTGTTGTATCTTGGGAATTTGAAATTTTCCCTAAGTGGCTTACAGTCTATGCTTTGTGTTTTCTGTGGTCACTCCGTGTGCAGTAAAAGCATGGTGTAACATTTTAGTCAATGTTGGACTGCATCTACAATGGCATCCATCCACCTAAATGGGTTGGAGGCTATGCTACACATGCTTGGGTAAGTCAACTCCATGCTGTTCACAGTACAACAAAATTGTCTAGGATGGTGCTGTGGCATAGCTGGTGCCTGCAGTGCTGGCATCCCATATGGGCACCAGTTTGAGTCCCAGCTGCTCCACTAGTCTCTGCTATGGCCTGGGAAAGCAGTGGAAGATGGCCCAAGTCCTTGGGCCCCTGCACCCAAGTGGGAGACCCGGAAGAATCTCCTGGCTCCTGGCTTTGGATCGGCACAACTCCGCCCGTTGCAGCCAATTGGGGAGTGAACCATAGGATGGAAGACACCTCTCTCTCTCTCTCTCTCTTTCTTTCTCTCTCTCTCTCTCTGCCTCACCTTCTCTCTGTGTAACTCTGACTTTAAATAAATAAATAATATTTTAAAAAATTGTCTAGTGACATGTTTCTCAGAAGACATTCTTGTCGTGATACATTGAGCTCTGGGAAAAATAGAATTAAAAGATAAGGTTACTTTTGGTGCAAAGAATTGTGAAGTCTGTGCATAGCTTTTTTCATAATGAGTATTTCCCAGGGACTTTTTGATGACCCTTCATCTATCTGTTGCTTCAAAAACTCAGGAGGGCCTTGAAGGCAGGGACCAAATTCCCCAAATGCTTCAGTCTCATCCTCGGGACTGAATCCAGTGCTGTCAAAGTAGACACCACTAGGCTGAACCTAAAGGTGCCCACCCTGCCAGAGCTTAAAGGCTATAGAGGGGCCGGCGCCGCGGCTCACTAGGCTAATCCTCCGCCTTTCGGCGCCAGCACACCGGGTTCTAGTCCTGGTCTGGGTGCCAGATTCTGTCCCGGTTGCCCCTCTTCCAGGCCAGTTCTCTGCTGTGGCCAGGGAGTGCAGTGGAGGATGGCCCAAGTGCTTGGGCCCTGCACCCCATGGGAGACCAGGAGAAGCACCTGGCTCCTGCCTTCGGATCAGCGCGGTGCGCCGGCCGCAGCACGCCAGCCGCAGCGGCCATTGGAGGGTGAACCAACGGCAAAAGGAAGACCTTTCTCTCTGTCTCTCTCTCTCTATCTACTCTGCCTGTCAAAAATAAATAAATAAATAAATAAAAATAAAGGCTATAGAGGCAGAACTGTGGCCTGGGACCGGGGAGACTTCAGATCTCTACCTCTTTCCAGTGTCTCTTGGAGGCACCATGGCAGAGATGTTAAAACATGGATTTTAGGGCCGTACTGACCAATTTTAATCTTGGTTCTTCCTGTTGTCAATCTTCAGGAGTCAATGAAGGAGAAAATATCTATCAAAAAGCCTGACATTGTAGGTGCTAAATGGATGTTAATTCCCCAAATCCTCCACCCCCAGGTGCTGCGGCCCTGCCAGCCCCTCCAAAGCCCTTGGGAATTCCCAATCTTATATAGACAGATGCTCCTTAACTTACAAGGGGTTATATCTCTCCAGAAAACCCACTGTTACGTCCAAAGTACTGCTAAGTCACGAATGAACTTAGTACCCTGATAAACCAATTGTAAGTCAAAAAAAAAAATCAGAAACCAACTTAAGTCCATTCGCTCCTCGACTGATGATGGGATTATATTCAGACACGCTCAGCCTAAAGTTAAAAAAAAAAACCTGTTAGTCAAATCATCTAAGTTGAGGATAACCTATGTTAGCGTTCTTGCTAAAAGTTGACGTACCAGTGTCCAGTGCTTTTACGGTATTATCCGAGGGGGTGTGTTGATTTCCTGAGGCTTTGGACAAAGGGAAGGATACAGGCCTGGGTCTGGCAGCCCAGTAGACGTGTGAGGTCTCAGACTTGGAGTTGTAGTCTTTCTCAGGGAAAAAAAGCACATCAGTAGAGTCTGGACCGAACCCTGGTGGACAAAAGACCGAGACAGGTGTGTGGGTGAAATTGAAAGGGAGAGGAATGGTTTCCATTTTCCTTGCTTCTTTGAAATATACACAAAAGGGACCAAGGCAGTTATGTCTGTGTTGATCTGGGTTTCCTCTAAGTTTCCATGCAAAAATCTTAGAAAACCCCCTGTTAGGTTTGGCAGCCCACCTACGATGGAAAAGGTATGAGAGTTCTATACACGAGGGTCCTTCCACAAGTTCATGGAAAAAAAAAAAAAACAGAATTAAAAGATTGGTTTATTTTGATACAAACAAAATTGAAATCCGTACATGGATTTGTTCATCATGCACATTTTCCATGAATATTTTGAAGACTTCTCGGATGAATGGGTTTCAAAGTTTTGAAAAAAAATTCTTCAATGCAATGGGAGAGGGAGTAGGAGGTGGAACAGGAGTAGGGGTGGGAGGATGGGTATGGGGGGAAGAACCACTATATTCCTAAAGCTGTACTTATGAAATTTGTATTCATGAAATAAAAGCTTTCTTTAAAAATTCTTCAAAGCATTCAGGGGAAATGTGTATTATGAAAAAACTATGCATGGATATTAAAGATGTTTTCCAGCAAAATAATTGTAGCTTTTATTCCATTTTCTATACCTTTTTTTTCATTTTTTAACTCTTTATTTTCAAAGGATTTACTTACTTGAAAGGTAGAATAACAGAGAGAGAGAGGCAAGAGCTAGAGAGAGAGCGTCCATCTGCTGGTTTACTCTCCAAATAGCAGTAACATCTAGGTCTGAGCAAATCAGGACCAGGCCAAAGCCAGGAACCGTAAACTGCATCCTGGTCTTCACATGGGTGGCAAGAGCCCAAATACCTAGGCCATCTTCTGCTGCCTTCCCAGGCACATAAGCAGGGAGCTGGATTGCAAACAGAGTAGCCAGGATTCAAACTGGCACTCCGATGTGGGACGCCAGTGTCACCAAAAGAGGTTTAACGAGCTGTGCCACAACCCCACCTCCTACATATCTGACCACAACTCAAGTCTCATTCGTGATAGGAATCGCCCAGCTTCAAGCCGTCAAATTCTGAGCACGCCTCCATGGAGTGCTCTCTCTCTCTCTCAGCCTTTCAAGTAAAAAACTAAAATATTTTAAAAAGAAAGTAATACAGGATCTCGGGACCCACCTAAGACCTGCAGAATCCGAAGTCCTGAGGCTGGAGCCTAAAGATCTGCGGTTTAACCCGTTCTCCTGATGCAGACTTTAGCTTGGGAACTACTGCCTTGGACTAATTTTTGCCCTTGAGCTCCAGTGTTGGATCAACTCTACTTCAAGGTCTGATTTTATGGGTAAGAAATTTGGTGGGATGACTATGTGTATTAGCCTGGTTCCCACGCAGGACAGCTGAGGAACAAAATGACTCAGCAGCTTCTTCCTTACCTGATTCCTGCCAAACCCAGCGCAGTCCCCACTTTGGGAATGGCACCAGCATTGCATAGCCAGCCACAAGCGGGGGACCAGCCATTTCTGGGCAGGAGGGGTGCAGAAATTCACTAAAATGCCCAACAGTCAAAGGTTCTGTTCTGCCTTGTACATCTATCATTTTACAGTCTTCTAGAAGGAAGTCACATTCAGCAACCTCTCCTTGGGCAAACAGGTTGGGTGCCAGTTCAAAGAGCCCTGTGCTGTGCCCTGGACAATCCTCGGCTACCTACGCTGGTCTACACACCCGCGGGCTCCTGAAGTCTTGCTTTCTGGTCTCTAGGGGGCGCCCTGGTCCTTGATTACCTGAAACTCTCTTCCACTCCCTGGCAAACAGGACTCGGATCACATTGGCAGCAGTGAGCAGCAGTTTGTGGTTGCATATCTGCAGCAGCAAGAGGGTGAAATTGGCCTTGGTCCGGTGCGTGCTGTTCCCAAACCAGTACAATATCTCCTTCATCTTCTGCTCCACTGTCTTGTCCAACATCTGGTTCAAGGACGACCTCACGACCTTCCCTTCCTTGCGGCTGCGCGAGATCCGGGCCCGGTGGTAGACGAAGTCCTTGCCCTGGGTGCTCTGAAGGATGGTCTGGAAATAGTGGAGCAGGTGCAGATGATTTAGCTGCTGCAGGATGCTGACGAGGAACCGCCTCTGCCACGTCTCGCTGATCCTCTGGAACCACTCTTTAGTGGAAAAGATCTTCCACGCCAGCACGCACGTCTCGCACTTCTGGCACACGGGGACCAGGTCGCTTCCCTTCTCACAGCGGAAATAGGGGGCATTCTTGAGCCTTGATTCCAGGTTTTCCATGATCCGGAGAGGAGCAGCTCATCTTAGCCTGGGCCATTTAGCAACCCCACCAAAGACCCGAGGCACAGGGGAAGCGGATAGATACCCCCGGCTGAGCCTTTTCTGGTATAAACATCTCCCGGAGAACAAATCGCTGGAATGGTTGGAAAGCTTAACTGCCGGTAGAAGTCTGGCTTTTTTTTTTTTTTTTTTTTTTTTTGTCCCGACCTCCTTGGAAACAAGGCTTTACCGTAAATCTCCTAATCCGAGCACTGCGGAGGAAAGGGGAGGCAGTTGCTGTATATACTGAAAGAGCCGGTCATCACATTTCTAGAACAAGACTTAGCTGCGTGGAGTCGAAGTAATCTACGAGCCCTCTGGAAAGGAAATAAAATAATGTGGAGCGTGGCGTTGAGCTGCAGTTGTTGTTTTTCATGACTTTCAAGTGTTCATGAACATAAGTTAGACGTAAACTGCGGTTACAAGGCGGCCATCCCAATAATCCTGAATGTGTTGGTATTCATTTTTCTGAAGTAATCGTCACAGTAACAATGAAATTTTTAAAAATTTTAAAAATGGCATTGCTTCAGAAATCTAACCAGAAATCTCTGCAGGAAGCCACTCTCTGGTGGAGAAAATTTCCCTCGGCTGAGAATATGCTGTGGCCAGCTTCCAGCCACAGTGACATATGCCCCAATGTGCCCAGGAGGTCGTCTGGCTTAGCAGCAAGGAGCCTGGGGTCTGGAGCCAGAACCCTTGCTTCGGATCCCAGCCACGCTGCCTGCAAGGCTGTGAGGATACAGGCAGTTTTCTTAATCCTCTGTGCATCAGTTTCCTTATCTGTACAGTGGACATAATAATAGCTCCTAAATCAGAGTTGTGTGATTAATTGAGATACTATATGCAAGGCACTTACAAAATTTCCTGATACATATACAGCTCTCAACATACGCTGACTACTGTCCTAGCATCATCATCATCATCATTTTTTAAAAGATTTATCTATTTAATTGAAAAGCAGAGAGAGAGAGAGAGGAGAGAGAATCTTCCATCTGCTGGTTCACTCTTCCAAATGGCCCCAAATGCCAGTATGGGCCAGGCCAAAGCCAGAAGCCAGGAACTCCATACAAGTCATCCATGTGAGTACAGGAGCCCAAGCACTTGACCCATCTTCTGCCGCCTTCCCAGGCAGGTTGCCCGGAGCTGCATCTGAAGCCAAGTAGCCAGGACTCCAACAGACACTTCAATGTGTGATGCCAAGATCATAAGGAGCAGCTTAACCCTCCATACCACATGCCAGTTCCAATCATTATCATTATGATAGTCCCCTCCTACCTGGGGGGGATACGTTACAAGACCCTCAGAGGATGCCTGGAACCTCAGACAGTATTGAACCCTGCATCTGTGATTTTTTCCTATACATACCTATGTATGGGAAAAGGTATTTGGGTGATGTATAAGGTAGGCACAGTAAGATACAGCAATATCTAATAGTGAAACAGAACCATTGTAACACTAGGAGTAGACGTTAAGTGACTGTGGCCTCTCTTGGTCTCAAAACACCTTGCTATACTGTGCTTGCCTCCTTCTTGTAATCATGTGACACAGTTTGGACCACGGTTGACTTTCGGTCATAAAAATCTCAAAAGCAAAACCAGAGATAGGCAGGAACTCCTGTTGTCATTGGGAGGACTGCCTTGGACAAACAATGTCTACTACAATATTTATGTTAACATGCATGTAAAGAAGTGTGTGTGTGTGTGGGTGTGTGTGTAGTCTTTCAAAGAAAACTGACATGAAAATGAAAGCCTTACCTGTTTCCTGAAATCTTTACCCTTCAGCTGTGGCTCCTGACACATTCAGGAGCTGTAAGAGACAAACTGCTGACCCCTGGGGGAGTCCCAAACAGAAGGCTTCCTTCTGCTGAGAGTTACGACCCCTAGAAAGAGATCAGGGGCTCATCGTGCCTTTTAAAATAGCTTACAGCAAGGGATGGATATTCGTTCTAGTAGTCACGACACTTGGAATGCACACATCTCATATCAGAGTGCCTGGGTCCAAGTCCCAGCTGCACTCCTCATTCCAGCGTCCTGCTGATGAGCACCCTGGGAGACAGCACATGAGGGCTCAAGTAGTCGGGTCCCTGCCACCCACATGGGAGACCTGGATTGAGTTTGAGGTTCCTGGCTTCCGCCCTGGCCCAGCCCCAGCTGTTACAGGTATTTTAGAATTGAGGAGTGAACCAGTAGAACGATTCTTTCTCTCTCTCTCTCTCTCTCTCCCCCTCTGCCTTTCAAATAAATAATATTATCCTATAAATAAATAAATCACCCTTTCATGATCAAAAGACACAACTAGCTATCTTCTGGCTTATTCTATTGTGGGCCTAGCACAGCTCCTCACGTGTTAGAAATGCCATGTAGAGGGGCCAGCGCTGTGGCGTAGTAGGTTAAGCATCCTCCTGCAGCATTGCCATCTCACATGGGCACCAGTTCAAGCCCCAGCTGCTCCACTTCCAATCCAGCTCTCTGCTATGGCCTGGGAAAGCAGTAGAAGATGGCCCAAGTCCTTGGGCCCCTGCATCCATGTGGGAGACCAGAAGAAGCTCCTGGCTCCTGGCTTCAGATCAGCTTAGCTCCAGCTACTAAGGCCATTTGGCCAGCAGATAGAAGACCTCTCTGAATCTTCCTCTCTGTCTGTAACCCTGCCTCTCAAGTAAATAAATAAATCTTAAAAAAAAAAAAAAAGTCCCATGTAGATTGAAGGACAATCACTCCAAAAAGTCCGAGTGGTTTTTTGTTTTTGTTTTTGTTTTTTAAGATTTATTTATTTGAACATTAGAGTTACACAGAGAGAGGAGAGGCAGGAAGGGGGCAGTTGCGCCGATCTGAAGCCAGGAGCCAGAAGCTTCTTCCAGGTCTCCCATGCAGGTGCAGGGGCCCAAGGACTTAGGCCATCTTCTACTGCTTTCCCAGGCTACAGCAGAGAGCTGGATAGGAAGTAAAGCAGCCAGGTCTCCAAACGGCGCCCATATGGGATGCCGGCGCTTCAGGCCAGGGCATTAACCTGCTGCGCCACAGCACCGGCCCCCTCCAAGAGTGCTATGGTCTGAACCTGACCCCTCTGTGTGGAAAACCTAATCCCGAACAGTTTGGGAGGTGGGGACTAATGGAAAGTGTTTAGGGCATGAGGATTCTTCCTTCATGGATAAATGAATGCTGATCAGAAGAGGTTTAGGGCTTCCAGCTGCAGAGTTTCCCCACCCCCCACCCGTCATGTGCTCTCTGGCCCTCCCTCCGTAGGATGTTGCAGGAAGAAGGCAGACGGGGGCTCCTCAGCCTTGGATTCCCCAGCCCCTGGAACTGTAAAAATAGATGTATCTCCTTGGTAATTTACCCAGTCTGTAGGATTCTGTTATAGCAATATAAAGTGGACTGAGACAAAGAGATGAGAGCCAATATTGCTCTCGCATCGTTTCATCGTGAACCTTGGGAGAATGAGGGAATTTCATTGCCGGATTCCTGGAAGAGAATGCCGCGTGCACTTGAATTTCAAAACACTGAGACAAAAATAAATTACATAGTGGCTAAAATTACATTCTGCCTCTGCAGACACAAATGTTCTAATGGAACAAAGTGATCTGGCAGGGAAATGAGCTCTTGATGAGTTTGGGTTTGGGTTTTTATTGTTTTGCTGTTTTTTAAGGATGGGTAAATACAAAAGAGACGCACGCAAAAGCCTGGGGAAAATACCAGAAAAATATATAATAGGTCTTTGCTCTCTTTTTTTTCTTTCCTTATTTGTTAGTTGTTTGTTTTAGGCAATTTTTAGCATACAGGCCAAGAAGAAGAAAAATTATAGGTTTATCACATGAAATAAAGCAAAAGCAGCCCATTTGCATCTGGTATTTATCTTTTATATTAAGAAGAAAGGTATTTAACCTGAAAAGTAATAGACAAAAGTGGCTAACAGGGAAGTGGAGTTCAAGGCTCCTAAGGACACACCTAAACAGTCCCTTTACATGCACTCAATCTCAATGCTTGTCTAACCAAGTCACATCTCAACAAGGTGACTGCAAATTGGGCAGGAATCTTTGAAAATAGTTTTTTGAAGAAGAAAAAGAAGGTAGATTCTGGAAATAACAAGCTAATCAACTTGATACTAACCCACAAGATAATCCTAAAATTATTATTTCGTAAGCATTTAGAAATAAAAGTGAAAATCACAAACAACCCGCATTCAGTAAAAATAAGGCAAGATGAGTTGATCTCAGTTTTCTCACTTGAGAGCATTGTTAGGCTAGAAGGTCAAATTCAGATATAGAATATGTTTATTTTTGCCTTTGAAAAAGTCCTTCCTGCAAAGGGCAGGCTGCCATATTGTATGGTTCCATAAAGCATAGCTTGTGGATAACTGAACTCAGTAGCTATTGACTGAGAGCTGCATGACTCTGGGCTGGGTCCTAGGCTAGTCCATATCAACAAAGTTAAGATTTAAGAAGGGGCCAGAGCTGTGGCACAGCAGATAAAGCTGCCACCGGCAGTGCCGGCATCCCACATGGGCGCTGGTTCATGTCCCAGCTGCTCCACTTCTGATCCAGCTCCCTGCTAATGTGCCTGTGAAAGCAGCGGAAGATGGTCCAAGTGTTTGAGCCCCTGCCACCCATGTGGGAGACCTGGAAGAAACTCCTGGCTCCTGGCCTCAGATCAGCCCAGCTTTGACCATTGTGGCCATCTGGGGAGTAAACCAGCAGATGGAAGATCTCTCTATGTCTCTCTCTCCCTCTCTCTCTTTCTCTCTAACTCTGCCTTTCAAATAAATAAATAAATCTTTAAAAAAAGAAAAGATTTAAGAAGAAAAGGTTTTTGATTCTGTGGGTGATCACCAGGCTGGGAAGGAGAGCCGATCGACTGGATGCAGAATCCTGAAGCTAAACTACCCTGGCATGCAGCAATCAAAATGACATTAAATCCTCCTGTATAAACCTTGGAGAGACACATGCTCTTGCCTGAAGCACCGGCATCCCATATGGGCACTGGTTCAAGACCCAGCTGCTCCACTTCCGATCCAGCTCTCTGCTTTGGCCTGGGAAAGTAGCAGAAGATGCCCAAGTCCTTGGGCCCCTGCACCCACGTGGGAGAACCAGAAACAAGACAAACAATGCTCAAGTAATGCACTCTTGAGATAAGCCTATCAGATGACCAAAGAGGAAGAGATCTGCCTTCCCACAGGTCATGGAGAATGACCTGGAAGTTAGACAGATATTTCTGGGGACTCCTGCCAGGGACTTCAGGTTATGTCCTTGGAAACCCACTTAAAGACAGTTTGTTATCTGCTTCCGGGTTTGACGGCTGTTCTCCATTAATCTTAGTGAGCGTCTTTGTCAAAGAGCTCAGGAGCAGCCGGCGCCGCAGCTCATTAGGCTAATCCTCCGCCTTGCAGCACCGGCACACCGGGTTCTAGTCCCGGTCGGGGTGCCGGATTCTGTCCCGGTTGCCCCTCTTCCAGGCCAGCTCTCTGCTGTGGCTCGGGAGTGCAGTGGAGGATGGCCCAAGTGCTTGGGCCCTGTACCCCATGGGAGACCAGGAGAAGCACCTGGCTCCTGGCTTCAGATCAGCGTGGTGTGCCAGCGGTGGCGGCCATTGGAGGGTGAACCAACAGCAAAGGAAGACCTTTCTCTCTGTCTCTCTCTCTCACTGTCCACTCTGCCTGTCCAAAAAAAAAAAAAGAAGAAGAAGAAGAAGAGCTCAGGAGCAAGGGGAAGGAGTGAGATTTGTGAAGTTCAGTGTGGAAACAGCGATGCCTCCCGAGAAGGGGACAGGGCCGTGGGAGCTGGCCTCAGACACTTGATTGACTGTCCCCTGAATGAGATCAGACAAGTCCACGTGGGCCAGATGACTTTGGAAGAGAAAAGCGTGACCCCCTTCCCAGAGGTCACAGAGTCTAACACTTGGGCTCCATGAAGTTGTTTTTCCTAATCCTTGCTGGCCCAGAACAGAAAGAGCTGCTGTGGGAGGTGGTGAGCTCGCAGCCGGTGCATGGCTGGATGGCCAGGTCAGACTCCAGGCGTGCGAGGCAGTCCGCAAGAGGTGGGTGTAAGGTATTCAACATCTCTGCTTTGTGGTTCATCATGTGGTTAATTCCCTTGTACACAACGATCACGATCTAACCAGGTATGTGGTTGATCAAAGTTCATTGCCTACCCACTGGGACTTGAAGCCCAGTTCTGCTGAGTGACCAGAGTGACCTTGAGTGACCTTGAGTAACTTCCTAGCTCTCCTGGACCTGCAGGGACCACAGTTTTGTCAAATGCTAGATGGGAATGATATAGTGGATATAATGATATCCACCCCATGGATCTGCTGCAAAGACTGAGGTCATCGCAAAGCGCTCAGGGCCGTGTCTGGAGCATAGAAAATGCACAGTCAAGTTAGCAACTGATTATGATTACTCTGCAAACTTTTTAGGCCTCTTTAGATTCCTGGTCACAAGTTCTGGGCACAGCATGATGTTCACCTGAGCAGACGGCAGAAAATCGCTAGAGGATGACAGGGGGGACTAGTATTTAAGGATTACAGCAAAGAAACAGAGAACAGAGCTGCCAAGGTGCCAAGGTGAGCAGCCCAAGAACCTCCTGTTCACAGAACCACACACTCTCTGAAGCCAGCTACACTGCTCCAGGCACCCTTAAAATGCAAACTGCTGCCCCATGGTTGTGGTTCATGAAAGGTCTGGAACAGACATCTAGGGAGCAGTTCCTGCTGGGGACGGTGCCAGCTTCTCAGGTTCCTCTCCCAGGTCCACAATCCGGATGCTGTTTTCCTTCTTGGAAAGCCAGAAGGCAGCGTAGACCGGCTCGGAAAACTTGCAGTCAAATTTGTGAATCCGAGTCATGGCGTCATGTTCTACACCATAGAAGGAAAGGGTCCCCCCTGGGAAGTCCACGTAGACCCCGAGCCTGCGGAAGGGGCCGGCTTTGAGTGGGGTCTCCGTGTCACTGTGCCAGGCTGTGAACCCCTTCCCGTTCCAATGGAGGCTCCAGGAGAAGTTGTTTCCGGAAATGCAGCTGTTGCGCGCCTCTCCTTGCCGGTCAATGCCTTTGCAGGTGAGCCCCACGTAGATGCCTGCCCCGGAGATCTCCACCTCGAAATAGTACCTGCGCAGGTAGAGGCTCTGCTGGGACAGCACCTGCCGCCAGTGCAGGAACCTGCTGGGGAGGTCCGGGTAGGGGTGTTCCCAGGGCGCCGTGTTGGCGACCTTGCGGTTGTCTTCCTGCAGCCGGAGATACCTGTGTGCGGTGTCCGGGTCAAAGGTGATGTCACAGGCATCTGGGCAGACACGGAAGGCAGGGAGAGTGGTTCACACAGGAAGTTCTGAACCCAGCCCCTTCCCCAGCATGCATGAGCAATCAGACATCTCCCTGTTCTGTCTCCCATAGGGCCTGGTTCCCCCTAAACCAGGGTGGGTGAACACACAAGTCACCCCACTTCCTTCCTCCGTTGCTGAATGGAATCAAGAAATACATTCGCTTACTCATTCATTCATTCAACATGCAGGAAGAAGGTCTTCAACAAGTTCATGGAAAATCTGTACCATGCAAACGCAATGCATGGATTTCAAAAAAAAAATGTCTGCACCAAAATAAACTTATGTTTTAATAGAACTTTAAAAAATCCCATTTTCCGGCCGGCGCCGTGGCTCAATAGGCTAATCCTCTGCCTTGCGGCGCCGGCACACCGGGTTCTAGTCCCGGTCAGGGCGCCGGATTCTGTCCCGGTTGCCCCTCTTCCAGGCCAGCTCTCTGCTATGGCCAGGGAGTGCAGTGGAGGATGGCCCAGGTGCTTGGGCCCTGCACCCCATGGGAGACCAGGAAAAGCACCTGGCTCCTGGCTCCTGCCATCGGATCAGCGCGGTGCACTGGCTGCAGCGGCGGCCATTGGAGGGTGAACCAACGGCAAAGGAAGACCTTTCTCTCTGTCTCTCTCTCTCACTGTCCACTCTGCCTGTCAAAAAAAAAAAAAAAAATCCCATTTTCCAAGAACTGTTTTAAAAATGGAGAGGCAGACAAATAGACAGAGCTCCCATCCGCTGGTTCACTCCCCAGATGTTCACAATGTCTGGGGCTGAGCCAGGCAAAAGCCAGGAACTGGGACTCACTCTGGGTCTCCCATGTGGGTGCCAGGAAACCACGTACTTGGGTCATCACCTGCTTCCTCCCAAGGTGTGCAGTAGCAGGAAGCTGGAGTGAGGAGTGGAGCCAGGACAAACACCAGGTACTCCAATATGAGACACCTTAACAGGCATTTTAACCACTAGGCCAAATGCATGTCCCATTACAAAAAATATCTCAAAGCCCCTCCCCTCCCCAATATGGATCCAAAGCTACAAAGCCAATTACTATTCTTCCCAGTGCTGTCAAGGGTCATATATCATAAACTCATATTTTATTTATCCATTCCTCTAAAAATTTGTAACTAATAGTAGGTATGCTCTCAAATACTTGAACATTTTCTCCTCCAGGCCCAAGAATAATATTACCTTCATGCACCCAATTGCTCAAATCTGTCATTTTTGATATTTCTTTTGCCTTCATCTTCAGGCCCATCCCTCCCCCAACACAAACAGGCAGCAGCAAGTGTGGTAGACTGCATGCACCTCTCTCTAGCCACCTCCTCAACCCCCATCTCAGCCACCACCACATCCCACCTGGACCAGTGCAATTAACTCCTTACTGACTGTCCGTAACAATAGCAATGATTCAACAGATACTGTTATGTACGTTATCCTCCATAATAATACTCAAAAGAGAGAAGTTAATATCACACGTAAGAAAGATACTTGAGGGCTGGCATCCTGGTACACCAGGTAAAGCCACCACCTGCAGCGCCAGCAACCCATATGGGCACCAGGTTGAGTCCTGGCTGCTCCACTTCCGATCCAGTTCCCTGCTAATGTGCCTGGGAAAGCAGCGGAGGTTGATCCAAGTCCTAGGGCCCCTGCATACATGTGGGAGACCCAGATGGAATTCCAAGCTCCTGGCTTCAGCCTGGCCCAGCCTTGGCTATTGTGGCCATTTAGGGAGTGAACCAGCAGATGGAAGAGCTCTCTCTCTCCTTTAAATAATAAATCTTAAGGAGGGGGACAGTGCTGTGGTGTAGTGGGCTAAGCCTCTGCCTGCAGCGCTGGAATCCCAAATGGATGCTAGTTCTGTCCTGGCTACTCTTCTTCCAATCCAGCTCTGTTCTGTGGCCTGGGAATGCAGTGGAAGATGGCCCAAGTGTTTGGGGCCCTGCACCCATGTGGGAGACCCGGATGAAGCTCCTGTCTCCTGACTTCGGATTGCTCAGTTCCAGCCATTGAGGCCCTCTAGGAGTGAACCAGCAGATGAAAGACCTCTCTCTCTCACTCTTTCTGCCTCTGCCTCTCCGTAACTCTACCTCTCAAATAAATAAGTAAAATCTTAAAAAAAAAAAAAAGGACACTTATAAGGCAAAAGCAGATCAACTATAATATGTTTAATTTTTATTTGAATGTTAAAAATAAAAGGTATTGAGGCTGGCGCCGTGGCGCAGTAAGTTAATCCTCCACCTGCAGCACTGGCATCCCATATGGGCACTGGTTCGAGTCCCAGCTGCTCCTCTTCCTATCCAGCTCTCTGCTATTGCCTGGGAAAGCAGTAGAAGATGGCCCAGTTGCTTGGGCTCCTGCACCTGCTTGGAAGACCTGGAAGCTCCAGGATCCTGGCTTCAGATTTGCTCAGCTACGGCTGTTGTAGCCATAAACCAGCAGGGAGCAAACCAGCGGATGAAAGAACTCTCTGTCTCTCCTTCTCACTGTCTGTAACTCTACCTCTCAAATAAATAGATAAATAAAATCTTTTAAAAAAAATGAGCATCGACCTCCAGATGCGATCCTTCCTCTATGAGGTGTTAAATCCTCATGGAGTTGCTGACTATAATAAAGAATTTTTTAAATGTAATTTTTAATTGATAAATAAAAACCATTATCTATTTGCAGTGTACAACATGATGCTTTGATGTAACAAAGGTCTTCAAAAAGTTCACAGAAAATGGGTCTTATAAAAAAACTATCCGTGGATCTCAAAAAATATTTACACCAAAATAAACTTATCTTTTCATTCCATTTTGTCCACTAGCCTTTTGAAGTGCCCTCAGACACATTGAGGAATGGTTAAATCAAGCTAATTAAGACACGCATTGCTTGGGGCCGGCACTGTGGTGTAGCAGGTAAAGCCATCATCTGCAGTGCTGGCATCCCGTATGGGCGCTGGTTCGAGACCTGGCTGCTCCACTTCCGATCTGATTCTCTGCTATGTCCTGGGAAAGCATTAAAGATGGCCCAAGTCCTTGGGCCCCTGCATCCACGTGGGAGACCCAGAAGAAGCTCCTGGCTCCTGGCTTTGGATCAGTGCAGCTCCAGCCATTGCAGCCATCCGAGGAGTGAGCCAGTGGATGGAAGACTCTTTCTCTCTCTCTCTCTCTCTCTCTCTGCCTCTGAACTCTGCCTTTCAAATAAATAAATAAATCTTTAAAAAAGAAAGACATGCATTGCTTCACATACATATCATTCTTTATGACTACACTTAGAAACTACTCTTGTAGCAGTTTTCAAGTATGCCACACATTGTTACTAACTATAGTCACTGTGTCATACACAAGACCCCCTGAGTTGATTCTATAATGGAGAATTGATTGAAAATAAAATGCTTGTAAAGATGCTACCAGACCACATCAGTACCACCTAATGATAGGACAATGAGTGATGTGATTCTGGCCAAGCCAGACTTCGGGATGAGCCATTTGGTACCCAGGCCAGGACTCTTCAGAGTATCAAGGTCAAGAAAAACAAAGACAGACTGGGGAACTGACCCAGAGTGGAGGTGCTGAGGCCACATGGGAACATGGAAGACCAGCAGATAGTGATAAGAATCTGCTCCCTGTGAAAACCAGAGACCAAGCGGGCCCAAGAGTTCAACAGTCAGTGGTCTTGGAGCCGGTGCTGTGGCACAGTAGGTTAATTCTCTGCTTGCAATACCAGCATCCCTTATGGGCACCAGTTCTAGTCCCAGCTGCTCCTCTTCTGATCCAGCTCTCTGCTATGGCCTGGGAAAGCAGTAGAAGATGGTCTGAGTGCTTGAGCCCCTGCACCCACGTGGGAGACCTGGAAGAAGCTCCTGGCTCCTGGCTTCAGATCGGCGCAGCTCTGGCCATTGTGGCCATTTGGGGAGTAAACCAGCAGATGGAAGACCTCTCTCTCTGTCTCTCCCTCTCACTGTCTATAAATCTACCTCTCAAATAAATAAAAATAAAGTCTTTAAAAACAAGTCAGTGGTCTCCCCAGAAAACAGGGATATGTAGTGTTCAATGACATGTCCCAAAAGTATGTCACGAAAATGAGTCCTGACTACCCAGATGTGATCTTTCCTCTCCTAGGAGCTGAAGCTCAAGGATTAGTTGACTAAAATGAATGGCATTGGAGGAACAGTTGCTGGAACCAGAATCAAGTCCACAGATTGGGCGATAGCATTGTCGCAAAGTTAATTTCCAGGTTTTGATCCATGTGTTGTGACTGTGGGAAGCGTTAACATTTAGAAAGGCTGGATGAAAGGTGTATGGGAATCCTTTGTCTATATTTGCCAATTTTTGTCTATATTTGTCTATATTGGTTGTAAGCTTTCCATCATTTCAGAATGTGAACCTGAAAGCTTTTTAAATTAAATTGTTAAAAAGTAGATCGTCTGGGGCTAGAAAAGTAGCTACAAGAACCTGGATACCATACAGGACATGATGGCTCTTGCTTGAGCAAAAACATTTCTCTGATATCAGCAAGCAGGGAAGCCCTTCAGTACTCACACAGGAGGAACTGTTCCCTGGTGCTGGGCTCAGGTTTGGAGGTCCGATGCTGGCGCTGGACGATGGCGGACACTTGAGTTCTGATGTCATACTCCTCTGGAAAATCAGAGAGTTGGGAATGCACACCCGCCCTGGTGGTCTGGGGAACCTGGGGGGTAGGAACACCACCCCTCAACCCTGCCACCGCCACTCCGCCACCCTTCCTTGGGCTTCCTGGGGCAAGAAGGGGCCAGGGCCCGGGGACATCTCAGAGAAGCACGTCCAATCCGGAGGCAGAAGGGGCTGGCAGAGATCCCAGGCTGATTTGGAGTTCACTTGAAATGTACAACTATCAGCAACCCTGAGAAGCTGCTCACAGAAAGACCAGTCAATAGCACAACATGACGGTCCTACTCTCTCTGAGTCACAGATGTCAAACCAAACCATGAGGATAAGGGCTCGTTGCTAGTATGGCCTAACCAGAAGCAAGGCTTTGAAAATCGGAGCTTCCCCCGGGGTTTCCCTCCCTCCTCAATCCTCTCCCGCATTCGCCATCAACCACCCCTACCAAAGCCCACAGCCTCCTCACCTTCCGTGGCGAACGCCTGGAGCTTCTCCTTGTAGCTCTGCAGCAGCTGGACCAAGTGCACAGTGGAGTCGGTGATGACCTTGCGGATGCCCGAGAGCTTATCCTTCAGCCCTATGTACACGCTGGGGAAGGCGTTGTCTTCGGTGCTCTTGAACTTGCCGTACTCCTGCAGAAGAGGAAGCAGCAGAACTGCCTTGGGTTTCTGTGTTTCTTCCAGTGGGCTGCTCTGCTCGTCAGGACACTTGCAGCATGTGTGAAAAGAGCTGAGAGTGACTTGTAATTCACAGAAAATGTCCGAAAAGTGCCCGGCTCGGGGTCTTAGAGCAGAGAAGGCATTTTTGTAGATTCCAGTGACCTAAACTCTCCTCTCAGAGTAGGGTTAGAGACACAGCAGATAATGGGTATCAAAATACAGCTAAAGGGGCCAGCACTGGGGCGCAGCTGGTTAAGCAGCTGGCCATGCCAGCATCCCATATGGGCGCCAGTTCGTGTCCCAGCTGCTCCATTTCCGATCCAGCTCCCAGCTAATGCACCTCAAGAGGAAACAGAAGATGGCCCAAGTGCCTGGTTCCCTGCACCCATGTGGAAGACCTGATGGAGTTCCAGGCTTAGGTTTCAGCTTGACCCAGCCTTGGCCATTGCTGCCATTTGGGGAGTGAACCAGTGGATGGAAGATCCCTCTCGCCCACTCACTTGCTCTCTTTTTCTGTCTCTGTCTCTCCCTCTCTCTGTCACTCTGCCTTCCAAATAAATCAGTAAATAAATGAGTCTTAAAAAAATTTTTTTAAAAGAAGGACTGACATTGTGGCACAGTGGACTAACCCTGGCCCTACGACACCAGCATCTCATATCGGAGTCTCAACTGCTCCGCTTCCAATCCAGCTGCCTGGGAATGAACCTGGGAAGGCAGTGGAAGACGGCTTAAGTAATGAAGTCCCTTCCACCCACATGGGAGACCTAGATGGAGTCCTGGGCTCCTGCAGCTGCAGTCACCTGGGGGAATGGGGGCGTAAACAGCGGGTGAACAATCTCTCTCTCTCTCTCTCTCCCTTTCTCTCTGTAACTCTGCCTTTCAAGTAACTAAAGAAATCTTTTTTAAAAAAGAAAATTTGTAGAGAAAAAAACCCACAACAACTCCAGAAGAAAAACCTGTAGTTACCCAAAAGGCAGCACAACTTTATCCATTGAATGTATATATATATATATATATATATATATATATATATATGAGGGTACTTAAACAATTTCACGGAAAATGGAATTTAAACCATAAGTTTATTCTGGTGCAAAAATTCTGCCTCTCCTCTGTCACTCTCTCTCTCAAATAAATAAAATACATATTTTTTAAAAACTTATCTATGGTTGTCTTTGGATGCTGGCATTATGGATTTTTGTCTTCATATTCTGTCTTTTCCAAGATTTTTCACAGTAAACATTTTTGTTTGTGGAAACTAAAAGGAAATGTGTCAATGTTGCAAATAAGAAAGATGATCTCTTCTTCAGAATACAAGAGCTGGAAGGAGCCTCGACAGTGATCCTCTCTAATCTGTCAACCTGATAAAGGAGGGATTTGAGACGCAGAGAGCTTACATGACTTGCGAAAAACGACACAGCTATTTAGTGGAAGATCCAGGGTGATGGCATTTCCCCCCAGCCTCCCGTTCCCTCCCTGCCTGGTGAGGCACCCTGTGGACCTGGCTCCAGTGGCCCTCACACCACTGCCAGCACGGCTCCTCAGATACCTCATCTGTCCCAGCTGAAATCCCCCACAGCCAGAGACCCTGATCTCCCACCACCACACACCCAGTACCCTGTGCTTCATCCCTGTGCCTTGCTTCCTCAGGCCTCTGTCTCTGCACATGCTGTTGCCTCTACCTAGAACATCCTGCACCTTGAACTTGACTTCTCTTCCAGGGTCTGGCTCCAAGCTTCCCTGACCTGAGCGGCCCTGCTGCCCTCCCCCTCCCGTGTTCCTGAACCCTGTTGAACCAAGACCTGTTTCTCACTGTTCCTGGGAGCCCCATTCATTGAAGAGCAGTCCCATTCACAGGTCTGCCTCTGGCCCAGTGGAGCCAAGCTGCTCCTCGGTCAGCTGGGTGGACGCCCCACCCAGCCCCAGCCCGGCCCCAGCCCGGCCCCCTTACCTCCAGGAACAGGACTGTGTTGCCGATGGCCGCCAGCCTCTCCAGCTCCTGCCTGCTCTTCTCCATCTCCGCGCTCCTGAACTCCAGGTGGGTCTTGATGCCGTTGGCCTGGTTCAGGGCTGCTTGCTCCTTCTCCTCCAAGAACAGCATCACGTCGGCCTGGGCCTTCCTCACAGCAGCGAGGAGCTCCCCGAACTGCTCTTCCGCCACGACCTTTACCTCTGACACTGACACCTGGGAGGAAGCCGAGAGCCCGTTAGCCGCTGGCCAACGTGATGGAAGCAAAAAAATTATTCTATGTATGTGAAAGGCAGATGTTATGGAGAGAGAGGGAGAGACAGAGAGACATCTTCCATCCACTGGTTCACTCCCCAAATGGCCACTCCCAGTGGCTGGAGCTGGGCCAGTCCAAAGCCAGGAGTCAGGAGCTTCATCCAGGTCTCCCATGTGTGTGCAGGGGCTCAAACACTTGGGCCACCTTCCACTGCTTTCTCAGTTGCATTAGCAAGGAGCTGGATCAGGAGTGGAGCAGCCAGGACTCGAACCAGCACCCATATGGAGCAGCTTAACCCACTGCACCCCCACGCCAATCCCAGGAACAGTCACTTTTTAATGATATCATATAATAATCATTGTAACAACCAACATAAGAGTTGGCACTATTCTAAACATTACTCAGTTACCTCCTAGCAACCCTAAAAGCTAAGTAACATAATGATCCCTAGTTCTTAGCTATGGAAATGGGGACCATTCTCCATTGCCTCAAGGAAAAGCTGGCGACTGGGGATCCCACACGCTGCCGTCCAGCAGCTCAGCAGGCAGGGCCCAACCCTCCCCAAAGGGACACTGGCAACTTGGGACAAGCCCCAGGGGCAACTGGGTAGCTCAGCTGAGCTTTCAGCCCACAGGTAAAGTTCCAAGAAGGACCTTGGGACTCAGGCCATTAACATGAAGCCCTCCCAGAACCAGGGGGTTGACAGAACTCAGCCTCGTGGTCACTGGGGGTACCAGGTAAGGGACACCACCTACGCCCATCCTGGACCAAATATTCAGCCTGCAGCTGAGCAGGTAACCAGATGAAACAGACACCAAGCTTCGCCAGCAATTCCTGCACCAGGTGTTTACATGTGTCACCTCCTTGTCATTGTAGAGACGCTGAGAGAACAACCAAGTGGATTGAAATCTACATGTAAAATTATATCTCCCAATTGCAAAGAAGTAATTGTCATTGTACATACTGCCAATTCTGAGACAATGCATCTTCAGTGGGCTTAAGTCGTTGTATTTCCATGTGGCAAAGAAGTAAAGATGGAGAGGCCGGCGCCTCAGCTAACTAGGCTAATCCTCCGCCTGCGGTGCCGGCGTCCCGGGTTCTAGACCCAGTTGGGGTGCCGGATTCTGTCTCGGTTGCTCCTCTTCCAGGCCAGCTCTCTGCTGTGGCCCGGGAGTGCAGTGGAGGATGGCCCAGGTGCTCGGGCCCTGCACCCTCATGGGAGACCAGGAAGAAGCACCTGGCTCCTGGCTTCGGATCGGCTGTAGCGGCCATTTTGGGGGTGAACCAATGGAAGGAAGACCTTTCTCTCTGTCTCTCTCTCTCACTGTCTAACTCTGCTTGTCCAAAAAAAAAAAAAAGAAAGAAAGAAAAAAAGAAAGAAGAAGATGGAGAAAGCAGTCTCAGAAGGCAGACCAGTTTGGGTTATAGTCACCCCAGGGGCAAGTACTGTTGCTCATGTCTTACCAGGGCTCCGGATTCAGTGATGCATTCTGGCACCCGGGCTGGCTCACCCTTCCTTCCCTTCTAGCTCCATGAGTCACACGGGCCAGCAGGTGCTTCCTGCCCTGCCCACTCCCGATCACTCCCAGCGAACAGGGACAGAACAAGCATGGGAACATGAGGATGTCACGGGAAAGGATCAGGACCCATCTGCTCTCTATAGTTACATGTAGGTTCCTGTAGCGATATGAGACCACAAGCGTAAAGACAAAATGTAGGATCAAATCCCTCCCCCCTACACTGAGGACATCCTGAAGAAGGATGGAGGAAGGGAGGCCTCAAGTGAAGCTGGTCGATTGACTGACTTCTGCTGTGACCTGTCATTCCTAAACCTGCCCACTGAGAGCTACTTCTTTCTTGCACACAAATGGAATGTGCAGAGGATTTCATTCAGGCGCACGCTATGACACGCAAATAGTACAGAGAGGAGGGGCAGTAAACACATCAAAGCAGCTAAAGATATGAGGATGGTGCACATGCCTGTCGATGTACTGAGTCATTCTTAGGTCAAGGCACCGGCATTCTTAGGCTCTCTTGTTCCATCAACCCAGAGGGCCCTAGACAAGTCTCATAATCTCTCTGTAGCTTCACATCCCTTGTACATGGATGGCAGTCACCATAACAACTACCCCTCCCGGGCGCCATGTCGTTATGAGAGCTGAGTAGTGATCTAAGGGCCTGAATATTAAAGAGCTGGAGAAAGGATGACATTCCATGCAGTTCTTTAGGTCATCTGGATGGGGGAGACCAACACTCTCTGAAGGTTTAGAAGGCTTTACAGGGATAATTCTTTTTCATCCTTTAACCGATATTGTGGGTAAGGAAGAAATTTCAGCTTTCAGTAGCCAGTTTGTTGTAAACACCAAGGAGATAGAAAATAGAATGAAATGGATATAAGTATTAGATACAGATGGATGGGTATCCCATCTGCATGGATGGATGGAAGGACAGGTGAGTGGATAGAGGGATGGATGGGTGGATGCATGGATAGAAAGGTAGGTGCATGGGTGAGTAGATGGATGAGCAGGCGAGCACATGGGTTCCTAGGAGAGTGGATGAATGGAGTCATTCTTTCTCAGTATACAAAGATGATGCTGCAGACTCACTGCCATGGGCTAGGTGTTTTACATACTCCTCTAGATGGTGGCTATTTTCTGGCCACTAATGAGAAGCATGTGTGGAATTGCTTGAGCCTTTTTAGAGCTTATTTGGAAAGTGGCCATAAACCAGAAAGACTAAAGTTAAGCAGCCTGGCACAACATTAACCTTATCAAATATCATCCACTAATCCAGCAGTTGTCAACTCTTTTTTTTTTTTTTTCATGACTTCAGACTGCTGAAACTCAACATGCAAAACACCTTCCCAAGAAGAAACCAAGGTTATGCATATTTCCTGACGCTCTAACTAAATACTCCCAGACATTATTATAACACCCAACACACACACACACAAACATACAAAACATCCCCAATACATACTAAATATCCTCCAAAACACATACATATCCTGGCTAAGAATACATATGTAAATGTAAAAATAAAAGATTATTATTACACAACCAGTCTGGGTTCTACTCTATATTAATTTTTAAAAAACTCACTTGCCAGTTGTGAAATTTAAACTAATTTCATAGCAAATTCTGGCATCAAGGTGAGGCTACCCATGGTGTAGCCAACTGCACCTGCAGTTCTCACTTGCTGAGAAGTCCCAAGGGACATGGAAGCCAGGCCTGAAGTGCTGTGTCCTATGACCCCAGATAAATAGCCAGGTGTGCCAACACCTGACAGGTGCCCCGGACCAGCCTTACCAAAACAGATTTGTGGTTGGCTTGAAGTCTGGCAATGGCGTTGTCATTCAACTTGAGTTTCTGCTCCAGATCTAACTGGGTGCACCGAAGTTCAGCCTAAGAACAGAAAGGAGAGAGAGTTAAGGAAGTAGGAGCCCACTGCACCCAGAAGGTCCCCAAGGACAAGGGTACTTCCCAACCCGGAGGTCCCCACCCTTCTTTCCTGAAAAGGAGAGTCTGACCTCTGAAGCTGATCTCAGAGGCCAGTCTAGACGTGCAAAGGGTGGGCTGTGTGCCAGCTCCCTCCTGGGGCTACACTCAGCATGAGTCAGCTAAAATGTAGTGATCATATACCCAGTGCTGGTCATTATTTTAGTATAGTATTTACAAAGATTTTAAATATTATAATTATAATAATATTATACTATCCTTACTATAAAAAAGTTTATTATCACCCTATGTGAGATGGCAAAATAGAGCCACTTGTCCAAGGTCACAAAGCTCATCCATGGAGTTGATCCTGGGGCACCTGGCTAACAATGAGTATGGGGTTAGACCTGGATGGATGATGGATGGATAGATAGACAGGTGGGTGCATGGGTGGGTTGATGGATGAATGAGTGGGTGCATGAGTGGATAGATAGGTCAGGAGCCCAGGCCCTATACTCAGTAACTGAGACCTCAACATAGAATACTTTTGTGATAAAATGTGTAGGTTTTCTTTTTTTTCTCCACACCAAGCAGTTCTCTGATACCAACTAGGTGTCTTACAATGCAACTCACTTCTGACACCAGGTTGATGGTGTCAAAAGTGATCTCAACGTTTTGGACTAAATCCAATAACACTGTGCCCTCCCCCACTCCGGAGGCCAGTCCCAAGTCCAAGGGTCACCCTGTGCCTCTGACCCCAACCAGGTATAAAGTGGAGGTTCCCACCACCGCCTCCTTGGGTGTGACTATGCACAGGGAAATATTTTCAAGACTTCACTGACCTGTTTATTATGAGAGGACAGGACTCTGTAGCAGCGGGGGGGATGGGGCAGTGGAGAGATGCACAGAGCATGCCTGGGGAAGGGGCTGCAGAGCTCCTGTACCCTCTCTGGTTCCTTGCAGGAACCTCCACTCTATCCTTCGGGACTCCAAGGAGGCCCCATTATGTTGGTTACACACCATTGTCCACTGGTGAGCAGCTGAAGGTCCTCCTCCCTGGAGGTTGGCGGTGGGGCTGAACATCCCAAGCCTCTCACCCCAGGGTGAGGTCCCCCTGGCACCAGCCCCATCCTGACACCATTCAGGAACCCAAGGTCACTGGCGTCCAGAAGAAGAGAGCACCACTTCAGAGATTCCCAGGGTTTTTGCCTTTTTTTTTTTTTTTTTTTTTTTTTTTTTTGACAGGCAGAGTGGACAGTGAGAGAGAGAGACAGAGAGAGAAAGGTCTTCCTTTGCCGTTGGTTCACCCTCCAACGGCCGCCGCTGCAGCCGGCGCACCGCGCTGATCTGAAGGCAGGAGCCAGGATCCAGGTGCTTTTCCTGGTCTCCCATGGGGTGCAGGGCCCAAACACCTGGGCCATCCTCCACTGCACTCCCTGGCCATAGCAGAGAGCTGGCCTGGAAGAGGGGCAACCGGGACAGAATCCGGCGCCCCAACCGGGACTAGAACCCAGTGTGCCGGCGCCGCAAGGTGGAGGATTAGCCTATTGAGCCACGGCGCCGGCTCGATTCCCAGGGTTTTGAGAGCTGTGTGCCAACAAATGGAGCCAGAGAACAAACAAGGATGTCTTAGCATGTCACAAGTGCATGTCTTTAGACATTAGAGATGGGAATGAATACTGTGCCTCCTTCCTGGGGCTGTAAGGTAGCGGACTGGATGAGGTGATGCAGGTTAAAAGGGACCGTGGTTAGTACTAACCACATCATAAGTGCTCCATAAATGACAGCACCTGCCATCACCCTCCTGGTTCTTATTTTATTCTTGCTGCATGCCTTCTGCCCATTCGCACTCTGTGTTAGCTCCTGGAGTCTGGTACAGCCAACCTTCCCCGCCAAGGCAAGTGCCTGCCTGAGGACCCTGGGTCCCCCTGCCCTGACCTTGCTTCAGTCCTGCCTCCTAGGACTCACTAAACCACTTCTGCCGAGCAGTGCGCCCAGGCACGAAGCCTCACCTTTGGCAGCTCCAAAGTCCACGGCCCTCTTACCCAAGGGCAGGAGATAGCCAAATAACACGAAGCAGCTTTCCCTGCTCTGCATAGCTTCTGTCTCCATTGAAAGATGTGAGTCACTCCGCCCCAAGAGACCTCAGAAGGCATAGACTCTCTGGCCACTGTCCTGCTGAAGCCTGGCGGGATTCCAGGCCCCCAGGGAGGGACGGAGCTGTGGGTAAGGGACTCGCTTCACCAGGACACCCTGCAGAAGGCAGACAGCCCTTGCTCAGGCTCTAGGTCGCTTCCTTGGAGCTGAGGGAACCCCAGGGACCTCTCACTGCTGAGACTTGAGATCAGATGCCTGGGGGTAGGGAGTAGCAACAAGGACGGGCTGGCCATGCTGGAATCTTATGCAGCTTCCCTGCCTCTTGGGGAGAAGGAAGAAACATGAACTGTCTGTTTCAAGGTGGCCTAGGGCACAGAACACGCCCTGCCAATGGACTCATGTGGCCCCAAGAAAGTAGACTCAATAACAGGTTAAAGAAAGTGGTTGGCCCCAGGACAAATGGTCAGGAGGCACCCAGGGTACCCAGCGAGGAGCCTCTCTTCTGTCTGCAAATGACCATAAAAGGAGAGAAGGCCTCCTGAGCACTGAATGGGGACCTCTCGGAGTGAGTCACCCCCAGGCAGGCACTCCCAGTGACCACACAAAGTGGAGCCGCCCTGGGAGACCCGACTCTCCGGTTATTCCAGTCCCTAGAAAATGAGGGGGTTGCCTCCGCCTCTGGCTTCGGGTTTCCCACGATGTTGGTCCAACACACATCTCAGGCCAGGGCGAGCCCCGCCTGGAGCACGGACTGTGGTGCCCATGAGTGTGGCCAGCCCTGCAGGGAGGGGCTCAGGGAGTTCCATCCATGGCCACAAGGCGATGAGTAATGGGTACAAGGCACAATGTCCAGATCTAAAGATCTGTCACTAGCTCCTGTATGCTCTTGTCTGATCGTTTATGATGGAACAAGGACATAAGCCGACGCCAAACTTGCAAAACCTATACGGAGAAACTCACCTCCATCCCTCACCCCTCTAGACCCCCAGCCCACTTCTGCCACATGGTTGGTCTGTGTGCACGTTGGTCATCGGTCACCCACCTCTGCGAATTTACTTTCCCTGAATAAATTCGTTTTGGCTTGGAGTTCTTATCCTGTCTCCTCTCTGTTCTGTGCCCCTTCTCCTTACAATTTAACTGTCTGGTGTAAGGCTGAGGGATACATTGAAAGAACTGATCTTTTGCCTGACTACGGAACTTAGGGGGCACTTAAGATCTGGTGGCCATGGGGTCAGAGGGAAAGAGAAGAGAGAAGAAAATCCCAGATTATGTCAATCATATATATAATATATTTTATAGATATATTATATATTATAATATTATATTATATATATTATATATTATATACGATTGACATAATATATATTCTATATTAATATATAATATATATATTATATATATTCATTGTATGTCCCAGGTACTCTGATGGGAGGCACGGAAGCCTTAACAGCTAGGCTAACCATCCACCCGCAGTTGTCATATATTTCCAACCACGAGAGGTTAACCCTCCTGGAGAGCTGGTGGCATCCAGCTCCACCCACACCCTGACACTGTTCCTGATGAATTGGCCAGACCGGTCAAATAAGACACATACTCCCTGCTCTTGAGATGCTTAAAGTCTGATCAAGCATTTAAGAAAAAGAAAAAAAAAGCTATATGCATTCCTCTGAATTTCTGGAAGAACTTCCTTCCCGGAGTGGCCACACTGATGTGCCTTTTGGTCGCCAGCAAAGGGACTGGGAGTGATGCTGGCTAACTGTATCCCAGACAAGAATGGATACCCTTGGGGCCGGCGCCGCGGCTCACTAAGCTAATCCTCCACCTAGCGGCGCCGGCACACCAGGTTCTAGTCCCGGTCGGGGCGCCGGATTCTGTCCCGGTTGCCCCTCTTCCAGGCCAGCTCTCTGCTGTGGCCAGGGAGTGCAGTGGAGGATGGCCCAGGTGCTTGGGCCCTGCACCCCATGGGAGACCAGGAGAAGCACCTGGCTCCTGGCTTCGGATCAGTGCGGTGCACTGGCCGCAGTGTGCCGGCCGTGGCGGCCATTGGAGGGTGAACCAACGGCAAAGGAAGACCTTTCTCTCTCTGTCTCTCTCTCTCACTGTCCACTCTGCCTGTCAAAAAAAAAAAAAAAAAAAAAAAAAAAGAAAAGATACCCTTGGATCTAAATTTTAAAAAAAGTGTCCACACAGCCAGCATCCAGTTTGGATCAGCCCACTCCAGATGCCAGTGCCAAGTCTGGTTCTGGAACCAGCGCTGAGGTTGAAGGTGGTAGGCTGGCACAAGTGCTCCTCCCAAAGACCCTCAACAAGGCCAGCTCAGGTCTTCCCTTCTCTGAGAACCTTGTCCTGACCCCACTCCCACGGACAGCTCCCTCCTCTGACCACGTGACCATTGTGCTACCCCGGCTCTCGGACACTGCCAAGGAGCAGGGTACGTGCCTTGGTGTCCTCACTACAGGGAGGCTCCCAGAGGGCAGGCACTGAGCCCTCAATAATGAAGAACTTCGTGGGTCAGAACAAACGGGAAAGGGGGTCACAGAGGGAGCCTAAATTTTACCACATAATATACACACCCCACGAGTACAAGATCTCATTTTTTGTTTAAAAGATTTATTTGAAACAGAGAGAGTGAGAGAATCGTCCATCTGTTGGTTCACTCCACAAATGGACACAATGGTTGGAGCTGGGCCGATCTGAAGCCAGGAGCCAGGAGCGTCTTCTGGGTCTACCATGTGGGTACAGGGGCCCAAGGATTTGGGCCATCTTCTACTGCTTTTTCCCAGGCACATTAGCAGGGATCTGGATCAGAAGTGGAGCAGCCGGGACTCGAACCACTGCCCATATTGGATGCCAGTGCTGCAAGCAGTGACTTTACCTAGTATACCACAGTGCAGGCCCCCAAGACCTCATTTTTTGGGATTCAGAGAAGGTGGGAGGAGTGAGCAGCTGCAGGTCAGACCAGCTGCTGTTAAGACCAAGGCGGTGGCTGGCGCCACGGCTCAATAGGCTAATCCTCCACCTGCGGCACTGGCATCGGGGCACCGGTTCAGCACGGTGTGCCGGCCGCAGCAGCCACTGGGGGGTGAACCAACAGAAAAGGAAGACCTTTCTTTCTCTCTCACTGTCCACTCTGCCTGTCAAAAAAAAAAAAAAAAGAGACCAAGGTGGGTGGTCTATTGCTCCACTTCTGGTCCAGTTCCCTGCTAGCGTGCATGGGAAAGCAGCAAAAGACGGCCTGAGTACTTAGATCCCTGCCACCCACACGGGAGACCCAGATGATTCCCCTGGCTACTAGCTTTGGCCTGGCCCTGCAATGACCATTGCTGCCATTTGGGGAATGAACCAGTAATTGGAAGCTTTCTTTCTCTCTCTCTCTCTCAATCTGCTCCCACCTCCCCCCACCATAACTCTGCCTTTCAAATAAGCAAATAAATCTTTTTTAAAATTAAATTAAACTTAAAATGACCAAAGGGGGCTTCAGGAGCTGGGCTCAGGGGAAGGGCTGAACAGGTCCCAGTAAGGAATTCTGGGATGTCAGCTGCGTAGAACAAATCATCAAGAACACCCGCCTCCTCTCGAAGCCCAGAGTCTTGTCCCCAGCCTGGCTGGAGACCGTGGGAGCTGAGAAATAACTTGTAAGTCACTCTGTGGCACTCAGCTGAGCCTCAGCTGCCTTGTGCTCCTGTGGCTGACCTTGCCATGTCCAGTTCCCACTACACAACGTGCCTACCTGAATAATCAGCCCTTAACACGCTCCAACGTGACCTTCAGCAAGAAACCACAGCAGGCAGGGGCTAGTTGAAGGGAACGAGGGCTTCCGGGGCCTTGGCTCTGTTGATGACACTTTGAAAACAGTGCTGTGCCTTCTCAGCTCGGCCCTCAGGCCCCTAGCAAGGAGTGTTTTGACGCCTAAGATGTGGTGGCGCTCCCTGGGATGTGGCTGCACTTCCGGAACTAGGTTGATCCCTGAGCTGAGGTTGGGGACTGCGGGCTTCGGGGCTGTGGCGCTGTATCTGCTGGTGGCTGCGTCTCAACCCTGCTGCTGCCCTCAAGTCCCTCTCCCGGGTGTCCTTACTTTACGGTGCACAGCTGTCTGCGAGGACATCTGCGTTTGGGGTGCTGCGCCTGCTCCACACACAGCTCCCCCTGCTCAGAACGATAATCGCTCCGTTTAAAAGTCGCGCCTTGTCTATATTGGCACAAGCACAGGTCATTTCTGAAAGGAGCCAGGAAAGTGTCCACAGCGCCCACCCCTGACGAGAGGAGGGAAATGCAGGGAGCCAGGGTGGGCAGCAGATGCTCTTATCCTAGGAAAAATTATTGTGTTGTTCTGTGGCTGTTTTTCAACATCTTTGTGTATCCCTTTTGCAGTTAAAAAATGCGAAATTCAGATACGACACCCAAAGTGGATAAAAGGGAATAGCAATGCATTTGTCTTAATATCTCTGGTGTTAAAAAACAAAGAAGTTAGATACTGGGAGTTTGGAGATCTTTCTTCTAGAGACTTCCACGGCTCACTCCGTGATTCAGTGGACAGCGTGAGCTTGGATAAGCATAGTGGAGATTATAAGTTATTCCAGGGTTGGATGAGCAAATGCACAGAAAGCAGCTTGCTCACGGCCATGGTCGAGGACGGCTGCTTTCCTCGGCAACGTGGAGCTTTGTCCCCGACCTATTGCTGACCTGTCTGCTCTCCTGACGGGGACGCTCCCTCATACCAGAAATGCGGGAAGCAGTTAGCCAAGTGGCTTCTTGGGCCAGACCTCGTGGCTCCCTGGCATCTGGAATACAGAGCTTTCTAGAACAACTCCCACCAGCACCGGCTGGAACCTGCATCCAGGGATAGGCATACACGGGCAGCCCCGGGAGAGGAAGCCCCTCTTCCCAGACCATTTGTCAAGCAGCTGCTGTGAGTGAGCCGGGGGAGTGCAGGACTGAGTGCACAGGAAGCTACCGTGTGTGTGTGTGTGTGTGTGTGTGTGAGAGAGAGAGAGAGAGAGAGAGAGAGAGAGAGAGAGAGAGAGAGAATACAAGGAATGTGGGACAAATGTCAGCAGCCGGTCCCTCTGGAAAACACAAAGTGCCAAGCCAGGGAGTGGCCACATGAATTCCCAAGGACTCCTTGAGGCTCTCAGCTTAAGGGCAGAGACAAGCTGGCTGTTCTAGACTCCATTTCCTTATCTGCTAGGAAGAAAACCACAGGCTCTCCTGACACCTGGGGAGTTCTATTTTCCCTAAGTTAAACAGTCCGTGGCATTACGCCTGGAGGTGAGTCTCAAGTTCTGTGTCATCTTAGCCTTGTTCAAAAGCTCTGGAATCACTTATCTCTAGCATCAAGAGAGATGAAGGGAGAACTTTTGTCTTTTCTCCTGAATGTCTGCTCCGGTGTGCACTTCACGGGAAAACAGCAGGAAGCTGGCAACCAGGAGGAGAGACAGACGCAACAGGGACAGTGGGACAGAGGTGAGGCCAGAGTGACCCACTTTTAACCAGCTTCCACAGCCTAGGGTCACAGATAGTTCCACAGGCCAGGACGCAGAAGTGACATTAGCAGACGCAGGAGCGGCAGCATGGCTGGCCTCCCGCTGGGGACCCCATCTCCGTCCACCCTCTCCCCAGTGGACGGACCCCAAAGCACTCGCCTCCTTGTCCCTGCGGGCTGCGTCCAGGGAGACGGTGGCATGGTCCCTGTGCTGGTCCTGGCTGCACTCCTGGCAGATGCACTGCTGATCCGGGCAGCAGAAGGCGACTATCGGGCTGCGGTGGGCAGGGCAAGTGTGCAGGTCACGGTCCTTGGCCGGCTCGGTCAGCTGGTGGCTGTGCAGTTTGCTGTTCTCCTGGTGCGGCCGCAGGTGCTCCTCACAATAATTCACCATGCAGGTCAGGCAGGACTTCACCGCCCTCACCCTACGGTCCCCAAGGCAGAAGTCACACAGGATCCCCTCCCCGCTCTCGCTGCCAGGAGCCCCTTGCTCCCCAGGGCTGCTGTCCACCTCCTCCGGGCAGCCCGCATCCTCCTCTTCTACGGGGCTGGCTGATCCAGAGTCTGGGCTGAGGGGGACCAGAGGGTGAGCAGTGGCCCCCGGCAGGGGCCCCGGAGTCATCAGATCCAGCTCTGCCATCTGGGAGGCTCTGCTGCCCGAGCGCCTTCCTCTGCCCCTCTGGCACCAGGGATCTGTGCGGCTCAGGTCTGCCAAGAGAACCACGCCCAGATGACTGCAGCCGCCCCGGGAGCTTAACTGTTTCCTCCCTCCGTAAGGAAGCCCAGTGACTTTCGAGCGTGCACAGGGCTGGGACGGCAGCCAGCTGCAGTGACAAGGCGGCTGCACCGCTCCCGCTCCGGACCGACGGCGGCTCAGGAAGTCCGGCTCCCAGGCTCAGGCCCCTCCTCCGGTCCACCCACCCCCTGAAACTTCTCTTCTGGGGATCTCCGGTCCCCGCCCCTCAGCGCCGCCGACACCCATGTGCGTCTGTGGCTGCTCCAGAAAGAACTGGAGATTCCTGAGCTCTGCTGTGAGCCTGCGAGGCTCCCTGTGGGCTGACACGAGGTGAAAGGTTTCATTTTCCCTCTTTCAAAGGGATCCAAGATGCCAGGGCTCCAGCCTCCGGGCAACCATTTATTTGTCCCGTGCTGTCTCCTAGAGGTGGGTGTGCACAGGATGCCTGCCTCTGGCCTTGACCTTCCCCTGCATGGAGCTTCCCGTGAGCATTCCAGGAGGCAGCCCTTCCCTGGCTACTCAGTGGGGTTCCTTTGTTCCAGCGGCCGGAACTCAGTAACACAGACTGGTTGGTTTCGACAGCAGAAACTTACTTTCTCACTGTTCCCGCAGGCTGAAAATCTGCTTTCTCCTGAGAGCTCCCCCTTCTTGGCCTGCAGGTGGCTGTTCCTGCAGTCTTCACACTTGCTCCCCTCTGCACCTGTCAGTATCCTAATCTCTTCTTACATGAACACCCCCGAGACTGGGTTAAGGCGCACCCCCCCAAAGACCTCATTTCACCTTACTAGCCTGTTTAGAGACCCTGTCTCCTGGCCAGTGCTGTGGTATAGTAGGCTAAGCCTCTGCCTGCAGCACCAGCATCCCCTATTGGGCACTGTTTCATGCCCAGCTTCTCCTCTCCTGGTCCAGCTCTCTGCTACTGGCCTGGGAAAGCAGTGCTTGGGCCCCTGCACCCACATGGGAGATCTGGAAAAAGCTCATGGCTCCTGGCTTCAGATCAGCCCAGCTCCGGCCGTTGTGGCCTTTTGGGGAGTGAACCAGCAGTTGGAAGATCTCTCTCTCTCTCCCCCCCCCCATATGTGACTCTGCCTCCCAAATAAATAAATACATCTTTAAAAAATAAAATAAAGAAGACTCTCCAAGTACAGTCACATGCTGAGGTGTTGGAGGTGAGGACCTTAACACAGGAGGCTGAGAGGTGGAAGGGACACAATTCAGCTCATCAGGCAGGGCCAGGGTGAGGTGGGTATGCCTAAGGGGATCTGAGATGGGCGTGGCCAGGGGTGAGCTGGGCATGGCCAGGGTGAGATGGGTAGCTTCTGACTCTTTGAAAGGAGCGCCAAGGCGTGCCTCCTGGATGGAGGATACAGGAGGGTACTTTGGCAAGTTTCAACCCAATTCCCTGCTGATACAAGCACTCCACAACCACCACCCACCAGCAACCAGGGCTCTGGAGCATCTCGTGGTGGTCTTAGTCTCTACCTGGGTGCTTTGTTGTGCCTTGCACCTAATCTGAAACTTGACTGTCCCCTACAGACACTGGTTCTCCTGCCACTCCCAACGGGGGCTGTTCCTTTTCTCACCTCCTCCATATCTCAGAGCCCAGACTAGGGGTAAGGGAGTCCTCCCAACACCCTGTGGAAACACCCAGAGCCCCCAACCCCAGCTCACACTGCCCTCTCCTCCAACCTGGCTATCTTCTACCAGCCTCTGGGTCACTCACTTTAGTGATGGAAGAGCCAAGCTCCTGTAACACAGCCCCACCCCCTCCAATCCCCAACTCTGTTTTCATTCTCAGAATTTCTCTTTCCGAACGCTCCTGCCACCCACCCTATGATATGCCTAGATTTCATTTGACTTTTAATTGTAAAATGCACATATACACATATAACAAAACATACCATTGTAACTATTTTTTTTCTTTAGATGTATTTATTTACTTGAAAGAAAGAGCAAGAGAGAGAAAGGGAGAAAGAGAGAGATCTTCCATCTGCTAGCTCATCCCCCTAAATGGCCGCATAGCCAGGACTGGGCCAGGCCAAAGCCAGGAGCTCCATCCTGGTGTCTCACATGGGTGGCAGGGATCCAAGCACTTGGGCTATCATCTACTGCCTCCCATGCACACTAGCAGAGAACTGGATCAAACCAGCACTGTGATGGGCTTGTTTTACTAGCCATAATGCCCTTATTTTTTTTAAGCTTTATTTATTTATTTGAAAGTCACAGTTACTCAGAGAGAGGAGAGGCAGAGAGGTGGGGGAGGAGGGTCTTCCATCCAATGGTTCACTCCACAGATGGCCGCAACAGCTGGAGCTGTGCCAATCCGAAACCAGGAGCCTCTTCCTGGTCTCCCACATGGATGCAGGGGCCCAAGGACTTGGGCCATCTTCTACTGTTTCCCAGGTCATAGCAGAGAGCTGGACAGGAAATGGAGCATCTGGGTCTCGAACCAGCACTTATATGGGATGCCGGCGCTTCAGGCCAGGGCTTTAACCCACTATGCCACAGCGCTGGCCCCAATAATGCCCTTCTGTTTCATTCATGTCCTCACACCTCGGTTCTTTATTCACCAGAAACCTCTATCACCCTACTCATTACCCATTTGTTTAAATGTCCCATGGGACAAATGCTTCAATTTCCTCAGATGTTAACTGGACACCACTAGCTTAATCTATCCCCAAGGATTCAGCCTTGCATGAAATACAGTGCCTCTCTCATCTTCTCCAAACCCCAAACCAAAACATTTTCACCTAGATTTTTTTTTTTCCTAAGTCAAACCTGTCACCAGGAACTGTAGGCCAAACTGTGATTTGCTATTCCTTTCCAGAACTGATGGAAAGACTTGGGTAAATCAAGAAACTCCACAACAACAAAACAAACAACCCAGTTAAGAAATGGGCAAAAGGCCGGCGCCGCGGCTCACTAGGCTAATCCTCTGCCTTGCAGCGCTGGCACACTGGGTTCTAGTCCCAGTTGGGGCGCCGGATTCTGTCCCGGTTGCCCCTCTTCCAGGCCAGCTCTCTGCTGTGGCCTGGGAGTGCAGTGGAGGATGGCCCATGTGCTTGGGCCCTGCACCCCATGGGAGACCAGGAGAAGCACCTGGCTCCTGGCTTCGGATCAGCGCGGTGCACTGGCCACAGCGCGCTAGCCGCAGCGCGCCGGCCGCGGCGGCCATTGGAGGGTGAACCAACAGCAAAAGAAAGACCTTTCTCTCTGTCTCTCTCTCACTGTCCACTCAGCCTGTCAAAAAAAAAAAAAAAAAAAAAAAAAAGAAAGAAATGGGCAAAAGACTTAAACAGACATTTTTCAAAAAAGGAAGTCCAAATGGCCAACGGACACATGAAAAAATGCTCAGGATTACCAGCTGTCAGGGCAATGCAAATCAAAACCACAATGAGGTTTCACCTCGCCCCAGTTAGAATAGCTTTCATACAGAAATCAACAAACAACAAATGCTGGCAAGGATGTGAGAAAAAGGGTACCCTAATCCATTGTTGGTGTGAATGTAAACTGGTACAGCCACTATGGAAGACAGTATGGAGATACCTCAGAAATCTGAAAATAGACCTACCATATGACACAGCCATCCCACTACTGGGAATTTACCCAAGAGAAATGAAAACTGTATATGAAAGAGTTATCTGTACCCCCATGTTTATTGCAGTTCAATTCAGGATAGCTAAGGTATGGAATCAACTCAAATGCCAGTCAACTGAAGACTAGATAAAGAAATTATGGGATATGTACACCATGGAATACTACACACATTAAAAAAAAAAAAAAACCTGAAAGCATCATACTTAGCGAAATAAGCCAATTCCAAAGGTCCAAATATCATATGTTCTCCTTGACCTGTGATAACTAATAGAGCATATAAAGGTAATCTGTAGAAGTGAAATTGACATTTTGAGAAGCAATGACTTTGAACAGCCCTTGTCTCAACTTTCAAGAAAAAGTTTTTTTATACTATTTGTTAAACTCTTTACTTAACATAGAGTTAATCATATGTGTATAAAGTTAATTGAAAATAAAGAGGGAGGTGCCTTTCTCTGAAGGGAGGAGAGAACCTCCACTTTGACTATGACCGTGTCTAAACAAGATAAGAGTCGGAGAACTCAAGGGGCTTCCATAGCCTTGGAAACTCATAACTGGTGCATAGGGAGATTACTGATGCCATAAACAGGAGTGTCAATTGGTAAAGTCAACAACAGGAGTCACTGTGCACTTACTCCTCATGTAGGATCTCGGTCCTTAACGTGCTGTACACTGAGGCTTAATGCTATAACGAGTACTCAAACAGTATATTTCACTTTGTGTTTCTATGGGGGTGCAAACGACTGAAATCTTTACTTAATGTACACTAAACTGATCTTCTGTAAAAAAAAAAAAAAAAAAAAAAAAAAAGAAAGAAATTATCAATTCCCAACTTGACTCTCACTGGGATTAAACATGACAATAGGTCTGATCTGATTTCATCATCATTTTAAAAAAATCATCTATTATTTTTCACTTTATGTTTCTGTGTGGGAGCAAACTGTTGAAATACTTACTTAAGGTATACTAAGCTGATCTTCTGTATATTAAGATAATCGAAAATGAATCTTGATGTGAATGGAAGGGGAGAGGGAGTGGGAAAGGGGAGGGTTGTTGGTGGGAGGGACGGTATGGGGGGGGAAGCCATTGTAACCCATGAGTCGTACTTTGGAAATTTATATTCATTAAATAAAAGATAAAAAAAAAATGAAAAAAAAAAATAAAGTTAATTGAAAATAGATCTTAAGGGCTAGCGCTGTGCGCCTGCAGTGCCTGAATCCCATATGGGTGCCAGTTTGAGACCTGGTTGTTCCAATTCCGATGCAGCTCTCTGCTATGGCCTGGAAAAGCAGTAGAAGGCGGCCCTAGCTCCTGGCTCCTGGCTTCGATATCGGCGCAGCTCTGGGCATTGTGGCCAACTGGGGAGTGAACCAGTGGATGGAAGACCTCTCTCTCTCTCTCTCTCTCTGTCTCTCCTTCTCTTTGTAACTCTTTCAAATAAATAAATAAATAAAAACAAAATAGATCATAGTAAAAAAAATAAGAGTAGAAATAGGAGAGGGAGGAGGAAGGGGGTAGGAGAGTGGGAGGGCGGGTACAGTGGGAAGAATCACCATGTTCCTAAAGTTGTAATTATGAAATATATGAGGGGCTGGCGATGTGGCGTAGCGGGTTAAAGCCCTGGCCTGAAATGCCGGCATCCCATATGGGTGCCAGTTCGAGTCCTGGCTGCTCCTCTTCTGATCCAGCTCTCTGCTATGGCCTGGGATAGAAGTAGAAAATGGCACAAGTCCCTGGGCCCCTGCACCCGCGTGGGAGACCTGGAGGAAGCTCCTGGCTCCTGGCTTCGGATCGGCACAACTCTAGCTGTTGCAGCCATCTGAGAAGTGAACCAGATGGAAGACCTTTCTCTCTGTCTCTGCCTCTCAATGTAACTCTGTCTTTCAAATAAATAAAATAAATCTTTTTTAAAAAAAATAAATATATGAAGCTTATATTCCTTAAATAGAAGGTTTCTGGGGGAAAATATTCAATAAATAAGCCCTGAAGTTAAAAAAAATAAAGACTTGGGGTAAGTAATTGATACATAGATAGACAAATAACTATTTTTATATTTATTTATTTATTTGTTTATTTATTGACAGGCAGAGTGGACAGTGAGAGAGAGAGACAGAGACAGAGAGAAAGGTAGGCCGGCATCGCGGTTCACTAGGCTAATCCTATGCCTTGCGGCGCCGGCACACCAGGTTCTAGTCCCGGTCGGGGCACTGGATTCTGTCCCGGTTGCCCCTCTTCCAGGCCAGCTCTCTGCTGTGGCCGGGGAGTGCAGTGAAGGATGGCCCAAGTGCTTGGGTCCTGCACCCCATGGGAGACCAGGAGAAGTACCCGGCTCCTGCCATCGGATCAGCGCGGTGCACAGGCCACAGCGCGCTGGCCGCGGCGGCCATTGGAGGGTGAACCAATGGCAAAGGAAGACCTTTCTCTCTGTCTCTCTCTCTCACTGTCCACTCTGCCTGTCAAAAAAAGAGAGAGAGAGAGAGAGAGAAAGGTCTTCCTTTTGCCGTTGGTTCACCCTCCAATGGCCGTGCTGCACTGCGGCCAGTGCACTGTGCTGATCCGAAGCCAGGAGCCAGGTGCTTCTCCTGGTCTCCCTCCCATGCGGGTGCAGGGCCCAAGCACTTGGGCCATCCTTCACTGCACTCCCTGGCCACAGCAGAGAGCTGGCCTGGAAGAGGGGCAACCGGGACAAAAAATGGCACCCCGACCGGGACTAGAACCCGGTGTGCCAACGCCACAGGCAGAGGATTAGCCTATTGAGTTGCAGCGCCGGCCACAAATAACTATTAGTCTTCCACCCAGTTGAATTTGTGACAAATAATCTCACAGCTGATAAACGTGATGGCTATGGCTTGAAGGGGGTTTTGCTGCCTTATCATGCAGAAGTTTAAATTCCAAAGCTGTGGGCTGGTGGTGCTAGGAAAATGGGGGTTTGATCCAATTATGGTGTTCAGAAGGTCACTGGGGATGTGCCATTGGAAGAGGGGTCTCAAGAGAGGGTTGTCACATAAGCATGAGTTAGCCCATCGTTCTCTCTCACAGCCTCCTGGTTCACCACGTGAGCTTCCTTCTCCACCCATTCTGCCACTGCCCTCCTGTGGTCTCACCAGAGAGATGCACAATGAAAGGTTCGACTGTGAACCTCCAAAACAGTGAGCCTAAGTAAACCTCTTTCCTTCACAGATAGCTCATTTTGGGTATTTGGCTACAGTAACAAAAGGCTAATACAGTCATATATAACCCATACAAGCCAGAGTGGGCATTGAGCATCTTATGTGGAGAGCCTGGGTTCCTTACCCAGCTCTGGCTCCTGACTATTGTTTGCTGCTCATGTGGACCCGAGAGCAAGCAGTGTTGGCTCAAGTAATTAAATTTCTGCCACCCATGTGAGAGATCTGGATTGAGTTCCTGGCCTGGCCCAGTCCCATTGCAAGCATTTGGGGAGTAAACCAGAAGATGGGGGTGTTTCTCTCTCTCTCTCTCTCTCTCTCTCTCTGACTCTTGATTTGTTTTTTTGTTTGTTTTGTTTTCTAGTTGACCTTTAAAAGAAAAGCATGCTACCAGATCCCCTCCTGGTTTAGAAGTTTAAGGCCATCACACCAAAGAATCTAGATTAGAGGCCAACTTTGAGGCATAGTAGATAATGCCACTGCCTGCGATGCCAGCATCAGAGCCAGTTCCTCTCCCGGTTGCTCCCTGGCTAATGGCCTGGGAAAAGCAACAGAACATGACCCAAGTGTTTGGGCCCCTGTCACCTACATGAGAAACTCAGATGCAGCTCCTGGCCCCTGGCTTCAACCTGGCCCAATGCTGGCCGTTGTGGTAATCCGGGGAGTGAACTAGCAGACAGAAGAGATTGTGTGTGTGTGTGTGTGTGTGTGCACACGCGATTGTGTGTGCATGCCCCCCTCTCTCTCTGTAACTGTTTCAAAAAAAAATAAATAAATAAATAAATAAATAAATCTTAAAAAAAGAATCTAGATTAACTCAGGAAAAGAACTTTCTGAATCCAAAGACTTGACCTAGCATTTCCTGGCTGAAGAGGCTCCCCAAAGCTTTTCTCCTACACCAAGAGCCTTCAGGTTGCCTTCTCAAAACCTCTCTGGATTTTTTTTTTATTTTCCTCTCTGCCGAGTCACACAGAGCTGTGACTCACAAATACAGGTTACCATTTCCTCATAAGACTGCAGAAATGAAGGAAAAAAAAAAATCAGTCCACCCAGACTGGGGAAAATAAAATTACATAATAAACTAGTCTTGACACTGATTTGATTAAGAGGATTGCATTTTATAGAGATCATAACCTTTCTCCTTTTCTGGAATGAAAGCCTCGCCTTTTATGACGTAATAGTGATACTGCAGGAGCGGGCTGTCTGGAAGAGTCACATCTGAGTCAGCCCTCCAAACTCACTTTGTGATGTTTCTGGTGAAATCCCAAGCTTTGATAACCACTGGACTGGAACTGCCTCACTCTTCTGGAAAGCAGCCCAAAATTTTCCAGGTTTGCCTTGTGGCACGGGCCCCTTAGACTTCCTGACCCGGGTTCACTGACAGCAAACAGATCCCCAGCCCTGGTTTTTCTTCGAAAATCTGATGATGGACTCTTGGATTGCTTTCGTAATTAATGACTGATAGAAAAGGAAGGCGAGGAGAATGGGACACTACAGACTCAGGGGGATCGTTGCTAAACTCAGAACACCATCAAGACTGCACCCCGAGGCCAGCGCCATGGCTCACTTGGCTAATCTTCCGCCTGCGGCACCGGCACCCCAGGTTCTAGTCCCGGTTGGGGTGCCGGTTCTGTCCTGGTTGTTCCTCTTCTAATCCAGCTCTCTGCTGTGGCCCGGGAGAGCAGTGGAGGATGGCCCAAGTGCTTGGGTCCCTGCACCCACATGGGAGACTGGGAGGAAGCACCCGGGTCCTGGCTTCGGATCAGCATAGCACTGGCCATGGCAGCCATTAGAGGAGTGAACCAGCAGAAGGAAGACCTTTCTCTCCGTCTCTCTCTATCATTGTCTAACTCTGCCTGAAAAAAAAAAAAAAAAAAAAACACTGCACCCTGTCCCCAAGGCCTCCAACATCTCTGTATGGGGGTAGGGGCAGACCTTGCCAATCCTTCACAAAGACAGGAGGACACACACCTTGCTGCAGAAGACAAGACAGACTGCCAGCTCCACAGAAAGATGGAAAGACCTGTCTCACCACTGAACTCAGAGCCTAACAGGTGTCTGATGCTGGATGAAGAAAAACGTGGCCAGAACCAGGTTCAATTGTGACTTCAGCTATAGGCACCTGCTGTGTAAGGGGGTGCACAGGGATCACTTCCTCCTGATGCCACAGGGTCTAGCCCAGCGTTGTTCCCAGGTTCCCTTTTGTTTGACAGCGAGGTAGGGCCATAGGGCCCAGGCATAACCTTGACTGCTTCTTTCCACCCAAGCCCACTGGACCAGAATTAGCAGGAAGACCACCCAGGAACCTACCGGAGGAGTCTGCAGTGCCCTGGAAATGGAGAGCTCAGGAATTTGACCACATGTTTCCATCATTCTTAATCAATTCCAGATGCAGGGGCTAACATTGTGGCATAGATTGCCAAGCTGCTGCCTGTGACGCTGGCGTCCCATGTCAGAGTGCCCAATCAAGTCCCAGCTGCTCCACTTCCGATCCAGCTCTCTGATAATGCACCTGGGGAAGCAGCAGAAGATGGCCCAAAAGTCTGGGCTCCCACACCCACATGGGAGAACCAGACAGATTTTTAGGCTCCTGACTTCAGCCTGGACCCACTCCCACCATAGCAGCCATTTGGGGAGGGTACCAGTGGATAGAAGATCTCTCTCTCTCCCTCCCTCTCTTTCTCTCTCTTCCCCTCCTCCCCTGCTCCATCAAATGAAAATAAATAAATCTTTTTTTTTTTTGACAGGCAGAGTGGACAGTGAGAGAGAGAGACAGAGAAAGGTCTTCCTTTGCCGTTGGTTCACCTTCCAATGGCCACTGTGGCTGGCGTGCTGTGGCTGGCGCACTGCGCTGATCCGTAGGCAGGAGCCAGGTGCTTCTCCTGGTCTCCCATGGGGTGCAGGGCCCAAGCACTTGGGCCATCCTCCACTGCACTCCCGGGCCACAGCAGAGAGCTGGCCTGGAAGAGGGGCAACCGGGACAGAATCCGGCGCCCCAACCAGGACTAGAACCTGGTGTGCTGGCGCCGCTAGGCGGAGGATTAGCCTATTGAGCCGCAGCGCCGGCCAATAGATAAATCTTCTAAAAACATTCCAGATGGAAGGGCATGATGCTTATGGCACATGGTTAGAACATTTGCTCTGAATGCTATTGAATCTCCATATCAACCTCTGTAACAACTCTAAGAACTATGCTATAATAAATGCTAAAGGAATCACACATAATAAACTGTTTATCCAATAGTTTATGCCTAAAATATAACAAAGGAAATAAATCTTTTAAATCATGTAACAAATGTTCTCTCTTGCCCAGGAACAGAAGATGGTTTCCAAGGGGAGCTGGCTCCAGAAGCCCTAAGTCAATCATTGCTTGTCTGGTTTCCTGGAGCTGGAGCAGCTAAATGAGCACCTCTGATCTTGCTGTTTGCTGGGATATCACACGTTCTAGGGAGCCTGACTTCACCTTCAAGAACGAAAGAATTCTCTCGGGCCAGCCTAGCCCAGCCAGGGTGGGACTGTCACACTGGGGTGTTAAAAGAGGCAGTTGAGCAGCTCAGCAAGGCACACAGCCAGGCAGATCAGGCTTCTGTATTCCGTAGCAAAGTAGGGGACTTCAGAGCCTTAAGGAATCAGCCCCTCCAAACTCCTCCTTCCCAATATTTATTTATAAAGAAGGACCCTATGGAATCCTTTTTTTTAATGAGTAGCAACAGACCCAGATCATCAAATAAAGGAAGGAAAAAATATTTTTTATTCTAAGGCCAACAAAGTGCCCCTCCCTCCAGGAACTGTTTATGGTCAAGTACAGAGGATGATTTTCCTTTCTGCTCTGTTTTTTTTTTTTTTTTTGAAAGATTAATTTATTTATTTGGAAGAGAGAGTTACAGAGAGGCAGAGGCAGAGATAGAGAGAGAGAGGTCTTCCATCTGCTGGTTCACTCCCCAATTGGCTGCAACGACAGGAGTTGTGCTGATCCGAAGCCAGGAGCTTCTTCTGGGTCTCCCACGCAGGTGAAGGGGCCCAAGGACCTGGGCCATCCTCCATTGCTTTCCCAGGCCATAGCAGAGAGCTGGATCCGAAGTGGAGCAGCTGGGACTCGAACCAGCGCCCATGTAAGACGCTGGACCACACAGGGTTGTGGAGCAGGTGGATTTATATCATCCATGTTCATTCACAGCCCTTCCTTTTGATAAGCAAGCTGTTGGTATAACTATTGCTGGAGTACTTAGCACAATGCAAATAGTGGCTGAAACAGTTTATGTGTGTTGCCCAAAGCTGCATGTGTGGAAGCTTGGTTTGCCATGTGCAGTATTAAGAGATGATAGAACCAAGGCAGAAGACAGCGAAGTGTTAACCAGGGAAGCTGAGAAAAGCAAATTCCAAAACTCCCTCTATAGTCTCAGTCTGCTTCTCCTTTCCTCTACCTCTGCCTCCCTGTCCTTATCCTCCACACTGAGGCAAGAAACAGAGAAGAGGGGCCGGCACTGTGGCATAGCAGATAAAGTTGCCACCTGCAGTGCCGGCATCCCATATGGATGCCGGTTCGAGGCCCGGCTGCTTCATCTGATCCAGCTTTCTGCTATAGCCTGGGAAAGCAGTGGAAGATGGCTCAAGTCCTTGGGGCCTCTGCACCCACATGGGAGACCCAGAGGAAGCTCCTGGCTCCTGGCTTTGGATCACTGCAGCTCCGGCAGTTATATGGCCATCTGGGTAGTGAACCAGCAGATGGAAGACCTCTCTCTCTCTCTTTCTCTCTGCCTCTGCCTCTCTGTAACTCTGCCTTTCAAATAAATAAAAATAAATCTTTTAAAAGAGGGGGGGGAGGGGGGGAGGGAGGGAAAGAGAGAGACTACCTGAAGAAGCTGAGAAAAAAAATGGCAAACTTGAAAAACCTCCAATCAGAAGCTGAATATAGATATGACAATGGCCAAGAGGCCTACATGCCTGGTGACTTCCAAAACGTACTAAGGCCCCTCACCCAAGACAAAATCCTATAAAATCACAGCCCCAATTATCTTTGGGGCCTTGAGTCTCAGCCTTAATCTGAACTTTGATTGTTGGTCTGCTTCTACTCTCCTGAGAGGTGCACTTTCTTTTCCTATAATAAGCCTTCGCTGTTATACTTCTTGCCAGTGTGAGCTTTGTTCAATTTATTCTCTGAATTCAAAACAACCTGTACCTGGTCCTCACCTTCCCACCCTCAACTCCCACAACGGAAGATTTAAGAGGTGGGGGTGGTGGGAGATGGTGGGAGATGGTGGGTCACTGGCGACATCCCTCAGTAGGGATTAGGGTTTGTTCCTGTGGCACTCTGATAACTCCTGCAAGAGTCAGCTGTTGCAGCCGGCGCCACGGTTTGGTAGGTTACGTCTCTGCCTGGTACTGGCATCCCACATGGGCACTGGTTCAGGTCCCGGCTGCTCCACTTCCAATCCAGCTCCGTTAATGCTCCTGGGAAAGCAGTAGAAGATGGCCCAAGTCCTTGGGCCTCTGCATCCGCACGGGCAACCAGGAGGAAGCTCCTGGCTCCTGGCTTTGGATTGGCCTAGCTCTGGCCATTGCAACCAATTGGGGAGTAAACCAGTGGGTGGAAGACCTCTGTGTGTGTGTGTGTGTGTGTGTGTGTGTGTGTGTAACTCTTTCAAATAAATAAATCTTAAAAAAAAAATAAGATCAAGTAAGGGACCAAAAGACATACATTTTATATATGATGGAGTCAGAATTTCAATGCATACTTGTTGCTGCAAAGCCAGGAAATGACTCATCCCAGGTGGATGGTATGGGCACTGTTCTTGCCACTCCTGGATATCTCTGTCTCACAGTGTAGAGTGAAGTGGCCCCTCACTGAAGTTTTGTAAAAGCTTCTTTTGACTTGGCCGCAGTAAAACAGCAGGGCTGTCCTTGTCCGCCCTTCTACTGTGTTCTCAGGAGCTCCCCCCTCTGCCCCACCCCCTACTCCCACCCCTGCTCTGCCCCAGGAGAGAGGAGGAAATGGACACAATACTCCCCAATAACTGGGACTTCCTCTAGTTCCTCAAACATCTGTCCTCGGTTTAACTGTTTCGTAGCCACCCAAGTGCCCCCCTGGAATGCATCCATTTGTCCCAGAGCCGGGTCTGGTTTGATGAGATAACTTGGAAAACATTTCCACACAGGATCCTTCTATTCATTTGTTAAGTATTTATTCTACTTTCAGTAGATGTTGAATGCTAGATACCATGAAGGACACAGAGTACAAGATGTGACACTGCTGGCCCACAAAGACAGTTGCCAGGACCACAGATATTTACGATGTCTCTGGATTCCCATCTTCCTAGCTGGGTGGGTATCTCTGTGTTGCAGCAACATTTTTTTTAAGGATTTATTTATTTATTTATTTGAAAGTCAGAGTTATACAGAGAGAGGAGGAGGGGCGGAAAGAGAGAGATCTTCCATCCCCAACTGGCCACAACAGCTGGAGCTGTGCCTATCCGAAGCCAGGAGCTTCTTCCGGGTCTCCCACGAGGGCGCAGGGGCCCAAGGACTTGGGTCATCTTCCACTGCTTTCTCAGGCGATAGCAGAGAGCTGGATCGAAAGTGGAGCAGCCAGGACTCGAACCAACGATCACATGGGATGCGGGCACTGCAGGCGGTGGCCCCATCCGCTATGCCACAGTTCTGGCCCCATGCAGCGACATTCTTTTGCAAGGACCGAATCGTTAGGCTGAGCGTAGTGGAAGAGAAGATGGAGAGCGCCTCAGCGACACTGTGGAGCTGTTTCACTCTAAAGCTACTTACTTTTCGGCTTCAGGTCATACAAAATAGCATAATTACCCTTGTTCTACCAGCCAGAAGCACGTTACATGACCCACTCTCCCCAAGTGCCAGGAAAGATGCAAAATAGCAGACCCTAGATCTAGCCCTTGTGGCCTGTCCTGCACTGCCTGGAAACTGTCGTCTCCTTTGTTTTATTGTGTTTCACAGCAGCTTCTGGTGGAGGGTTAGCCTGGTATCTACTATTCCATCACGGCTGGAAGCAGGGGTTCAAGAAAGCTTTGAAAACATAGATCTGCTCATGGTACTTATCTGGCTAAAATCCTTCCAAGGCTTTAAGATTAAAAACACAGATTTTCAACTGGCCTGCAGGGTCTTGGTTATGATCTGAGCCTCACCTACACTACATCACGATTGCCCATTCACCTCTTGCCTAATTCCTTCCTCAGCCTCTGGCCATGCTTCCTCCATCACTAGGCTTCTGCACATAAAAGTCCACAGCCTATCCTGCCCCCTTTCCGGGTTAGCTGTGACCTAAGTGTGGTGGCCAGGGTTTGTGGCTCCTCCTCCACGCACAAAGAGAGGGCATCAGATGGCACCTCACTCCACTGTCTGGAAAAAAAAAAGTCCACAGCCTAACATTCAGCCCATCTTCACAGCTCTCACAATAAAGAAAACACTGTGGAACTGACGTAAGATTATATACAACAACAACAAAAATCCATGTACTCATGCAATTCAATTCAGTGAGAAAGGGAGGAAATACCTAATAAAGGCTATTAGATCCATTGGCTACCTATTTCAGAAAATATTGTGATCCCAAATTCACCTCATATCCAAGGAGAAACTTCAAAGATTAGTAAACAAAATGTATAAAGAGGGGCGGGTGCTATGGCACAGCAGGTTAAAGCCTTGGCCTGCAGCATTGGCAACCCATATGGGCGCTAGGTTGAGTCCTGGCTGCTCCATTTCTGATCCAGCTCCCTGCTAATGTGCCTAGAAAAGCAGTAGAGGATCATGCAAGTCCTTGGGCCCCTGCACCCTCTTGGGAGACCCGTAAGAAGCTCCTGGCTCCGGACTTCGGCCTGCCCCAGACCTGGTGATTGCAGCCATTTGGGAAGTGAACCAGTGGATGGATGATCTCTTTCTGTTTCCATCTCTCTGTAACTCTTTCAAATAAATAAAAATAAATCTTTAGAAAAATGTATAAAGAGCCAAACTTATAAAAAGAAAGCAATCCAATATAATTGGAAAGGGTCAATTCTGAGATATACTGAGCAGTCTCTCTCGGGGGGTCCTGGAAACACTGAGCTGCGGTGGTCATCAGCTCATTAACTCCCTTCCACCACTCCTTCACCAAGCTTCCTCGGATTACCTCCAAATTAACTTGCACTTAACTCTTGCCTCTGCCTGAACAGGCAACCGAACACGCCATGTCTTTGGGGAAGCCCATGCTAATACTGTGTGTGTGTGTGTATGGTGAGAGGGCTATTTAAGCCCAAATTTATACATTATCAATGATCCTCACATGGATTTCCCTCTCCCTCCACAATCTCCTCTCCCAGGAGAAGAAAGAAGGAAACAATGAGGGCCATTTTCTAAGACAGTAAGTGTGACTTTCCCCAAAGTTCTGTGATGTCAGACTTTCATTAGTCTTGGAGGTCATGGTGAGCACTCTTCTTGAAATGGATTCCTTAAACCAAGTTCCATGTTTCTATTAGAAGGGAAACCAAGCCGGCGCCGTGGCTCAATAGGCTAATCCTCCACCTTGCGGCGCCGGCACACCGGGTTCTAGTCCCGGTTGGGGCGCCGGATTCTGTCCCGGTTGCCCCTCTTCCAGGCCAGCTCTCTGCTATGGCCAGGGAGTGCAGTGGAGGATGGCCCAGGTCCTTGGGCCCTGCACCCCATGGGAGACCAGGAAAAGCACCTGGCTCCTGGCTCCTGCCAGGATCAGCGCGGTGCGCCGGCTGCAGCGGCGGCCATTGGAGGGTGAACCAACGGCAAAAGGAAGACCTTTCTCTCTGTCTCTCTCTCTCACTGTCCACTCTGCCTGTCAAAAAAAAAAAAAAAAAAAAGAAGGGAAACCAGGTTGTTGGCTCCTTAGCCAGGTCTCCTCTTGAGACCCCAGAAATTCACAACACTCCCATGATGTTTTCTTCTTTCCCCTAAAACTGGCCCTACCCTATTCTTTAACAATAGGTCCCAGCCATAAAGGGCTGGTTAGTAAACCACTATTTTTTTAAGTTGGTTTTACAGATTTCAACACCCAGCTGGTCTAAATCAGTTTTTTTTTTTTTAAAGATTTATTTATTTACTTGAAAGAGTTACACAGAGAGAGGAGATGCAGAGAGAGAGAGAGAGACCCGAACCGACGCCAATATGGGATGCTGGCACCACAGGCGGCAGCTTTACCCCCTCTGCCACAGCACCAGCCCTATTGGTTTCAATGAGATGGAAATTGACCAGCTGAGTCCCAAAGACCTACAGATACCTGTCAGACCTACAGTTGTGTCCCCACAGGAAACCCAGAACTGGAGAATGAGCAGAAACACAAGAGCCAGACAGCTTTAGGAAGCAGGGGGGGGGGGGGTCCAAAGATAACATCAGCTGACCCAAGGCCGCCTCCTACTAACCCTTAACTGGTCCTGGGGGTCCCCAATAGCCAGAAATTGCACTGTCCTAGTGTGCCCACATCCTGACTTCCACATCTCGACTTCTCTTTCCCGATTTCATAAAAAACAATCTTCCCGGATCCCCAAACATTAAGATCTGAGCACTGCTCCTGCCTGACAATCAAGCTTCTCTGTGCAAAAAGACCTTGGCTTCTGGGTTTGGCAAGGGAAGGACTGACACATCCTGCTTCAGTAACAAGACCCCTAACGGTTTGATAAACCAGCTCAGTTCATTCAACAAAGATGATCGTGAGACGGAAGGCTTAAAATATAATTTAGAAACCTTTGGGGCCGGCGCTATGGCACAGTGGGTTAACGCCCCGGCCTGAAGCGCCGGCATCCCATATAGGTGCTGGTTGGAGTCCTGGCAGCTCCTCTTCCAATCCAGCTCTCTGCTATGGCCTGGGATATCAGTAGAAGATGGCCCAAGTCCTTGGGCCCCTGTACCCCTGTGGGAGACCCAGAAGAAGCTCCTGGCTCCTGGCTTCCAATCAGCACAGCTCTGGCCGTTATGGCCAATTGAGGAGTGAACCAGCAGATGGAAGACCCTGCCTCTCGTCTCTCTAACTCTTGACTTTCAAATAAAATAAATAAATCTTTAAAAAAAATTTAGAGACCATCATCCTAAGGATTAAAATATGTAGCAGTATTTTTCATGCCAAAAATACTTGTCCGAAAACATTTTTCTCCTGCTACATAATATTCCTAATGTCATTTAAAGAATTAGCCTATTTTAAAAAAAATCAGCCTATATATTTGTCCAAAATTTTAAAAAAAAAAAAAAAAAGGTGGGGAGAGGGACAAAAGAAAAGATTCCCATTTTTATCTTTTGAGGTGAAATGTCTTGACGGAGAGACAAGAAGTGTCTCATTCTGGAGCACAGCACACCTGTGTACTGAGACCGGGGTCCTGGGCCGGAGGCGCCCGAACCACTCTGAATTTTCCACACATCGGTTCAAGACTGGCTCCCGCGTGGCGTCCTGAGCAAGCAGCAAGCCATGAGCGCCAAAACGCCAGCTCGCTCCCGCCACCCTGCTCCCTCACAGAGCACAGCGTCCCGTGGCCGATCGGGTCACTGGGTCAGGCGGTCCCTCTCGTCTCGCCCTCGGAACGCATTTCCCCGCAGCTCAGCCCAGCCCGCCCGCCTACCCCCAGCCCTGGGCCGCTCAGCCCACCCAGGACCCAGAGGCCGCAAGGCTGTGAAGCCGCGGCGCCTCCGCTCTTCCTCGCCCGGGGGTTCCGGAGAGGGAGGCAGGGTCTGAACGCGGGGTCGACGACCACCGGGGGCCTAACCCGGGATTATAGAACCACACACTGCGGCAAGCTGAGCTGCAAAGGGCTCCACTCGGGAAGCAGTGCGCCTGCGCATAGCCAGGTGGGCGGCTGTCTAGCCAATCAGCAGCGATAGCGTTTCTTCATCCCGCCCCCAAATGGTCTCCATGACAACTCCAGAGCGTCGCTCCTCCTGCCATCACAGTCAATCTCAAAGAGGGGCTGGGCCAAGAGGCTAGAAGAGGCAGGAGAAAGCTTATCATTCCGATGCCTCCATCAGCTAAGAGGTAAAGGTTTTCAAGTCGGCGCTGGATTAGAGGACAAGAAGTTACTGTGGGATGAGAAGCAACACGGAAGCCGGAAATACACGTGCAGGAACTAAGGATGCGTGGATATTCCCTAGGAGTAAAATCAGAGAACACTTTAAAAAAAAAAAAAAAGACATTTTATTTACTTGAAAGACAGAGTTACATAGAGAGGTAGAGACAGAGAGAGATTTTTCCATCCGCTGGTTCCCTCCCCAAATGGCCGTTCAAGGGCCGGAGTTGAGCTCCCATCCGAAGCCAGGAGCCAGGAGTTTCTTCCAGGTCTCCCACATGGGTGCAGGGGCCCAAGGACTTGGGCCATCTTCTGCTGCTTTCCCAGGCCATAGCAGAGAGCTGGATCGGAAGTGGAGCAGCCAGGACTCGAACCAGCATGCATATAGGATGCTGTCATCACAGGCCAGGGCTTTAACTACCACTGTATCACAGTGCTGGCCCCGAGAACACCTTTTTAAAGCAAAAATAACCAATGGGGACTCTTTTTCGGAGTCCAGGAAGAAATTGAGCTAAGAATAAAAAAAAAACCCTCCACAAGCATCTAAAAGGTGGACAACTTTGTACCTCGTAGCCAAATTAAAATGCAAAGAGCCTGCTGTGAAGGGAAAGGCAAGTGTGCCCAGGACGAGAGTGAACCAAGGCGTTACAGGGCAGTGCCTGCGACAGCTGTATTCAGACAAGCTTTGGAGGTAAGGCCACCAATCCCCCAAGTTACCTGTGACTTTCAAATACTTTCTGCCTCTACTGAAGACCTTATGCCTCTGGAATAAACAGACGCTAAAGACTTGAGCCTACACAATACTCAACACATGTCACGGGGTCACACATGCACACAGATGCACCATGTGCAAAACGGCAGTGCAGCAAGAAGGTTGAGAACAAGGACTTGAGATGGACTGTTTGGGTTTAAATCTCAGCTGCACGTTGCTTACAGGGAGGCCAGTGACAATCTCTCTGGGCCTTGGTTTCCTTGTCTAGAAAATGTAACAGTACCTACTTAAGAGGATTGTAAAGAATTAATGAGCTGGGGGCTGACGCCATGGCACACTAAGTTAATCCTCTGCCTGCGGCGCCGGCATCCCATATGGGCACTGGGTTCTAGTCCCAGTTGCGCCTCTTCCAGTCCAGCTCTCTGCTGTGGCCTGGGAAGGCAGTGGAGGATGGCCCAAGTCCTTGGGCCCCTGCACCTATGTGGAAGACCAGGAAGAAGCACCTGGCTCCTGGCTTCGGATCGGAACAGCTCCAGCCGTGACAGCCATTTGGGGAGTGAATCAACGGAAGGAAGACCTTTCTCTCTGTCTCTCTCTCTCACTGTCTGTAACTCTACCTATCAAATAAATAAATAAAAATCTTTAAAAAAAAAAAAAGAATTAATGAGCTGGTGCATATAAAGGACTGCAATAGTATCTGAGACATAATAAATGCTTTATAAATGTTAGCTATTATTATGTCAGGAAAAGCTCCTGGCAAGGGGTTGGGGAAAGCTTTATTTTTTTTTTTTAAGATTAATTTTATTTATTTGAAATACAGAGTTACAAGAGAGGTAGAGACAGAGAGAGAGGTCTTCCATCTGCTGGTTCACCCCCAAGATGGCCGCAAAGGCTGGAGCTGCGCCGATCCGAAGCCAGGAGCCAGGAGCTTCTTCCAGGTCTCTCACGTGGGTACAGGGGCCCAAGGATTTGGGCCATCTTCTACTGCTTTCCCAGGCCACAGCAGAGAGCTGGATCGGGAGAAGAGCAGCTGGGACTAGAACTGACACCCATATGGGATGCTGGCGCTTCAGGCCACTGCATTAATCCGCTGCGCCATAGCGCCAGCCCCCTTGTTTTTCTTTTAAAGGCCATCTATACACTGAATTCTGCCTTGCCTCATACACAAAAATGAAAGACATGTAATATGAATGCCTACATCCCAAGTTGTAATTCTTGGATAAGGATGAAATCCTGGCAGTTTTTCTTTGTTATGTTTAGTAAAGAAGAGAATTAACCTAGGTATATCTTATAAACTGAGGCAATTATCTCGATACCCAAGCCCAGGTTTATTTGGGGAAATTCATTTTGGGTAGAAGTAGAGTAGAGGTATTGGATTAACCGAAGTGCTTCTTAATTTCTCCATGTGGCTATATCCTAGCAAACTTCCTACTATGATGAATTGGCATATCTTCTGATATAGTCAGTTTTGCCAAGCCAAAATACTGAGGAAGAATAATCCAAGATACAAATAGACAAGCTGAGCCTCTGGATCTTGTAGTCAAGCTCTAATGCAAGTTTACCTCAATAGTCAAGAAGGGCAAGTGTGGTCTACAGTATAACAAGGGAGAGTAGATTCCACTAGAAATATCCAAGAAGCTGATGCATATAACCACACTACTAAGGCTACAGAGTAAACAAGACAAGACAAAATAGGCTCTACAAGTCCAAAAATCATAAAACTTCTAGAACCGTCCTGATTTCAAATATTTCATTCCCAAATGTCCTAGAAATCTAATATTTCAGGATCCAATTTATACTTAGACTACAACAGAACTGAACCAATTCACTAAGGTAAAATCTACGAACTCAATGTAGTCCGCCAATTCCAGGACAGGGCTTTTGTTCAAGGACATTTTTCATGAGTTTTTAGATCTAAAAATGGTTACCACAGATGAGGCCACTGAAGAAAGGGCAGATTTCTCTCCACCGAAGCTAACTAGTTCCAGGAGAGAAATGTTCTAAGCAGACTGACTCCGCTACCAAAATTGTTAACAAACATTATTTTAAGAGGTCTCTTTCTAATGAGAAGACACTCATGGATGACTCTTCCCCCTAACCCATCTCAATTTATGAAAGTTAAGAATTTAGAGTTATTTCAAAAATTATCTCCAGGGCTGGCCCTGTGGCTGGCACTAAGCCTCCACCTGTAGCATCAGCATCCCACATGGGCACCAGTTCAAGTCCCAGCTGCTCCACTTCCTATCCGGCTCCCTGCTGGTGGCCTGAGAAAGCTGTAGAAGATGGCCCAAGTCCTTGGGCCCCTGCACCCATGTGGGAGACCCAGAAAAACTCCTGGCTCCTGGTTCCTGGCTTCAGATTGGTGCAGCTCCGGCCGTTGCGACCATCTGGAGAGTGAACCAGCGGATTCTCTCTCTCCATCTCTACCTCTCTCTGTAACTCTGCCTTTCAAATAAATAAAATAAAAAATCTTAAAAAAAAAGAAAAAAAAGAAATTCTTAGAGCCATGTACAGAAATTTTTGTCAGACCAACTGCAAGTGATTTAATCTGATGACAGTTTGATACAAATCCACATAGCTAATTATTTTGCCTTTAAAATGTTTTCTAGAACTGATGGCTCAGTCCTCCAAACTCTTCCATCATGCATGCATGAGACAGTTGTTACTGTGAAAGGCTGTCACTTTCCTGGGTGTTTATTTCAGCCTTGAAGAGAAAGAAAAAAAAATTCTAAGAAATGGGAGGTAGAAAAAGCAAAATAGATTCTTCACCAACAGAGAACACAGCAGTTTTGAGATAAGAGAACAAAGATTTTCTGAGAAAGTATATCCTCTGAGCTCTTGCCACCTTAGCCTGCACGTGGTGATGTAATCCCCTCTCTGCCCCAGCCACTAAGCAGGCCCAGTCTACTCTTTGCTCTTGGTCATTCTGGATCCTGTTATCCCTAGAACTCCTTTGGATGAGTAATAAAATTGCTTTCAAATTTTCTCGTGTGAATTATCAAGTCTTGAAATCTAGTGTATTAATTGGGAAGTGGGGGGGCCATCCTCCTCTGAGGGGTGATCACAAACCAGAACAAGGTAAAGCAAGCAGCTGCCCAAAGGAATGGTATGTGTTGGGGATAGGAATGACTGTACGTGAGAGCAAATATTTACACGAAGGTGATATAAGATATATAATTAACCATGAGTTCCTCCATTTTGTTTGGGAATGGCACTATTTGCATCCATGCAAGGAGGGGCAATTAACTCAATTCTGAACAAATTGGCCTATTCCTGAAAACTAGGGAGGGATTCGTGGGGGGGGGGGGATTGCTATATGGTGACACAGGGCATTTTTAGGTGCAGATAAAAATAAATATATACATATAGAATGATGTTTAGAGCCTATTAGGCTATTCCAGATTTCAGATCTGTTTCTTCACTTGAATGTATGATATTCTGGCAGCTAATACTTTGTAGGAGAAAATGGGAGACAGGCAGATTTTCATATCTCAAAGCATCACAAGTATAACAACGTATGAATGTGGGATTCTTGGGTATTTAACAAAATGAAGATTCTTGATTGGATCTGTCCACATACTCAGGGTGCTTCTCCACTGTGAAATCTCTGATGCCTGAGGAGGGCTGAACTACACCCAAAAACTCTGCCACATTCATTAGACCCCAAAGTGCTGAACTACACCCAAAAACTGCCCCATTCATTAGACCCCTACGTTTCTCTCCAGTGTAGATCCTCCGGTGTTGACTAAGATGGCACTTCTACGGAAGGCTTTCCCACACGTGGGGGGACATTGGAAACGTTTCTCTCTAGTAGGAAGCCTTTGACATTGGGAAAGGGAGGAGCGGAGCTCTGTCTGAAGGCTTTCCCACAATCTTTACAGCTGTAGGGTTCCTCTCCAGTGTGGATTTTTACATGTCTTCTGACTGAAGGCTTTACCACATTCTTTACATTTGTAGGGCTTTTCTCCTGAGTTCTGTGATGTCAAGTAAGAGCTGATCGTCAGTAAAGGCTTTCCCACAGACAGTACAGACGTAAGGCTTCTCTCCAGTGCGAGTTCTCTGACGCTGACAGAGCTGTGAGCTCTGAGGACCTTGCCACAGTCATCACATTCATAGGGCTTCTCTCTGGCATGAATAAACTGATGGACAATAAGAGAAGAGTAGTGAAGGAAGGCTTTCCCGCATTTACTGTCTTCACAGGGTTTCTCTCCAGTATGAGTAAACGTATGCTCAATACGGGCTGAGTTGTGAGTGAAGGCTCTCCCACAGTCATTACATTCATAGGGTTTCTCTCCAGTGTGGATTCTCTGGTGTTGGATAAGAGATGAGCTATGAATGCCACAGTCACGGCATTCGTAGGGTTTTTCGTAGGTATGAATTTGTAGGTATGAATTCTCTGATGTACCAAAAGGGCTAAATGATTACTGAAAGCTTTTCGATATTCACCACATGCATGTAGCTTCTCTCCATGACAGATTATTTGATGTTGAATAAATGGTGGATCCTTTATGCACATTATATTCTTCCTTGCTGAGAACACTTTGGTGATATTTACTATGGTGTGAGGCTTTTCTGCCTTCAAAAGACTTCTCTCCAATATTGATTTTCTGATGTCTAGTGTTGTGAACACTATGACCAATTGCCAACTTATATTGATTACATTCCAGATTTTTCTTTCCTGTATGAATTATACAATGTTGAACATTAATTGAGTAATCGTTGGACATTTGACCACACACATTGTGTGGAAGAACTTTCTCATGTGTGCTGTCTTTCTGATTTCTTGTTAATTTTGCATTCATTTGGAAGCTCCTCCTCTAAGCATTGCACATATAAGGGCTCTCTTCTTTAGGACACCTTGCTTGTATAACTAAACCTGACTTCAGATTAACATATCTGCCAAATTCAGCAGGTTTTGAGTTACTATCTACTACAGAAATGCTTTTCTGGGGCCGGCGCTGTGGTGCAACGGGTTAAAGCCCTGGCCTGAAGTGCTGGCATCCCATATGGACGCTGGTTCTAGTCCCAGCTGCTCCTCTTCTGATCCAGTTCTCTGCTGTAGCCCAGGAAAGCAGTATAAGATGGTCCAAGTCCTTGGGCCCCTGCACCCACATGGGAGACCCGGAAGAAGCTCTTGGCTCCTGGCTTTGCATCGGCACAGCTCCGGCCATTGCAGCCAATTGGGGAGTGAACCAGCGGATGGAAGACCTCTCTATCGCTACCTCTCTGTAACTCTGTCTTTCAAATAAATAAAATAAATATTTAAAAAAAAGAAATTATTTTCTAACAACTATTAGTTTTTTTGTCTCCCAAGTCTCTTTCTCTTGAGTTTTCTGTGTGATCTCTGAGTAACTATCATATCCCCTGGCTTCTTTCAAACTAGAGGTCCTTGTAACAGCCATTGTGTTTCTCTCCACATCTATCTCACAATGTGATTCTTCTTCAAAAAATACTTTGTTTGGTTTTGACTTTCTGGTTTTCCAAGTCTTGGGAAAAAAAAGTATAAACTTTTCCTGCTAGAAGGAGGACAAGGCTACAGTGACAATGCAGTAATCATTCTATAAATATCATTAGTCAAAAATGTAAGCCAATCAGTCAAGAAGTAATTTATTGAGTTCCTATCATGGACTAAGCATCGTGCTATTCACTAAGATTCAGTGGTGAACAAAACAGATACGGCGCCTGCTCTTTTGAAATTTGCAGTCTATTGAGAAGACAGGTGTTAATCAAATCATTTCAAGCATGATGAATGTTATAAAGCAAGGTATTAGGGAGATCTCAGTTGGGGAATGGTCATTACCATACATAGTGATGCAAGTAACCCTAGCTTCTGAATCTCTAGAATCTTTTCTTGTTTTTGAAACTACTTCTTCATCCCCTTTGTCTATAGTTCATCCAAACTAAGGTCATCCTTTAAGGCCTGCATCTTCCACTCCCACTGGTACAATCCTCCAGAAATTCTGTAATTACTGCCAAGATTTCTATTTAACCCAAGAAAACCTTTTTTGGGAGCTGGCACTGTGTCGCAGCAGGTTAACACCCTGGCCTGAAGTGCCGGCATCCCATATGGGCGTGCCAGTTCTAGTCCCAGCTGCTCCTCTTCTGATCCAGCTCTCTGCTATGGCCTGGGAAAGCAGTAGAAGATGGCCCAAGTCCTTGGGCCCCTGAACCCGCGTGGGAGACCTGGAAGAAGCTCCTGGCTCCTGGCTTCGGATCGGCACAGCTCCGGCCATTGCGGCCAATTGGGGAGTGAGCCATCGGATAGAAGACCTCTCTCTCTGCCTCTCCTCTCTCTGTGTAACTCTGACTTTCAAATAAATAAATAAATCTTTAAAAAAAGAAAACCTTTTTTTGTAATTTCCTTTGCTACTGTGTGTGCTATCCATTTGATGAAGAGTTTGTTCAGGCTCCACATTTTTTTGAGTTTCACAAAAACACACATACCAACCCACACACAAATACCCACACCCCAAAGACTTAAAGAGGGCCAAAGTTCAGGAAGTGATAGGAATTTTCAGTGGATTGGGAATCAGGACGCCTATGAATACTAGGTCAGCTTTAATATAGACAAATCACACGTGACTTTTTATTGATGTGAAGTAGGGCTTTGTACATTGGGGATCTTGTAAGTACTCTTTCAATCTTATGGATAAAACAAATAAGCCATATGTCACTGTAAGTTGAGAACTATTTTCAGAATTATTTTGCAAGTAATCTTAGTATGGGGATTTGATAACCTTATGTATATAATGTAGGAAAGTAAAAGTTAAAAGGTAATGACAAGTAAACAGAAGTGGTACCAGGGTGATAATTCACTATTAAGCTGACCAAAAAGAGGGAACAGGCCATTAACATTAGGTCTAATGGATATTTTCCAGTCTTGTACTTTTCCTCTCTAGTATATAACAACTACAAGCCCTTTCGCTCCTTAACATGCTCTCTACTATTGGTTCCAGAAATTAATCCAATCTGATTCTCTTCCTTACTCTGTCCACTTTGAGTATGCCTTTTGGATTCCTTTTCCTTTACTTCTATTGAGAAAAATTTTAAAAAGTTATATAACACATTGGGGCCAGTGCTGTGGCACAGTGGGTTAATGCCCTGGCCTGATGTGCTGGCATCCCATATGGGCACCGGTTCAAGACCCGGCTGCTTCACTTCTGATCCAGCTCTCTGCTATGGCCTGGGACAGCAACAGAAGATGGTCCAAGTCCTTGGGCCCCTGCACCCGTGTGGGAGACCTGGAAGAAGCTCCTGACTCCTGGCTTCGGATCGGCACAGCTCCGGCCATTGCGGCCAATTGAGGAGTCAACATCGGATGGAAGACCAACCGACCTCTCTTTCTCTCTCTCTGCCTCTCCTCTCTCTGTGTAACTTTGACTTTCAAATAAATAATCTTTAAAAAAAAGTTATATAACACACCCTAATTGCCACAGCCTATTATTAAAATTATTGCTATTTTGTTATTTTTGCCACCAGTTTTTATCCTGTGTATTTACACTTGAAATACTACACGAGTGTACATGCATTTAACTTTTTTAGAAGATATTTGAATGTTTATGCTCACGGGGGTCCTAGGCTCTCTTGAAAGTCTTTCCATGCTCTTTGAAGATCTGGGCTCCTCTTACGGCTTCCATTACCGTCTGTTCTCAGATGATTCACAAATCCTACCGTCAGTGACGCTCTCTTTCTTTCACTAAGATCCACTTAACATATCCTTCTTATTCCTATCTACCCTCCAGACGTCTCCACTTACACCAGTTTCTCAAGTGCAGCACTACTGACAATGCGGCTGTGGGGGGCAGCCTTGGGCACTGTGTGATGTGTATTTGCATACATGGTGTCTATCCACTAGATTCCCATAACACCTCCTAGCCTTCAGAGATTATCAAATGTCCCCCTGGGAGCACAAACACCCTTGGTTGAGAACCATTGGTTTAGATCTGCTATGGTCACTTCCAGCTTAGGACACACTGGTTCATCTTCCTTCTCCCAAACCTGTTACTTCTCCCGTGTTTTCCATCTCAGGGAAAAGAACTTCTATCCACCTACACATCCTCACCGGAAACCCAAGAAATAATTTTATGTGTTACCCCCTCACCTCACATCTAATCAGCAAATTATGAACAATTTCACATCCTTAAAATTCTTCAAATTCTTTCATTCTCTTCATAATTTGGGGGTAGCAAAAACAAGCTATGAAGAGGATAAAGTAAATGAAGGAGAAACTCTGGCTACTAAACAGAATGAAATTCCTGGGTACCAAGCTCAAATTGATATCTGGATTGAATCTGTGAAGAAATACAGAGCTAAGGTAAGAGGACTCTGATACGGTCAAGGTCGACAGGGAATTCCAACATTCTTCGCAGGCTTAGAGAGTTAGAGAACCTCTAACTCATATTTCAAAGGATGGGATCTACTTTTTTCTCACTTACATGTATAGCTGCTTCTTAGCACCTCTCTCTCCTGTATTTGCATTTGTGGGTTTAGTGCTTGTTCCAAATGGGAGACAATATCAGGTTTAGAAAATAGAAATCCTACTCAAGTAAGAAAAGTAGGATGAGGCCAGCGCCGCGGCTCACTAGGCTAATCCTCCGCCTGCGGCACCGGCACACCGGGTTCTAGTCCCGGTTGGGGCGCCGGATTCTGTCCCGGTTGCTCCTCTTCCAGGCCAGCTCTCTGCTGTGGCCCGGGAGTGCAGTGGAGGATGGCCCAGGTCCTTGGGCCCTGCACCCGCATGGGAGACCAGGAGGAAACCCCTGGCTCTTGGCTTCTGATCAGCGTAGTGCACTGGCCGTAGCGGCCATTTGGGGGGTAAACCAATGGAAAAAGGAAGACCTTTCTCCCTGTCTCTCTCTCTTGCTGTCTAACTCTGCCTGTCCAAAAATAAAAAAATGTAGGATGTGATTTTTTTAAGTTCAAAAGACAAAGAAGCACCCCAATATGAGTCTACTCTGTTGCATTTTAGAGAGCATAGCTAATTGTCAAAAACAATTGAATATTTTCTACTCAAGTAGCATGAGAAATAGATTTGGTGACACCACTATGGGACAGTGGTTTAAACAGCCACCTGTGATGCTGGCATCCCATATGAGCAGCTGTTTGAGTCCCAGCTGTTTCACTTCCAGTCCAGCTCCCTGCTAAGGCACCTGGGAAAGCAGCAGATTACCCGAGTGCCTGGGCCACTGCCACCCACATGGGAGACCCAGATGGAGTTCTAGGTTCCTGGATTTGGCCTGGTCCAGCCCTAGCCATTGCAGCCATTTGGGGAGTGAACGAGCAGATGGGAAATCTCTCTCCCTTTCTCTGTAACTCAGCCACATCCTCAAATGACACAAAGCCCTGAAATGCCTGCAGGAGGTTTTGAAGAAAAGATTGAATGAGGAGGAATTAGAGGAGATTGATAAGATGAAGAGGAAATGGGTCTAACCACAGTATCAAAGGCAAGATTTCATTGACTTGTATATCAAAGAATCGTAAAATGTATATAACCCTTTTGACATAATTGTATCTGATAGCAATTTAACTTGGTAGTAGTTGTATATCTTGAACTCATTTATAAAGGAAAGTATTAGAAATATGGGCAAAGAGTTAAAGAAATAACCATATATGACAACAAAATAGTTCTAAAAATATAAGTATTCAAAGAGACTGTTGAAGACTGCCAACTATTCACCAAAATACACTTCCTCCTCTCGTTTCTAGGTATATGAACATTCCCCTAGTTCCTTGATAGTAGATGTGGCCATGTGACTGCTTTATAGCCAATGGAATAAAAGCAGACTGATGTGCCCTACTTCAGGCTTGACTCACATCTATTCCTCCATGTCAGTTTCTCCATCTGGCTGGCTGGCATAGACATGACCCCTTTGGAAGTCATGTGATAAAAATGCTAAAGCTTCAGACAGCTCAAGTCCTTGAATAGCCCCCCCCCTGCTATCCTACTATCCATATTGTTACAAGACCAAGAAATATACTTTTGTTGAGCGAGGGCCACTATACATTTCTACACATTGGTTACAGCAATTCTAACCAATTCAGAAATTAGCATCTTAAAGTAGGAGGTATCATAAGTGTCATGTAAAATATATGGATGGCATTGACTTTGACAGGTTTCAAGGAAATGGATATTTAAGGCTGGATAGATATTGATTCTTGCTACACACAGGCAAAAATAATTAGTAACCATAACAGTAGACATGAGGGTTCACTGAATCTAATGGCTTTAGGTAAATAGGTTGAAAAAGTCTAGAATGTCAGTTTGTATAGTATGCTCCTGGATACGCTTGGTAAAGAAGAAGTTGAGGGGCTATGGCATAGTGGGCAAAGCCACTGCCTGTAATGCCAGCATCCCATATGGATGACGGTTCGAGTCCCAGCTGCTCTTCTTCCTATCCAGCTCTCTGCTATGGCCTGGGAAAGCAATGGAAGATGGCCCAACTCCTTAGGCCCCTATACACACATGGGAGACCCAGAAGAAGCTCCTGGCTCCTGGCTTTGGATCCGCAGAGCTCCAGCAGTTGCAGCCAATTGGGGAGTGAACCAGCGGATGGAAGACCTTTCTCTCTCTCTCTCTCTCTCTCTCTCTCTCTCTCTCTCTCTCTCTCTTTGTCTCTACCTCTGTAACTCTGCCTTTCAAATAAGTAAATAAATCTTTAAATAAAAAAAAAAGTTGAGCTCAGGAAAGAACTTGGCAGTTTTCAAGCCAAAATAAGATAGGATACAGGATTCAAGAATTTTGCAATTCACATGGTTGGGAAAACTAATTTTCTACATCTCAAAGAGTAGGAAACAAGGTTTTGCAGAAAAAAAAGGCACATTAAAATATTTAAGCTAGGCCGGCGCCGCGGCTCACTAGACTAATCCTCCGCCTTGCGGCGCCGGCACACCGGGTTCTAGTCCCGGTCAGGGCGCCGGATTCTGTCCCGGTTGCCCCTCTTCCAGGCCAGCTCTCCACTGTGGCCAGGGAGTGCAGTGGAGGATGGCCCAGGTGCTTGGGCCCTGCACCCCATGGGAGACCAGGAGAAGCACCTGGCTCCTGCCATCGGATCAGCGCGGTGTGCCGGCCACAGCGCACCAGCCGCGGCGGCCATTGGAGGGTGAACCAACGGCAAAGGAAAACCTTTCTCTCTGTCTCTCTCTCTCACTGTCCACTCTGCCTGTCAAAAAAAAAAAAAAATTAAGCTAAATAAAGAAACATGGCCCTGAAAAAAAGGGGGGGCAGGAGTGGTATAGATTAAGGATGTGGCCTTCCCACCCAAGCCTTTTGCTCAACTGGCATTAGGTTATCTCAATTAAGTTACGAAGAAGATGTGGCAAGTAAGGATCTAAGCATTGTAGAAAGTTAAGGAATTCTGTATAGGAAGGTACTTGAACATGATTCTTAGCACATAACAGACTGAAGGCAAATGATCAGAAGCCTTTTACGTTTCTGTGGAATAGTACCCCTGATTTCCATGTACTTTTTTTTTTCCTTGTATCAAAGGATGCAGTCTCTCTCCTCGAGTCTAAGTCATTTGTGTCACTGACTTTCTATAAATTTTTCTTCTTAAAAATCAAATCATCCTGCAAGTCCCACTCCAAGTCTCACTGCTTTCACTAACTTTTCACTGGGAGCTGTTTGAAGGGACTCAACAATACTAATTGAATAAATCAAGCCTTCCCAAATCTCTCTGCCAGAAACACCTGTTCACTCTCCTCTGAATTCATACATACAGCATTTCCCCTATAGCACTCCATTGTTGAACAGGACTTCAGCAATTTTGCTGATGTGTTACACATAGATTTATGCATGTTTTTCCTCCCCCAAAGGATTCTAAACAGATGGAAGCAAGAAATGTCCCGTGTGCCTTTTCATCTCTGCACCAAATGTCCCCAGTGAACAAACAGAAGCTGGAGTCTTATCCAACCGTGTTCTGTGAGGCATCCTCCCCAGCGATGTGCTAAAGAGGCTGCCAAGTCTTCTGACCCTCCTGCTACTTTCACACAACTGCGAAACACCAAAACACCCTCTTGTTGGCAGTCCATCCCACACACTTGATTCTATCTTCTCAAACTGCTGCTGTTAAGGGGGCTGAAAAGCTTCATGCTACAAGACAGAAATCTATTTACTTCAGGAATTAAAATGAGATCTCAAAGAGGGGAACCCCCAGCTCCCCTGGGACTTTGTCGCCTGGCAACAAACAGCCATACTTTCTTGGGAACAGGCGTGGTCCCTAGGCAGCAAAGTTGGGAGGAATGCATTATAAAAGAATCTTGTTTATTTATCTCAGACCTAACATATTAAAACCAGATATTTATGACAAAATCTGCCTTTGATCATGGCTGGCGTAGGCTGAAAGATAACCTCAGACCATTAACTGGGTTCAAGATCCACATAAGCCACTGCTCTGAGAATGAGCTTCCCTATGATTTAAGAAAAAAGAAAAAAAAAAAAGAAAGAAATACTCAGTGTTAGGGATGGAGAAAAGCTGAAAGACCTCTAGCCTCAACTCCCTTATTCATAAATGGAGAAATTGCCCACTTTACAGAATAAGAAAAAGAGTCACAGAGGCGAACAGGCAGCAGTGCTCATCCAAGTCAGAGACCTTTAGCCACCATGGTAACCATTCTGGGCTCACAGAAGTCTCTGGCTACCTGCTGTGGCCTGAAGGTCCTTTGAGACTCTGCCCTCAGGAAATGGATTAATGCTGTTATCATAGGAGTGAGTTATTTAGAGAGTAGGCTCCTGACAAAAGGATAAATTTGGCCCCCATCTTCTGTCTGTCTTGCGTACTCTCTTGCCTTTAGGCCTTCCACCACGAGAAGACCCTCACCAGATGCTGAGTAGATGCCATGCCCTTGAACTTCCCAACCTCAAGATCCAAATAAATTTCTGTTCATTATAAATTAGAGAGTCTATGGTGTTCTGTTAGGGCAACAGAAAACACACTAAGATACAATATTAAGTCTATTCCATCTCTCTCTCACACACACACACAAACCACTAAGTTGCAGTGTGTCATCCATTTACCCCTACATCCTAAGCACCTACAGGGTACCCAGCAAACAGCAGACCCAAAGTATTGTGACTACCCAGTGTCCTTTGTCTGACTCCATGCGCATCAGAAGCAACCTCTGCTCATGACTACTTCCTCACTCTGACGTTTTGCCCACGAGGAGAAAACCACTGATCACATAAATTTTGAGCATTTCTTTGAGCTTCTCTCTGGGTACTAGGGTTACATGCTGTTTTATTCCATGCATAATTCTGCATTTTCCCAATACTCTACAGTTTAGCATTTCTTTAGTCCTCTCTCTCCCCAATCTCCAAAAACCAAAACTTAATGGTCCCTTGTGTATTTGGGGGGAAAGATAGATATTTCTAACTCTCAGACATTATATACAATTCTGGACCACATAGTTTAAAAAAAAAAAAAATCCATGCCCCGTATAATTCCTTCCCACTGGAACACCGGCTCTGCAGTCTCTCTGTCTACATTTTAATCCTGGCTCTGAATGACCACAGGCAAGTTTTTTTTTTCTTGTGCTTCAGTTTCTTTATTTAAAAAAAAAAAAAATGGTACCTAACTTGAAGCATTGTGTATTAATGTAAAGGAAGGGCCCAAACTAGTACCTGGTACAGAACACTCAATAAAGATCATTTCATTTTCAGTTTGTTATTCTCAATATGCTCTTCACACCAACACTAACCAAGATTTTATAGTGCTTTCTTTCTACACTTTGTTTTAAATCAATATTGTGGCCGCGGTAGGCTAATCCTCCGCCTGCAGTGCTGGCACACCGGGTTCTAGTCCCGGTAGGGGCGCCGGATTCTGTCCCGGTTGCCCCTCTTCCAGTCCAGCTCTCTGCTGTGGCCCGGGAGTGCAGTGGAGGATGGCCCAAATGCTTGGGCCCTGCACCCCTTGGGAGACCAGGAGAAGCACCTGGCTCCTGCCTTCGGATCAGCGCGGTGCGCCGGCTGCAGCGGCCATTGGAGGGTGAACCAACGGCAAAAAGGAAGACCTTTCTCTCTGTCTCTCTCTCTCACTGTCCACTCTGCCTGTCAAAATAATAATAATAATAAAATAAATAAATAAATAAATATTGTGGTCATATTCCCAAATCTACACTTCACCATAAAATTCTCACCTCCTCTCTTCACTCACCACTGGTAATCTGTTGGGGATAAGGTAGAGATAAAAACAGATAAATTCCAGGGCCTTGGGAAATCAGAGGGGTTGAGAGTAGGATTATGGAAAATCCAGAGAAATTAAATATAGACTATGGAAGTCCCTTCTAACCCAGGTCATCCGTTAATAAAGAGGAAACTTTAAAGAGGGTCCTGAAAGAAGGCCAGGGAGAAATATTTTTAACCAGAACAGGACAACAGGGCCATGATGCTGCAAATGCCAGCCGCAGCTTTACATTTGAGTTCAGAGAAAGCTCAACGGACCAGTCTCCCGTGTGCCCTCACACCAAATCAAACCATCAGCTTCTCCGTGCCCATTTCCTTCTCTCCTTCCAAGGGGGCTGACTTGCCCCCTCCCTGCTCATTCAGAGAGACAGCTAGCACAAGGGGAAGAGAGTGGAGAGGGAAACATCTTATGTTCTCAGAGCTTCAAGTAAAACTTTCAGAGCAAAAGCACTACTACTACTTATCGAGCACTTACCACGGGGCCAGGAGTTTTCCACAAATCACTTTTTACAGATGAGGGAACTGACAGCTTGCCCAAGGTCTCAGAGATGCCCACACACATCTTAAAACGGCTGTGAAGAAAAACATGAATGAGGCTAAGTGTGCAGAATGTAGGCCCCGGGCTTAATGGCAGAATCCTCTCTCTCTTGCTCTCGCTCTCGCTCTCTCTCTCGTGCTTCTTACCCCTGTTATGAAATCTGCGGACTCAGTCCTCCATTAGCACAGCTTTTGCGTCACCATTTGTGTATAGCAACCTCTCCCAAGTCCTTCCTGTCTCTTCCCAGCAACTGGAACTCTGGCAAGAGGTTCTGCTTTGAATTTCTTTTGTCATTGTATTTTCTTTCTTTCTTTCTTTCTTTCTTTCTTTTTTTTTTTTTTTTTATTCTCTGGAACTCTACTCATAAGGTCATGAAGGAGGCTTCGTGGAGGCTAAAGTCAAGTCTTCAGAAGCCCTACACACAGGCAAGCCTCAATACCTCTACCCCAGGAGCCTGCACAGGTCAAGATCCATGAACAAACAATGGTAAAGATACTCTTCTTACATGTCTTACATACACACAACTGTAGCGTTGGGAGGAAGGGCACCTGAATTCTAGCCTCTACTAAGTGCCAGTGGGCTGGATGACCCAGAACAGGTTCGTTTTCCTTCCTGGGTTCCAGTTATTCTTCATGTACAACGGGGGATATGGATGCCTACCATTAATGATTGGGTACCAGTGACTGAGCCCTTACTTCGTGAGTGGCCCCGTGTCATCTCTTTCATATCAAAATCCCACATGATTCTTGTGACCACAATGAAAAAGCAGGTCCAATAAACTTCACTTTACAGATAAGGAACATAGATTTTTACAGATAAGGCAAGGCACCACAAACTTCGTTTTATAGATAAGGCACGGTGTTCATTAACTTGCCTTACGGTCACATCTCGGAGCGATAGGACTTTGTCTAAACAGTGATTAAGGAAGGCATCGCTCACATCCACCCCCTCCCACGTTACCCATGTCAGCCTGGGGCACAGTTCCACCGCAGGCTGTGCGGACACACGGGCCAGCCCGCGTTCTCTCTGACCTGACCCAAGCACTGGGCGCCTTGGGCACCTGCTGCACCCTCCACCCAAGTGCTTCAGGCACTGCGGGCCCTCAGCTCTTTACCAGAGCAAAAACACCCAGAGGTTCTCAGGCTTGAAAGCACACACGGCGCTGTGAGGCGCACACACACAACCCAGAGGCACACTCCTAGGGTCAGGGTCGGGGGTCAAGGTGGCCACGCCAGATGGTGGCCAACTCAGCTTCAGCAGAGGGGATCACGGTCAGATCTGAGAGACTAGGCAGAGACCCAGGGCGGGCGATACCAGGCCTTCAAATCTGCTAATCCCCTACTGGACACACACCTCCTGAGGTTACCGATTGGAGGCGCTCAGAGCGCGCCCATTCAAAGATTCCGGAAGCGGAAGTGCGCGGAGAGGCTCCTGGGAAATGTAGTCCGACTGATCTGGGTCTCTGGGCAGGGACACACATGGGAGACCTGAATCGCATTCCCAGCTCCTGGCTCCCACCCAGCCCAGCCCTGACTGTCGTGGGCATTTGGGGAATGAACCAACAGATGGGAGAGCCATTTCTCTCTGAGCCTCTCGAATAATTTATTCTTAATTTTAAAAAAAGCATAAAATGATTTTGAAGATATGCAAAAATTATGAAGTATCTCGTTAAGGTTGTATTAATTACAAGTTTAAAAAATTGGCTTAAATAAATATATGTAATTTTTTCACAACTTTAAAATTTTTTAAATATAGCTGCTAAAATATTTAAAAACGGAGGCGGGTGTTTGGCATAGCAGTTAAGACACCACACCACTTGAGATGTCTGCATCCCATACTGGGGTGCCTGGTTCTGAGTTCTGCCTCCACTTCCAATCAACTTCCAATTTCAGTTCATTCTGGGAGGCAGCAGATGTTTGCTCATGAGGATGGAGTTCAGGGATCCTGGCTTTGGTTTGGTCCAGTCTGGGAAGTGAGCCAGCAGATAGAAGATTCTTTTCCTTCCTTCCTTCCTTCCTTCCTTCCTTCCTTCCTTCCTTCCTTCCTTCCTTCCTTCCTTCCTTTTTCCTTTCTTCTTTTTTTCTCTCTTTTCCTTTCTCTCTCAAAGCAAAATTAAATAAATTAATGCAGACCCAGGGAGGCAATGATGATGGCTCAAATAATTGTGTTCCTGCTGCACGTGTGGGAGACCTGTATTGAGTTCCCAATTTTCGACTTCAGCCCAGCCCAGTCCCAGCCACTGCAGGCATTTGAGGAGTAAACCAGAATATGAGAGTTCTCTTTCTTTCTCTCTCTCTCTATCAAACATTTTTAATCCTTAAACTTTTTAAGTTATGTATCTGGCTTGCCTTGTGTTTCAATAGCCTATAATATATAGAGACAGATATTTGATATCAATATTTTAAATTTATTAGGTATCTTCTATGTTTTAGCACATAGTCAATTTTTGTGCCTATTGCACATACACTAAAAATAATATTTATTCTATGTTGCCTGTAAGGTTGCATGTAGATCTATTACCTGGATAATCTTAATCTTGTTATTAAAACATTTATCCTGTTATTAAAATTTAAATCCTGTTATTAAAGCTTTCCTGCCTTTGATCTACTTGATATATCAGTTTCTCTGAGGAGTATGTAAAACTTCCCTACCACAATTACTGACTTATCTCTGTCATTAAATCTTTTTGATCGATCATCCCTTGTATAAGTATGTCTTGCAAGGGGTCCCCAACAAGAACACACACAATTGTTTCTCTCTGTTCCTTCCTGCACAGTACACTGGAAATAGAAATAACAAATTCCCTCTACACCCGCCCCCTCCACCAATCCCAGCCTCTAGCAAACGCTATTCTGTGTTCAGATTAAGTTCCTTTTAGCTTTCACATATGAGGCAGAATACATAGTACTTGTTTAACATCCTATGCTCTAGTTCCATTCCTTTTGCTTTTAAATTACAGAATGTCATTCTTTTATGGCTAAATAATATTCCATGGTATGTGTGTGTATAATCACAGACTGTGTATGTATATATCACATATGTGTGTGTATATATATATAATATGTATATGTATATATATCTCTCTCACAGATTTTCTCAGGCCTTTCATCTGATGATAGACCTCTGATGAATAGTGCTGCAGTGGACATGGTGGAGCAGGTATCTCTTTGATACAATCATTTCATGTATTTCAGATATATTCACAGAAGTGAGATACCCGGATCATAAGGCAGTTCTGTTTCTAGTTTTTTTTTTCTCTTATAAAAGATTTATTTATTTATTTGAAAAACAGAGTTACAGAGAGGCAAAGAGAGAGAGAGGTTTTCCATTCACTGGTTTACTCCCCAAATGGCCACAACAGCCGGAGCTAGGCAGATCCAAAGCCTGGAGCCAGGAGTTTCTTCCAGGTCTCCCATATGGGTAGAGGGGCCCAAGGAGTTGGACCATCTTCTACTGCTTTCCCAGGCCATAGCAGAGAGCTGGATCGGAAGAGGATCAGCCAGGACTCTAACCAGCACCCATATGGGATGCCAGCACAGCAGGCGGCAGCTTTACCTACTAAGCAACAGTTTCTAGTTTTTTAAGGGATTGCCACACTATTTTCCACAGTGACTGCACTAATTTTCATGTCCACCAACAGTGTATAACAGTTCCCTTTCTCCATTCTCCATAAATTCTGACAGATGTAAAATGATATCCCATTGTGTTTTTGTTTTGTTTTGTTTTAAGATTTTTTTTTTTTTTTTGAAGGGCAGAGTTACAGAGAGGCAGAGAGAGAGAGAGAGGTCTTCCATCCGCTGGCTCACTCCCCAAATGGCGCAACGGCTAAAGCTGGGCCAATCCGAAGGCAGAAGCCAGGATTTTCTTCTGGGTCTCCCACATGGGTGCAGGGGCCCAAGGACTTGGGCCATCTTCTACTGCTTTCCCAGGCATAGCAGAGGGCTGGATCAGAAGTGGAGCAGCTGGGACTCGAACCAGCGCCCATAGGGGATGCTGGCACTGCAGGTGGCGGCTTTACCTGCTATGCCAGAGCACTGGCCCCCATTTATATTTCTTTCTTTTTTTTTTTTTTTTTTTTTTTTTTTTTTTTGACAGGCAGAGTGGACAGTGAGAGAGAGAGACAGAGAGAAAGGTCTTCCTTTGCCGTTGGTTCACCCTCCAATGGCCGCCGAGGCCTGCACGCTGCAGCCGGCGCACTGTGCTGATCCGAGGGCAGGAGCCAGGTGCTTCTCCTGGTCTCCTATGGGGTGCAGGGCCCAAGCACTTGGGCCATCCTCCACTGCACTCCCTGGCCACAGCAGAGAGCTGGCCTGGAAGAGGGGCAACCGGGACAGAATCCAGCGCCCCGACCGGGACTAGAACCCAGTGCGCCAGCACCGCAGGTGGAGGATTAGCCTAGTGAGCTGCGGCGCCGGCCTTCTCCTAGCACTTTCATTAGGCCTTACATTTAGATCTTTGGTCCAGCTTGAACTGATGTATATATGGTGAGAGGTAGGGTTCTAATTTAATTTTTCTATACTTATGTATATCTAGTTTTGCCAGCATCATTTATTCAAAAGACTATCTTTTCCCTATTATATGTTCTTGGTGCTTTTACCAAAAAAATCAGTTGGCTGTACATGCAAAGATTAATTTCTGAGTTTTCTATTCTGTTCCATTAATCTCTGGGTTAGCTTTTGTTTTTAAGATTTATTTATTGATTTGAAAAGCAGAATTACAGAGAGGGAGACACAGAGAGAAAGAGAAGGAGAGACAGACAGAGAGAGAGTTCTTCCATCTGCTGTTCACTCCCCAAATGGTTGCAATGGCCAAAGCTGGGCCAGGTCGAAGCCAGGAACCAGGAATGCATTCTTGTCTCCCACATGGGTGCAGAGATCCAAGTACTTGGCCCATCTTCTGCAGCTTCCCCAGGCCCATTAGCAGGGAACTAGATCAGGAGTGGGGCAGTGGCACTCAAACTGACCCTCCAATATAGGAGGTGACAGCTTAACTGGCCCCTGGGCATCAGTCTTTATGCCAGTACCATGCTGCTTTAATTACTATAGCTCTGTAGTTTGCTTTGAATTCAGGTATTATGATGCCTCTGACTTGCTTGCTTTTCGCTTAGGATTGCTTCTGTGGTTCCACATGCATTTTAGGATTGTTTTCCCAGTTCTGTAAATAATATCATTGGTATATTTATGGGGATTGCATTGAATCTGTAAATCACTTTAGGCAGCATAAATATTTTTTGTTAGACTTTGGGACCAGCGCTTTGGTGTAGCAGGTAAAGCTGCCACCTGTAGTCCTGACATCCCATATGGGCACTGGTTCGAGTCCCACCTACTCCACTTCCAATCCAGCTCTCTGCTATGGCCTGGGAAAGCAGTAGAAGATGGTCCAAGTCCTTGGGCCCCTGTACCCGCGTGGGTGACCTGGAAGAAGCGCCTGGCTCCTGGCTTTGGATCAACGCAGCTCCGTCCATTGTGGCCATCTGGGGAGTGAACCAGTGGATGAAAGACCTCTCTCTCTCTCTCTCCTCTGCCTCTGCCTCTCTGTAACTCTGCCTTTCAAATAAATAAATAAATAAATAAATAAATCTTTTTTTTTAAATGTTAATCCTTTCAATCCATGAACACAGAAAATGTTTCCATTTCTTGTGTCCTTGATTCTTTCTTTCATCGGTGTTTTACAATTTTCATTGTAGAGCTCTTTCACTTTGGTTAAATGTGTTCCTAAATATTCTGGAGTTTTGTAGCTATTGTGAATGAAATTGCTTCTTGGACATCCTTTCAATAAATATCATTATTGGTGTATAAAAATGCTACTGTAGGGTAGGCATTGTGGCACAGGAGGTTAAGCTGTCACTTGGAACACCTATCTCCTACATTAAAGAGCTTGGGATCAAGTCCTGACTCTACTTCCAATCCACCTTCCTGCGAATGCACCATGGAGGCAGCAGATGATGGCCCCAGTGTTGTTCCTGCCACCCATGTGGGACACCTGGATGGAGTTCCTGGCTCCTGGCTTCAGCCTGGCCCAGCTGGAGCTGGTGTGGAATTTGGAGAGTGAACCAGCAGAGGAAAGATCTCTCTCTCTCCCTCTCTGTCTGCCCCTGTGGGGACCCATGGCTGGCCATGGGCCCACATGCTAAGGCCTGGCTTGCTGATCATTGGCATTAGTCCTCACGCAACAGTATCAAGACCTGGCCACCAGTGACCGTATTGAAACCCCTCATTAACGGCACACAATTTTAGGATTAAAATTAGTTCAAAGAGAAAATGGGGGAATGAAAGGAGCCAAGAGCCACCATAAAAAAATGGCCTTAATAAAACAGTCCTGGGAAATGGGGAGTAAACTAAGTTCACAGAGAAAGCAGATAGCTACTACCCAGAGATAAGGGCTACTACCCAGAGATAAGGGCGACAGAGCATCCTGGTATGCACCTAAGCCCCCTCCCCTGTGCTTGTTCAAGCTTAACAAAGAAACTGTGAGGCACGTAGGGCACGTAGCCATCCCTTTCTGCTCTTCAAGGACAACCTCCCCTTGTCCAAGCTTAGACACGTAGGGCACGTAGCCCCGGTTTCTGTTCTCTCCTCCTCCTCGACGACCTCCTCCCATTGTAGTTACCCAATAAACTTACGCCACCCTATGGTATGTTAATTTTGTGGTTTTGCCCCTTAAAAGCTGTGTGAGATAGCTGCTCGGGGCTCCTCTCACTTGCTTGCTGCTTGCAGCAGTAGGGGGCCCATTTGCGCAAATGAAATAAAATTACCTCCTGCTCTATTGCATCGTCTGGTCTGGAGTCTGTGTTTCTGGGGTCGTCACAAGAGGACACCGCTTTTGGGGTCCTACACCCCTTTGCCTTTTAAATAAATAAATAAATATGTTTTTTAAAGTGCTAGTGCTGTTTGTATGTTGATTTTGTACCCTGCAACTTTAGTGGTCTCTCAGTTCTCACAGCTTTTGGATAGAGTATTTAGTTATTTTTTCATATGTAAAATCATGTCACCTGCAAACATAGATATTCTGACTGTCTTTCCAATTCGGATGCCTTTAATTCCCCTAATTGCCCTTTGCATTATCTTTTAATTCCATTTTTTCCATGAATTATCTGAAATCCCCTCATACTTCTTTCAGTAGTGTTTCCAAGGTATTTTAACATAAGATTATCTTTATTTTGCCTCATTTGCATGATCCTTAAGTAAAAACTATATAAAACTCTGCATTCAAAATATTTTCTTTGACAATTTTAAAGTATCATTACCTTTTTTCCTTGTAGTTGGCGCTGATATTGACAAATCAGATATGTTTTCCAATTATTCCTTGTAGAGGGCCCACAAAGTGTCAAACACCATTTTTGACACTAGAGATTCAATTTCTTTTTCAAAAAATTGCAAGTTTCTGTTTTGTACATGATCTGTGTTCTGTCTTGGAATTTTTCTTTTTTTTTTTTTTCATAGTTAGATTTCACTATCATGTGTGGTATCTTCATACTTTTCTTATTTGACTTTATGCACATTATCAATGTAAGGTCCTTAACTTATTTAAAAAAATTTATTTATTTATTTGAAAGCCAGTTTCACAGAGAAAGAAAGAGAGGTATACAGAGAGAGAGAGGTCTTCCATCTGCTGGTTCACTCCCCAGTTGGCTGCAATGGCTGGAGCTGTGCCGATCCTAAGTCAGGAGCCAGGAGCTTCTTCTGGTTCTCCCATGTGGGTGCAGAAGCCCAAAGACTTGGGCCATCTTCTACTGCTTTCCTAGGCCATAGCAGAGAGCTGGATCAAAAGTAGAGCAGCTGGGACTTGAACCAGCACCCATATGGGATGTCAGCACTTCAGGCGGTGCTTTACCCACTATGCCACAGTGCCAGCTCTGTTACTTTTCTTTATTTTTGAAATGACTCATTTGCTGATTTTAGAGAGAGATTTTAAATGCTGGATCACTCCTCAAATGCTTGCAACACCCAAGGGAGGGGGGTGGGAGGGAAGCCAGCAGCAGGGAACACAATCCACGTTTCCCATGTGGGAGGCAGGAACCCAATTACTTGAGCCATCACCCTGCTGCCTCCCAGGGTCAGTATTGCCAGGAAGCTGTGCTATGTGTATCCTAAAGCAGAGAGTCTGTGGTTTTCCAATTGGGTGAGACCACACTCTGTCTACCATTTTCTTTCAACCAGGGGACCCTGGCCCTCAGAAAACCTATTTCCACCTCTTTGTACAGTAATCATCTGTCTCACAGTGTATTTGTGTGTGTGTGGTCAGAGGAATGTAAATAAAACCCTTTGAGGTGAGTCTGCTTATATCTGTTGATAACTACCCCTCTCCCAGCCCAGCTCCAAACTATCCCTTGCAATAGGGAAAAGTGGGCAAAGATTTACCCAAAGTAATGTGAGAAGTAGACAGGAAGCAGCACAATAAAACCCTAAAATGCACCCCCTCTGCCTGTAGCACCTCCCCACAAAACCCCTGTGGCATCTAGGAATCTTCCATTGTGGCTACCGTTTTTTTTGGGAAAGAAGACAGCGGTTTGTGTTCGAATGCTGTGTTATTTCTGTTTTTCTGCATAATAATACTACACATAACAATAAGAGTACACACTTAGTATCTCAGAGTTTCTGTGGGTGAGGGTCAGGGCATGGCCCACCTGGGTCCTCTGCAGCCTGCTGTATCAAGGCGTCAGGCAGGACTGGGTTCTCATGGGAAGAGGAAAAGAATGCTCTACCTCAACCGCGTGGGCTGGAGAAAGGGTTCTTCAGGTCCTTGCAGTCTCTGGAACCGAGGGTTTTGGGTTCTTGCTCACCTTAGCTGGAGGCCATCCCCAGTTGCTTGTCATGTGGACCTCTACAACATCACCACACAACTCCATCAAAGCCAGGAAGAGAAGAGTCTCCTAGCAAGACAAGCATTGGACTCTGTGTCAGCTTTTGTTGTATTCCACTGGTTGGAAGCGCATCACATCCCAACCACACTGAAGGGGAAGGGACCACACAAGGACCTGGCTTCCCAGGAGGCTTGTGAAACGCAAGTCACAGTCCCCTCTGTGGGATCTGGAAACCACCTTTCTTCGAAATTTTTGAAAGTCACTGAAGGGTTTTAAGCAGTAAAGCGCCATCACATTCTGACTTTAGAATGGTCACTACCCAAAAGGAATGGAGAACAGATTGGTGGGAGAGAACACTTGACTTAAGGAATCCATTTAGGAAGCTTATGTTTGTATTCCTAAAGAAATGGTGGGGCCCCCAACCAAGGGAACGCTAGTGGAAACAGAGGTGGACAAATTGGAGGGTTATTTAAGTCATATAATAAATAGGACTCGGTGTTTAAAAAAAAATAGCCAGTGAGGGAGAAGACGAGAATATTCCAGTTCTGGGTTGTGCAGCTGGTGTGGGCAGCAGTATCATTCCCCGAGAAGGGACAAGTGTAGACGTGCTGAGTTTGAGGGGGTTGAATCAGAGTACACTCCCTAGCAAGAACAAACGTTTCTGATCGATTGAAGCTAATTGGTATGCCTCCAAAGAGGCTATTGCTTGAACATTTATTTTTTAATGGTTCAATATTTCCAACTCATCTCACACAGGTGAATTTTAAGTATTACAGGCAGCCTACGGATGCAAGAACATCGGACGGAGTCCGCAACCAACACCCTGTTCCTAGGAACATACAATCGTTCACGTTGTTTGAAGGCAAAGGATGAGCTTGAGGAGGGCAAAGGCACGGATAAAAGCCAAATACTCCAACATGCCTAACAGCACATTAACCTGGTTTGAACTCAGCAGTTCTAAGTGCCGCGCTATGAGCACACGGGTAGACAAAGCCCAAGCACAAGCCCACGTCTCTGCGTGTTCGCTCCCTCCGCGACTCAGTTATCACACACAAGACACGCCGCCAGAACTCTCGCGAGAGGGAAGGACCCTGCTGGCACCTCGGAGTCTCCCAACCGCGCCACGCGCGCTCCCACCTGCGGAGAAGCAGGCTGGCGGGGCGCGGGGGCTGCTGGGAACTGTAGTTCTGAGCGGGAAAAGGCCCGCCAGCCTCGCTCCTCTGTCTCTTACGCATGCGCGACTCCGAGCTGGCCCAAGAAGTTCGTAGCCTTTGTCAGGCCCGGGATGGGAGGTGAGTTGGGTGTGCGGGCTGGGTGGTGGGCCCGGGGATCGTCCCGTGAGGAGTCCGAGCTAGAGTCTGCGTTTGTGCAAGGGGGCTGGAGGGACTGACCACGAGCTGGAAGCCCTCCCCTCTGGGACACCGGTGCGCGACGGGCGGGGCGGGCAGAGCCGCGGACACGGGGCAGGCGCGGGTCTGGGGCCAGCGCCCGGAGCGGAGCCGGGCTTGTGCACGCTCCTTGTGCCCCGGGGACGGCCCCAGCATCATCTCGGGCCCCCACTCGCACCCCCAGGACAGCTGCACAGGGTAGGGACCCAGCCTCAGGGTGCCGCCCCCGGGTTTCCAGGCTCCCGCTCGGTGGGAGCGAGGCAAGCTCCACCGTGAGCCAGACGCCGTCCAGACCTGACCGTGACCTTTCTGCAGATCCCCCCGCGGGAAGGCAGCAAGGACGACCGCGAGACCCCCGAGGGCTTCTGACTGCTCTGCCTGCCCAGTCCTGAGCTGGGGAGAAGCGCAGCATCTTCGGGGCATGGAGGAGGCGGTGGTCATGGAGACAGAGTTGGCCGAAATGCCCGAGAGAAGAGGTAGGATTGCTGCCGAGGTGAGCGTGTGGAAGGGCGGGATTCTACTCTGGAAGGGAAAACGGTTGCCTCGGGGAGATCCCTGCTTGGCGGTCGCCATCGCCTTGGGGATGCATGGGCTCTTTGGAGTATGCAGGGCTTGGGATGGAGCCACAGGGTGCTGGTAGACCCTTCAGAACCACCAAAAACAGCAAAATGCTAGGCTCAGAGGCGTGAGCACAGTGTCCTCAATTACTTTTTCTCACGTTTTTCCTCCCAAATTATTGTCCCAATGATCTCCAGCCAGTGGTCTGAGAATTCAGGTTTGCGCTTGGCAAAAAACAGAGCCCCACACCTGCTACCCGCTTTATCCGTACAATTACCCTATGATTTCAGTACAGAGAATTTTGTCATTGAACATACAAGAGAAGTGAATTTTGTCATTGAACGTACAAGAAAACAGACGTGGAAGTTGGTCAGTGACTTCCAATTCTGCTAGACCAATGGTCACTTGAAATTTGGTTTGTGATCTCTATGTGGGATTTCTCTTCCTTCTCTCATACTTGAGAAACTTCTAGATTGCACCCCGGGCTCAACCAGTGAAAGTTAACTTGAGGTGGGGTTCAGCAGCCTACATTTTATTTAGTTTTTTAAGATTAATTTCTTTGAAAGGCAGAGAGAGAGAGAGAGGTCTTCCATCTGCTGGTTCACCCCCCCAGGTAGCTGCAATGGCCAGAGCTGCACCGATCTGGAGCCAGGAGCCAGGAGCTTCTTCCAGGTCTCCCATGCGGGTGCAGGAGCCCTTGGGCTTAGGCCATCTTCTGCTGCTTTCCCAGGCCATAGCAGAGAGCTGGATCGGAAGTGGAGTAGCCAGGACTCAAACTGGTGTCCAACTGGGATGCCGGCACTGCAGGTGGCGGCTTTACCTGCTGTGCCACAGCGCGGGCTCCAGCAGTCTCCGTTTTAAATAGGCATGTGGAATAAGTTTGGAGGGCCATGGAGCCCACTTCTCCAACAAAAGGGACTGATGTGTTCTAATTTCTGGATTAGAGTGCCACCTTCTAGAATGTGTTCAGATATAAACCCCAAGTAGCAATATTCATGGACACGTGCCATGGTCTTGCGAGGCAGTGGGTTGACTTGGGCTCCCCTCAGTCTCAGTGTTTGTAGGGAGCACAGTTTGTGTGGAAGCAGCATGTTTAGACTTGCAGTTCTCAGGACAAGAGCAGCTGAGGCCCCATCATTACTCCTTTCTTGCCCTTAGCTCTGTCGTTCCAGGAGTCTCCCCTTTCCCAAGAAAAGAGTGCAGAAGGCGGCGAAGTGGCAGCTCTGCGCCTCACGGCCAGATCCCAGGTGAGTGTGAGCGCTAATGATTGTGGAAATCCCACCTTCCCAAAGTACAGGTGCATTCCTTTGTGAGACGGAGTTTCTTTGTCCACTGGAGCTGTTTTAGAGAGCTGAGTTCTAAGAGATTACAAAGGGCTCAGTAGAAAATGTTTCCTACTTACCCAGAGTACCTTTTTTTTTTTTAAGATTTATTTATTTACTTGAATGCCAGAGTTACACAGAGAGAGAAGGGGAGGCAGAGAGAGAGAGAGAGAGGAAGAGGGAGGTCTTCCATCTGCTGGTTCACTCCCCAGTTGGCTGTAATGGCCAGAGTTGTGCCGATCTGGAGCCAGGAGCTTCTTCTGGGTCTCCCACAAGGGGCCCAAGGACTTGGTCCATCTTCCACTGCTTTCCCAGGCCATAGTAGAGAGCTGGATCAGAATTGGAGCAGCTGGGTCTTGAACCGGCGCCCATATGGGATACTGGCACTGTAGGCGGCAGCTTTACCCACTACGCCACAGCGCCGGCCCCCCCATAGTATCTTTCTTCTCCATCCATATTTATTGTTTGGCAGACAAATAAGTGGTATTTTCCTCTTTCTACCTGCTGTGCTGATTTCTGTTTGGTCATGTGGGAAACTATTTTGCAGATAATGTGGTACATGTCACTTAAAACTTGTTTCTCTATAGGGAAACAACACATATATGTCTTTGAAGGGATTTAGGAAAGCACCTTAAATGTTGATGTGATTTTAAAAGAAGTGTCCAGATAGTTAAAAGAAAGGCCTATGGAGAATCCAATGGTCACAATCAGAATTCAGACCTCCAAGATAAAGAATGCTGAGGCAGTGTGTCTGCAACTTTTAAGTTGTTGCCCTTCCCCCCCAAAAGGGCCAGAATAGCCAATATTAAGAATTGTTGGGGCTAACATTATGACACAGTGGGTTAAGCTTCCGCTTCTGACTTGAGCATCACATATCAGAGTGCTGGTTTGAGTCCTAGCTGCTCCACTCCATTCCAGCTTCCTGCTGGTGGTGCTTGGGCCACTGCCACCCAGCATTGACTGTTGTGGCCATTTCAGGAGTTAACCAGTGAATGGAAGATCGATCTCTCTCACTCTCTCTCCCCTCCACTCCCTCATCCTCCCTCTCTTTCTCTCTGTTCTGCCTTTCAAATAAATATATATTTTTTTAAATTGCTGAATTTAGGTGGTAGTCACCATATGGCTGATCATTGTGTTTGTCTTTCAAGTTTATACGTCTTGAAAAGTTTTATTTGAAGGAGCCGGGGAGGAGAAAGAAAGCTGTCCACGTTGTGTGTGGAGTACCACAACCCAAAGATTCCTCCGCCTTTCTCTTGGCTACTGTGATCCAAGGCATACACAGTAATTATTAGACACTGGCAGTGTGTATACAGGTGACTTTGCAGGTTCTTTATATACTTGCTGTCTTCCATTGGCTTCTTAGCCACCTTACATTAGTCTTGAAGACTTCATTAGTCAGTTGGAGCTGATGAAAAAAAAACTGGCTTAAGCAAAGAGGGGTATTTATTGACTAAAATGTTATTGAAAAATTGAGGTCTGGCCAGATGTGGGGCCCAGGAAATAACATTAAAACCTGTTCTCTTCATTTCACAAAGCTTTCTTTTCCTCCGTGGGTTTTGCTCTCAAGCACACTTTTCCTCCAGCACTGGCTACAAACAGGTTTAGGCTGACTTACATCTTCCCATGTTGAGGGCCAGAGAAAGGAGGCAGCTTCTTTCCTAGAAATTCTGGCAGAAGTGCTGAGATTAATTCTATCAAGTTAATTTGCCCGTATCTGAACCAGTTACTGGTCAACTCTAAGTGGAACTCTGTGTGGAATAGACTTACACATACCCTACAAACACATCTCACCCAAGAGTCAGTGCTACCCAGACTATACCTACTCAGTGAAAGTGGCCAGGGATAGGGGCTAGAGGGAATGTCGGGGTTCAGGTAGTAGAGGGAGGGTGATTACTTCATCCATTCCAACCCTGCGATACTGGATTCAAGATTGTTGTAGCATCAGGATGGTTGAAAACTGTTAGAGAAATTAAAAATACCTCTGTTTTTGCAAGTCTTTTTCTTGTTGGAATTTGACTAGGCTATTTTTTATCTTACAAGATTTTCTAGCCTATTTAACAAAAAGAACAGCACAGACTAGAAATGTAAAGGTAATATTACTTTCTCACCTCTCCCTACTGATGTATATTTTCCCATACTTTTGCTTGAGCTTGCACTACTGTAGACATCTATTGTATTGTATTTTCCTTCCATTTCCTTTCTAGTCTCCAGCCTTAGCAATAATATTTTGTTTGAGTGGCCTATTATGTAAACAGGATACAGCTTTTTAGAAAACAACAACAAAAAAGCCTTTTAATAAGGAAATTTACTCATTCACATTTAATATATATGTTTCAAATTCTTCTTGCCAAATGACTTTTAAGATTTATTTATTTGAAAGGCAGAGTTACAGAGAGAGAGAGAGAGAGATCAATCTTCCATCTGCTGGTTCACTCCCCAGATGGCCCCAGGGGCCAGAGCTGAGCCAATCTGAAGCCAGGAGCCAGGAGCTTCTTCTAGATCTCCCACGTGGGTGCAGGGGTTCAAGCACTTGGGCCATCTTCTACTGCTTTCCAGGCCACAGCAGAGAGCAGGATTGGAAGTGGAACGGCTGGGATTCAAACCAGCGCTCATACGGGATGCCAGCACCGCAGGCGGCAGCTTTCCCTACTACACCACAGCACTGGCCCTGCCAAGTGGTTTTTATATTTCTGTTTCCTATGCTTTCTTTGTTTTTCCTTTGGTATTTTTCCTGCTTTTAAGCAGTAGTTTACGTTTTTGTTGTTCTGATTTTTTTCTATTTGTCCAACAGTTAATTCTACTGAGTGTTGGTTTAATCATGTATGTATAGATTCCAAGATCCAGATCAACTTTTCCTTATCTTTTCTTTTTAGTGATTTTATGTATTGTTTTATTTTCAAAGGATGAATTTTTAAAAATTAAATCACAGATTATTCCCATTTTTGTAAATTTTACTCTGAAATAATTTTAGGCAAAAGAAATGCTGCAAATAGTACAAAGATTTCTTTTATACTCATCCAGATTTTCAAAAAATAACATTTTATTTTATATTATTCTCTTTGTCCAAGATCAAGACATTAACATTGGTATGATACTATAACCTGTGGACCTTATTCAGAATTCCCAGCTGTCTTATTTTTCTGTTTTTGAAATTTCTGCTTTCTCTGTTTCCTTAGTTTGTTGTTCTTTTTCTAATTCAATTTGTATGCTTAGCTTATTTGTTCATGCAATTCTTTAATAAATGGCAGTGTTTAAAGCTCTGAAATTCACTCAGTATAGTTTCTGCGTTTTTGTTTCATTATTTATATTTCATTTTTGTTTTTTTAGTTATCAATCATTGTTCTAGTTCTGTTTTGGAGTTTATTGAAGTTTACATTATTACTTTTTGCAAACGCTTCATGAACATTTAACTAGAAGGTGTTTTCTCTCCAGTTTTAACATTTGGTATATGTTTATTCCACCAACCTTGGAATAATACTTCCATGCTTTATGGCTTTACTTAAAGGGGCCTGTTTGATACTGATACGCCTCTTAACTCTATATAGTTTTATAATTTTTGTCTTAGAGAAATGCAGTCTCACAGTATTTGATACATAAACATGTCTGACTTCTAGTTTTGCCCCGATTTTATTGCAGTCGTTTTCCAGTTTACTGCTTTTCCCCTTGAATTCTCTGCTTCGCGGAATTTGGTGCTTGTTGCCAGTCTCTGCCTTCCATGACGTCTCCATGCACAAGTTCACCTTCTGGTTGCCTTAGAATTCATCTTCAGTCTTTCATTGAGGATTCACAGGAATCATGCAAACATGCCTTATTCCCCCCTCTGCTTATCTTGTTTACTTTACCAAACTACATCGTGGTGGGGTTTTTTTGGTTGTTTGGTTTTTGTTTTGTTTTTCCTCACTTTTGTTTTGGAGACTGAGAGCTCCCATCCAGTGGTTTACCCTGAACCAGGCCTAAGCCAAGAGCTCAGTCCAGGTCTCCGGCATGGGTGGCAGGGATCCAACCACCTGAGCTGTCATCTGCTGCCCCCCAGGGTGTGCATTAACAGGGAGCTAGAGCTGGGGACAGAGCCAGGACTTGCACGGAGGCACTGTGACAGGGAGTGCAAGCATCCCAGCCAGCAGCTCAACTGTTACCTGGAACGTGCACTCCTGATTCCTGTTTTAATACTTTATTCTCGGCCGGCGCCAGGGCTCACTAGGCTAATCCTCCACCTAGCGGTGCCGGCACACCGGGTTCTAGTCCCTGTCGGGGCGCCGGATTCTGTCCCGGTTGCCCCTCTTCCAGGCCAGCTCTCTGCTGTGGCCCGGGAGTGCAGTGGAGGATGGCCCAGGTGCTTGGGCCCTGCACCCCATGGGAGACCAGGAGAAGCACCTGGCTCCGGCCGTGGCGGCCATTGGAGGGTGAACCAACGGCAAAAGGAAGACCTTTCTCTCCTCACTGTCCACTCTGCCTGTCAAAAAAAAAAAAAAAAACAACTTTATTCTCCAGGAAAAAACAATGTAGTCTTTCAGTGGAAAAACCATGGTCTTATTGCTTTTGGCTCCAATTGAATCTAGCACAGTGACTTTAGACTTGTAATTTTTTTTTTTAATAAAGATTTATTTTTACTTATTTGAAAGACGGAGTTACAGAGAGAAGGAGAGACACAGAGAGAGGTCTTCCATCTCCTGGTTCACTGTTCACTTCCCAAATGGCTGCAACAGCTGGAGCTGCACCGATCAGGAGCCAGGAGCTTCTTCCAGGTCTCCCATGTGGGTGTAGGAGCCCAAGGACTTGGGCCATCTTCTACTGCTTTCCCAGCAGAGAGCTCAATCGGAAGTGGAGCAGTCGGTACTTGAACCAGCGCCCATATGGGATGCTGGGGCTGTAGGCTGGGGCTTTAACCCACTGCCACAGCGCCGGCCCATAGATTTGTAATCTTAATACTATTAAGAGGCCTGTCATTTGTCACAGCTTCTTTCCTTATTGAGTGTCTTTGTTCCATGGCCAGCAGAAAGTGGGGGATGACTAAGAGGCTGTCACATGAAAGTGACCAAAAGTGTGCTTTGTGTCCCAGACAACAGTGACATTCAAGGACGTGGCCATGGACTTCACGCCGGAAGAGTGGGGGAAGCTGGACCCTACACAAAGGGCGGTGATGCTGGAGAACTACAGGAACCTGGTCTCGCTGTGTAAGCACAGACTCGCTCTCTGACTTGAAACCCGCTCAGGGGGATGTCGTCACTTTATTAAAAGTAAAAACAGCTTAACAAAGTGTCCATTCTTTGGAACGTTCAGAAAATTCTGTTTCTGCTTTAGGTTCTTGGAAAATGTGTGTGCTTGCTCTGAGTCGGGATTCAAGTGACAGAAACAGAATCCACACCTTGGTTCAAGGAATCAAATGTATCATAAGGATTTCTTCTGTTTATTTTCAGGCAGTCGGCTGGGCTTCACTCAGCTTTATTTGTACATCTCCCCACATGGCAGAGATGGCCATAGGCAGCCCCAGGGCTAGGGTATTCTTCCCGTTAGAGAGCTCAGCGAAAACAGAAAAATGCCTGCAAATAGGGTCACAGGCCCAGCACTGGAGCTAGAAAAGCCAAGGACACTCTGGCCTCTTCTGGATCCTTTGCCTCTGTGTGTGTGTGTGTGTGTGTGTGTGTGTATGCAAACGTGTATGCATGTTTGTATCCAGATAAGCCCCTCCCAAACCTCACATTAACAAATCCCATCAGAAACTTCTACTACTACCTGAAGAAAGAGGGAAGGAAAAACCAGACAAAACCTCTAATTACTGCAGTCACAGTTTGGTCCTGCTGCCATGAGGTCCCACTTTTTCCGTTTTCTTCCCTAAGATTAGGACTAATATGTAATATCTCTCTGGAATTTCCTGACACAATTAAAAGACATTCTCATCTTTTGACTGGTGAACGATTCGTCTGTACAAATCCATTTAGCTACTTCTCACCAGTCCATTTACTGCAGATCTTTGTGTAATAACTTGTCTTCTTTGTAGATCAGGGGGTGGAAACTATGCATACCACAAGTAGCTAAGACCCATTTCTTCTTTCTTTCCTTTTTTTTTTTTTTTTTATGAATAGGGCTCCCCATTTCCAAACCTGAGAGCTACGATGTGGAGAATGGAAAAGAGCCGTTGACGCTTGAGAGAAAAGTGCCCAGTAGCAGCTATCCAGGTGAGTTGGCGCTGGGCGTCTTCAGACATGACAGCCCAGCAGGACAGTGAAGAAGTGGCATTTTCACTGCCCAAGGAAAAGTATTAGGAGTGTACCGTGCCTTTATTTTTTAAAATCTTTTAAATTCTAAATCATTTCAAATACATACAGAAGTCCAGAAAAGAAAGTAATAGGCGTGTATCCATCACCAAGATTAAATATGTGGTAATATTTTGCCTCATTTGCCTCTTTCTTTGCAATATAAAATGCATAAAAGCATGATGACTGCATCTTAACTGTCCAGTCTTAATTTTCACAAACTAAAGATATCCACGTACTCAGTGCCAGATCAGGAAAACAACTCGGCAGCACCCCTCCGGGCCCCTCCTTGCATTACCTCTCTTTTCCCAAGGGTCACCTGATGCTAACCAGTCACACCATAGACTAATTTTGACTGCTCTTGAGCCTCACATAAATGAAACCACATTGTATATATTCTTGTGTCTGCTTCCTTTGCAGAACATTAGCTTGTGCATATCATTGTGTTTCCCTCATTCTCATTGTTGTACATGCTTCCATTATGTCAGTATACCATTTATCCATTCTCCTGAAGGCAGGAATTTGAATAGTTTCCAGTTTGGGGCTAACATTGCTGCTATGTATATTCTTTACATGTCGTGGTGAACACATACATGCGGTCCTATTGGATATATACAATTAGAATTATTAAGCGATGGGGTAGGTGTGTGTTCATTTTTAGTAGGTAACACCAAAGAGGTTTGTAGCATCATCATTCTAGATACCCACCAGCACAGTTTGTCAGTTCTATTTGTTCCACATGTTTATCAACACCTAACTGTCTGTCTTCATTTGAGCCATTCTTATGAGTGTGTGATATCTTTTACTTAAGAAATAAAAAATATTACAGACTCAGTTAAAACCTTTCATTCTCTTCCTCTACTAGAAATAACACTATATCTTGAAATTGATATGAATCACTTCCCTGTTTGCATGCGTATGTATGTATACACACATATACAGATATGTGTGTACATAAAACAATAGATATATACTTTGTTATTTTTTCCTTCTGTTATCTTTTTTAACTTCATATTGTCTTTTTGTATTAAGCTATGGTTTAATACATAAGAATCATATTTGTTTATTTTAACTGATATGGAGTAAGCCTACTATATAAATAAACTCAGCAGTTTATTTTTATTTCTTTGCTATTAGTAACAGAGTTGCAATGATCATCCATTTATTGGCTCCTTATATATTCATGTTGAGAGTTGGTTTAGGATGGGTAACTGGAAGGGGAATTACTGAGACTTAATGTGTCACAGGTTTAGCTTTATTAGGGATGCAAAGCACCTGCTGCCATCCTGGCCAATAATTAATGTTTTCAGACTTCTTATTTTCATCAGTCTGAGTGGTGTAAAATGCTATTCCATATTCATATTTTTATATATATATATACACACGTGTGTGTGTATATATATATATATATATGTTTACTTGAGAGGTAGAATTAAAGACAGTGAGAGAGAGAGAGAAAGGTCTTCAATCCTCTGGTTGACTCCGTATTTGGCTGTAATGGGGCAGAGCTGCAGTGATCTGAAGCCAGGAGCTTCTTCCAGGTCTCCCGCATGGGTGCTGGGGCCCAAGCACTTAGGCCATCCTCCACTGCTTTCCCAGGCCATAGGGGAGAGCTGGATCGGAAGTGGAGCAGCCGGGACTCGAACCAGTGCCCATATGGGATGCCAGTACTGCAGGCGGCAGTTTTACCCTCTATACCACAGCACTGGCCCCGATTTCATGTTTTTTAAATTGCATTTCTGTGATAAATATAGTGAGTTTGAGATTTTCATATTTATTGCTTATTCAGGTATCTCTTGTGAATTACCTGATACTTTGCACCTTTTTAAAAATTGAGCTATTCACATCTTTCTCTTGATCTGTTGGAGTTCTTAGTTCTTTAGGTTACCATATGAGATTTATTGACATTCTTTCTGTTAGTACATGACAGAGCTAGCATTACAAATAAGTCATAAAATATTGACCCCTCTGATCTTTAGCTGATTTTATTTTATGATGTTAGCATATAGAATTCTATATTTTAATACCACATTTATTTATTTAAAGCAAACTACTCATTTGCTTTCTATGAATTTTTTCTTATCTCAATTTCAGAATGATAATCTGTATTTAAATTTTTCAAATTTTGTTTTTGAGGTGTGTATTTTTGTATATGGTATGAAATAGGGAACTGATTTTATCTTTTTACATGCTTATGCCAACAATCAGCATCACTTATTTAATAATCTTTTGTTACTGATTTGTAATGATAATTCTTTGGGAAACCCAGTTTCTCTATATGCTTGGAGTTCTGTCTAGGCTGTCTGGCATACTTATCTGTCTGTACCCAGTACTATCAATGTTTTAATTACTATGCTAAATAGTGTCTGTTTCTCTTACTGAAAGTCGATCTTGAATATTATTATTATTATTATTATTATTATTATTATTATCTTCTTGTTCTTTTGAATACTGAGAAAGTTTTAAGGTCTTTCCCTGTGAGTGTAGCTATGCCGGTTTCTCCTGTGGTCCTGTCAGTTTTGTATTGCCTACTCAACACCCTTTTTTGTAGAATTTCTTAATGATCTGTAAGAACCACAGGAGGTATCTTCCTTTTCTTATGTTACAAATGTTCTTTTCTAAATTTTGCCTTTCAGTTCCACTGTGCATTTTGGTACCTGCCTTTTGAGTACCAATTAAGAAGTCCTTTCTCAACCCCAAATTACATAAATATTTGCCTCTGTTTTCTGGTTTATTTGGCCTCTGATTTTTCCTTGAAATCCTTCATCCATTTGGAGTCACCTCTTACTCCTCTGGGAACATCCTCTTAGCCTTCTGTTTAGAGCAGTTAAATGTTTGAATTGTTCAAACTTTGATTTTAATTTCCTCTCCTCTGTATAAATAGCTGTAAACTTGAGTGCTTAGATGGCTGTCACGTAATATTACTAAGTGAAGCGAGCTGGGTGGGTGCTGGAAGCTAGAATACATGCCTCAACTGAAAGTAAAAGCCTTCACTCAACTCACTGTCACTCAAGGGCAGGCAGACTTTGATATAAAGGGCTGGATGGCAAACAGTGAATTTCATGGGACATGTGGTCTTCACAACCATTCAACCCACCATGATCGTGTGAAAGCAGCTTCAACAATGTATAAAAATAAATGGATATGGCCGGCGCCGCGGCTCACTAGGCTAATCCTCTGCCTAGCGGCGCCGGCACACCGGGTTCTAGTCCCGGTCGGGGCGCCGGATTCTGTCCCGGTTGCCCCTCTTCCAGGCCAGCCCTCTGCTGTGGCCCAGGAGTGCAGTGGAGGATGGCCCAAGTGCTTGGGCCCTGCACCCCATGGGAGACCAGGAAAAGCACCTGGCTCCTGGCTCCTGCCATCGGATCGGTGCGGTGCGCCGGCCGCAGCGCGCCGGCCGCGGCGGCCATTGGAGGGTGAACCAACGGCAAAGGAAGACCTTTCTCTCTGTCTCTCTCTCTCACTGTCCACTCTGCCTGTCAAAAAAAAAAAAAAAAAAAAAAATGGGTATGACTATGTTCCAATAAAGCTTTATTTAGAAAAGTAGGTAGCAGGTGATTGTTGCCAACTCCTGCCCTCACTGGTTGTTGACATGGAGTATCCTTCTATGGTAATTTTCAAGAGACGATCAAAATTTAGATTACTTTGTAAAATCTCCCTATTTTTAAATGTTGGCAACTAATTGTTTTTAATTTGCATAAACAGTATGGGCCAAACACAACATAGCAGTCAGACTTGGCCAACAGGTCGTCTACCTGTAGCTTCTGCCTTCCCCTTAGTCGTCTCATCATTCCCACAACCCACTGTCATCTATCCAGATGAGTTCCAAATTGCTATTTCCATCCTAGGCCTCTCCTCAGAGCCTGTTCTGAACACCTGCACAGTATAACTATTTGATGTCTTTATTTGCTATGTCAAAGACATCTCAGCAAAATGTACTTAAAACTGAATGCCTGAAATATGCCCAAATTCCCCATGCAAACAGGATCCTTTTCCAGTAGTTGTCTCACTGATAACTCCCTGCCTTATCAAATTGTACATGCCAGAACTCTGTGGACAGTTTTTACATTTCCTCCTCTCCTTTATGCATGAACACATTTACTTAATTACATTTTACTGTAATTAGCAAATACTCATGCACTGTTAACACCCACATGCCTGTTGTTTGCCTGAATGGTTATGATAAATCTCCCCAATTCTGCCTTTGCCCCATGCACTCCATTCTCTACATCATACTGAGAGTGATGTTTTCAAAATCAACTCAAATCAAGTTATCCCTTTGCTTCAAACACTTCAATGATTCTCACACCCGTTGGCTTAATGACCAAAATCCTTGAGGCTGACAAAATCTTGTAAAACTCTGGCTTTTACTCACTTCAACTTTTTTTTAAATTTTTTATTTATTTATTTATTTATTTATTTTTGACAGGCAGAGTTAGTGAGAGAGACAGAAAGAAAGGTCTTCCTTCTGTTGGTTCACTCCCCTAATGGCCTCCACGGCTGGCGCTGTGCCAATCTAAAGCCAGGAGCCAGGTGCTTCCTCCTGGTCTCCCATGCGGGTGCAGGAACCCAAGCACTTGGGCCATCCTCCACTGCCCTCCCAGGCCACAACAGAGAGCTGGACTGGAAGAGAAACAACCGGGACTAGTACCCGGCGCCCCAACCAGGACTGGAACCTGGGGTGCCAGCGCTGCAGGTGCAGGATTAGCCTAGTGAGCCACAGCACCGGCTTCACTTCGACATTTTTATCTCACCTGTTTTCCCTCCTTCTCTGGGCTATGTCATAGCAGTTCTTGAATGTTTTCGCATCCAAAGACTCATGTAACTAAAAATTATTGAAGACTGTAAAGAACTTTTGTATATACAGGTGATATCTACCAATATTTACCACATTAGAAATTATAACTGAGGGGCCAGCTTTGTGGCACAGTAGATTAAGCATTCACCTGCGGTGCCTGCATCTCATATGGCCACTGGTCTAGTCCCAGCTGCTCTACTTCTGATCCAGCTCTGTGCTATGGCCCAACTGCTTGGGCCCCTGCACCCACATGGGTGACGAGGATGTAACTTCTGGCTCCTGGCTTCAGCCTGGCCCAGCTCCAGCCATTGCAGACATTTGGGGAGTGAACCAGTGAATGGAAGGTAACTCGCTCTCTCTGTTTCTCCCTCTCTCTGTCTGTAGTTATGCCTCTCAAGTAAATAAATAAATCAAAAAAAGGAGGAAATATTAAAAAAAAAAAACTAAGACTGAGCAAAAGTAAGCTATTAATTTTAAAATAATTATAAACCCATTGCCCTCTACTGCAATATAATTTTTATGAAGATTTCATGAACAAAAATATGTTACCTAAAAGAGTGGTGGGTTTTTGTAGTATTCTTGACTTTTTTTAAAAGATTTATTTTATTGGAAGGCAGAGTTACAGAGAAAGAGAGAGGTCTTACATCCGCTAGTTTACTTCCCAAATGTCCATAATGACTGGGGCTGGACCAGGCCAAAGCCAGGAGCCTGGAGCTTCTTCTAGGTCTCCCATGTGAGTACAGAGGCCCAAGGACTTGGGCCATCCTCTGCTGCTTTCACAGGCTCATTAGCAGGGAGCTGGATCAGAAGTGGAGTGGCCGGGACTCAAACCAATACCCATACAGGATTTTTTTTTTTTCTTCACATTTCTGCAAATCTCTCCAAGATATGGCTTCATCAAAGATAATTATTCTCATAGTTGCTTCTGAATACAGTTTTTTTATGATTTGTTGGGGTTGTTTTTTGTTTGTTTTTTTAAAGATTTATTTATTTGAAGGAGGAGAGGGAGAGGGAGATCTTCCATCTGCTGCTTTAACTGCACAGATGGTCACAATGGCTGTAGCTAGTCCAGGCTGAAACCAGAAGCTGGGAGTTTCCCACTTGGGTGTCAGGGGCCCAAGTACTTGAACCATCCTCCACTGCTTTCCCAGGCACATTAGCCGGGAGCTGGATTGGAAGCCGAGCAACTGGGATCCTAACCAGCACTCAGATAGGATATGCTGGCATCCCAGGCTGCATCCTAACCCATTGTGCCACAGTGCCAGCATCTGTTATATGCTCTTCTAGTTCAAGTGTATGAAGAAAATCCAGTATTACCTAGATAGTTGGAAAAGAGAGAAGTGTTTTATATTTATAATCCTTCTCAGATATAATTATGACTGTTCTGCTATAAGACTCCCAAACTGAGTAGGAGTTAGTTGATTAAAGATTAGGTACAAGGACAGCCATTGGCCTAGTAGTTAAGACACCTGCCTCCCATATCAGAGAGTCTGGATTCAGATCCTGGCTGTGCTCCTAATCCCAGCTTCCTGCTAGAGGGGATCCTGGGAGGCAGCAGGTGATGGCTCAAATGCTTATGTCCCTGCTGCCCCCATACAAGGCAGAGCTGGGATTCAGAGTCATATGTTCTGGTTGCAAAGCCCATCTTTGCACTGTGCTTTCCTGACTGCCCCCTCCCCACAGGGCTTTCCTACATTTCCTTCCCTCCACCTGCAACACTCACATCAGTGCTTGTGTACCTATTTTTTTTTAAAAGATTTATTTTATTTGTTTGAAAGGCAGAGTTATAGAGAGGCAGAGAGAGGGCTTCCATCCGCTGCTTCACTCCCCAGATGGCCACAATGGCCAGAGCTGTACCAATCTGAAGCCAGGAGACAGGAGCTTCTTATGAGTCTCCCACACGGGTTCAGGGGCCCAAAGACTTGGGCCATCTTCTACTGCTTTCCCAGGCCATAGCAAGACCTGGATTGGAAGTGGAGCAGCCAGGACTCAAACTAGCATCCATGTGGGATGCCGGCACTGCAGGGAGCAGCTTTACCTGCTACACCACAGCACCAGCCCACTTGTGTACCTATTAATTCAAACACTCATCCCAAACCCCAGCTCCAGCTCCTTTGGTTCAGCTCAGTGATGTACTTCCTTCAGAGAAGTGTCTCCCTCGTATTCCTCTTATTCTATCTTCATAGCATCATGTCCCTTTGACTCCTCAGTACCTCAGTGCTTTTAACAAGTACAGTTTTGTATTTGTGAATGTTAGATTAAATTCTCTCCCCCTCATGTGCATAGGAACTATATGTGGTTTTCCCAGGGACTAACAGTGTATGTAGCACATGGTGTATATTCATTAGATATGAGTACTATCGAATAAAATCAATAAATAGTAGATAAATGGGTGAATAGAATTTATTTGGGTGTAATAAAGGGAGAGATATAACTAAATCTAACTTAATTTTCTTCTAGTGTTGAGTTGTCATGGCACCATTTGTTAGAAAGACAAACCTTTTGGCTGGCGCCACGGCTCAATAGGCTAATCCTCCGCCTTGCGGCGCCGGCACACCGGGTTCTAGTCCCGGTTGGGGCGCCGGATTCTGTCCCGGTTGCCCCTCTTCCAGGCCAGCTCTCTGCTGTGGCCCGGGAGTGCAGTGGAGGATGGCCCAAGTGCTTGGGCCCTGCACCCCTTGGGAGACCAGGAGAAGCACCTGGCTCCTGCCTTTGGATCAGCATGGTGCGCCAGCCGCAGCTTGCCAGCCACGGCAGCCATTGGAGGGTGAACCAACAACAAAGGAAGACCTTTCTCTATGTCTCTCTCTCTCTCACTGTCCACTCTGCCTGTCAAAAATAAATAAATAAATAAATAAAAGACAAACCTTTTGTTCACTAACTGAAATACCACCTTCATATTATCCTTAATTGTTACATATACTTGAATTTGCTTCTGAATTTGCTCTTCTATTTCACTAATATATTTGTTCCTTTGAACCACAGTTTATTTTGTCTTTATAAAAGCTTATTAGATTCCAAAACTGCAGTATATTTATATTAAAGGTATTTAGAAAAGTTTAGCTCATTCCTGCCCTCTTGCTTATGTTCTGATATTTTCTCCATAAGCAATCATTTTCATTAGTTTTTCATGCCACCTTTGGCTTTTGAAAATATAACCAAATACTGTATACACAGGGTACATCAAATATTGTGGAAAATGGAATTAAAAGATGTTTATTTTTGGTGTGGCAGGATTTGAAAACCCTGTGTGGTTTTTTCATGACATGCATTTTCTATGAACTTTTTTTTTTTTTTTTTTTTTGACAGGCAGAGTGGACAGTGAGACAGAGAGAAAGGTCTTCCTTTGCCATTGGTTCACCCTCCAATGGCCGCCATGGAGGGCGCACTGCGGCCAGCGCACCGTGCTGATCCGATGGCAGGAGCCAGGTGCTTTTCCTGGTCTCCCATGGGGTGCAGGGCCCAAGCACTTGGGCCATCCTCCACTGCCTTCCTGGGCCACAGCAGAGAGCTGGCCTGGAAGAGGAGCAACCAGGACAGAATCCAGCACCCCGACTGGAACTAGAACCTGGTGTGCCGGCACCGCAAGGCGGAGGATTAGCCTAGTGAGCCGCGGCGCCGGCCATTTTCTATGAACTTTTTGAAGACTCTTGCTACCCTTCCCTTTTTTCCTACACCAAAAGCAAACCGTGCATGCTCATTTATACTCTTTTTTACTTAGAGATTACTTTGGGAGACTCTAGAAGGTTTCTGATGAGGGGCATCGTAGAAAAGCATTGTTAGGAAGATTAAACTGGCAGTGGGTTGTATATTTGGATGTGGCAAGATTAGAAGACTGAGAACTTAGAAGTCATAACTATATACTGAGATAATTGCTTGGATATTTATTGCAGCAATGTGTGTTGTATAAAAAGTTATTTCTTCCATTCTGACCTGATGTACTCAGTCTTCTCATAAACAGATATATTGCTTCATATATAACTCGCATTTTCCTATATTTTTGGATGTCTTTTCCCTCTTGGGATTCTCCTGGATGGAGTATACTAATTTTCTCTGCATATACTGAATATTTGTTTCCCTCCATTTGCTTCTCTTTACAAATCATCTAATGAGTCAGATCCACTTACTCCGTGAAGGCATGCCTTTCACCTTCATTAACTTTTACCTATTACAGAATTGCCTTTCTTTGAGCACAGAAAACGAAGGGAATTTGCATTTCCAATGTCTTTCAGACGTGGAGACAAGACCCAAGAGCAAGGATTCAACTTCAGTGCAAGATTTTTCCAAAGAAGATTCCTGCCAGGTTGCAATAATAGAGAGACTGACAAAGAATAATGGCTTGGAAACAGCTCTTGAATGTGATAGTTGGTTAGAGAATCAGCAAGGAAGTCAGGAGAGACACTTGAGAGAAATGTTCACCCACATGAATTCATTACCCGAAGAAAGAGATCATGAACATGACGTTTACTGGGAGAACTACAGTCAGAAGTCTGTTCTAACCACTCAAGACAGAGTTCCCAAAGGGTCCTATTCCTTTCATACACTTGATAAAAGATTGAAACAGAAGTCAAACTTAATGAAAAAGCAGAGAACTTTTAAAGAGAAAAAGCCTCATAAGTGCAATGATTGTGGTGAACTCTTCACTTACCATTCAGTACTTATTCGACACCAGAGAGTCCACACTGGAGAGAAACCTTATACCTGCAGTGAATGTGGGAAGTCTTTTAGCCACAGAGCTAATTTAACGAAGCATCAGAGAACTCATACTAGAATTCTCTTTGAGTGCAACGAATGCAAGAAAACCTTCACAGAAAGCTCGTCCCTTGCAATTCATCAGAGAATTCACATTGGAGAAAGACCTTATGAATGCAGTGAATGTGGGAAGGGTTTTAACCGAAGTACACATCTTGTGCAACATCAGTTGATTCATACTGGAGTTAAGCCCTACGAGTGTAATGAATGTGATAAAGCGTTCATTCATTCATCAGCACTCATTAAACATCAAAGAACTCATACTGGAGAGAAACCCTATAAATGTCAAGAATGTGGGAAAGCCTTTAGCCACTGTTCATCCCTTACTAAGCACCAGAGGGTTCATACCGGGGAAAAGCCATATGAATGTAGTGAATGTGGAAAAACTTTTAGTCAAAGCACACATCTTGTTCAGCATCAGAGAATTCATACTGGAGAGAAACCCTATGAGTGTAGTGAATGTGGGAAAACCTTTAGTCGGAGCTCAAATTTTGCTAAACATCAAAGAATTCATATTGGAAAGAAACCCTACAAATGTAGTGAGTGTGGAAAAGCCTTCATTCATTCATCAGCTCTTATTCAACACCAGAGAACTCATACTGGAGAGAAGCCCTTTAGATGTAATGAATGTGGGAAAAGCTTTAAGTGTAGTTCATCCCTCATCAGACATCAAAGAATTCACACTGAAGAACAACCCTGAAACATCCCTGAATGTGAAATAATGTAAGTTGGGTTTATAACTGTGTTAAGTACCTGAGTGTTTAGATGTAAAGCCATTGTATGCACTTGAGGACTAATTTTATATAAGCTTCTAATTTCACTCGCATAATACGTAGTTTTGAGCCACAGACAGGATGGTCCTTATGTCCATTGATTTGCTTATTAAAACTTCTGTCCAGAGATCTCAAAATTTTAATCTTCAACCTCTCAAATACCCATCCAAGGAAATTCATGCAATCCCAGAAAAGGTAGCATTATAAATTGTGAAATTGTTTTCCCCTCTCCTGGTCATATCAGAGCCCTATTGTAGTTTCTCACTTTGGAAAGGAAATTCTTATTCGATAGGTTAGGTTGATAGCTTATATTAGATCCTTATTATGAAGAGTTCACAAAGTTATTAATCTTTGAATCCAAAATAGAGATCCAGATATACAGGTGGTATCATTTCTCCAGAGAATGTAATTTCTATTATCAAAAAAAGCTAAATAAGCTAAGAGTTGAAAGTTGTTTTGGATTTCCTTCCTATCTCCCAAAAGCTGCTATCTACTTTTATGAACATAAACAAAGTATTTACAGCAGGTTCTGAGTTAATGGACATATGAGTTATATTGATTATAGATTGAGATACTGTTGTCCCTGTCTATAGAAATCTACCTTCGTTTTCCACTTTTTCCTGGAGTTAGCCTGAAATAGAGTTGGTCAGAACCTTAAGTGTTGATCTTTGTTTATCCTTGGCATTGAATAAATCCTGGGTCTTCTAATGTCCACAAGTATCCAGGAAACATCGTTTCTCCATGTTAGTTAGTGTTCTGTAAGTTGTGCTGTGTCACTTTGAGAAAAGACCCCATGGCTATTGAGGGTTTGGAAAGCTGGTGGATTGGATCAATGTGTTGTTATATTTAAGGTTCCAGTCAAGAAGGACTGAAGCAGCTGTGAGACAGCAGCTCATACATTCCTGTCAGGTATGGAAAATAGTCACAGGACAGTCCTGCAGCAACTCACTTGACATAAGCGCTGAAAAAGCATTTTCTCTGTCCTTAATGTTTACCCTGTTGTTGTTATTGTTGTTCTCCATGTTTTGGTTGGTCTTTATCCCAGAGTTCTAAAGATGGACAAGGCATGAAATCACAGTGATATGTTAGCATAAGTTACAAGGGTGACCAAGACCATTGGTGGGGTTGGAAACACAAAAGCAAAAGTTCAAATAAATAGTAAAACACTATGTAAATGCCATTTTTATTATATATATGTTCTGTATAAAGAAAATTATGTAAAATGATAGAAAAATACAGATTTCTACTTTCTTCTCTCCTGACTCCTATCCTTCATGATCAGTTATCAGTTAGTCTGTACTCTTGTCCCTTCCACATTATCCCAGTTACCTACAGTTCCCTCTTAGTAGAACTTAATTTTATGATTGAAGAAAAGTAGGGAGATAGTTTAAAGAAGTAAGGATAGTGAAGAGCACTATCATTACGGATGCATGGAACATAAATCCAGCGATGATGGAAATCATAGGAAATGAGAATAAAAGGGCTTTTCACAAAGAGATTGTAGAATGAACAACAACAAAAAACATTGAAGGAGATTGAGTTGGGGGAGAAGACTTGGGTCTGAAGGGTTTGGGTAGGATAATGGCTGACTCATCACAATATAGGAAAAGGAACTCTTTCACCACCTTAAGTTTCAATATTAATAGTTTTGAGCAGATAACTGTAGCCCAGACCCATAGATCAACTTGGGCCTACAGTCCATTTCTCTAAAAAAATTTTATTGAAACTCAGCTACACATTCATTTACATGTTGTCTTTGGTTGCCTTTCCTTGCAGTGGCAAAATCGAGTAGCTGCAACAGAAATCGTATCTTCTGACTGCTTTAACAAAATATAAACTGGGTAGCTTATAAGCAGCCAAGACTTAGTTCTCATAGTTCTGGAAGTTGAGAGGTCCCAAGATCAAAGCATTGGCAGATTTGGGGTCTGATGAAGGCCTACTTCCTGGTTGATAGAAGGCACCCTTGCACTGTGTCCTCACTAGGTAGAATGGGGCCCATCTTATAAGGACACTAATCTCATTCACAAGGACCCCACCTACAAAGACCATCACATAGGTAATGACTGGGTTTCAGGGTATGGATTTTGGACATTCAGTCAACAGCAGATTGTATGTCCCTAAAATATTTAGTATCTGGCTCTACAGAAAATGCTACTCCTAAGCTACAAGAAGTGAGGTAGAGACAGATAAACCAGTCAGAGAAATTGGAGAAGTTGTAGTGATGGTGAAGTAATCCTTCATTAGGGACTAAAGCCATTGAAGTTACCTCCATGTACCAGACTGGTAAGCAGAGCAATGCAGATGAACACTGAGTTGTTACTACTCCATAACAGTAGCCCTGTCCCTCTAGTTTATTGTTAAGATTTATTATTGTTATTATTTTGCACAAATGCTGCTTTTTGTGCACTGTATGGGGCTTCAGGAAGTGGTTGTAGCGGCCAGGAGCAGCTGGGGTACGGAGAGAGGGGCACAGACAGCCCGGCCGACACATGGCTGGACCTCAGGAACAAACCAATGACTTAGGGGCCCGCCTGCAGCTGCTCTTGGTGACAGAAAGCATCTCCCAAGTAGAGCTTCCCGTGGCTTCTCAAATCTTAGCAATAAACTAATAACAATAACTAATAATAAGAAGAACCATGTGAGTTTGTGTGAAAGGAAAATAAAAGTGATGGGAAATGCATCAAAATATTCCTAACTCAGGATGTTACTATATATTGTGGAGAGAATGGAAGCTGTGAAAATGTTTTAAATATGCCATATGGTTCAGTGAAAAGAAATTCATTTGGGGACCACATTTAAATTAACAAAATAAGAACGCCCAACGTGGGTGTTTGAAAGTTGAGCTTAAAATCTACCACCCCCAGTTAGCAATTGTGTGCCCTTGGGAGGCTACTTATTCTGAGTCTCAGTTTCTTTATTTGTAAAATGGAAATAAATCATCCCTTTCTCATGAGGTTGTCATGAGGATTAAATAAGATGGTGCATCTAAAGGATCTGGCACAGCAGCATGAGGAGCCCCCTTCCACTTATGTGAGCAGGTACTCCCAATTCCCCCTTCACTGTCTACATTTATTCCTGAATGAAGCAGTTAAGCATCAGAGTGTGTGTGTGTGCTTGTGTACACTTGTATACAAGAGTGCCTCAGAAAGTCAGTGGAATTAAAAGTACGTTTATTTTGGTGCAAAAATTTTTTCAAAACCCATGCATAATATATTTTCATAATTCAGATTTCCCCAAAGCTTTTTGAAGCCTGTGTGTGTGTGTGTGTGTGTGTGTAAAATGATGTGGCTAAGAATCAGCCCATGGAAGTTGAGAATCATTGTGTTCTCCACACCTTTTTTTTTTTTTTTTAACCTATTAAGGACCATGACCGTCCTGCTCCCTGGCCTGTCACAGAGTTGAAGCTTTACTTCTTCCTGCTCTTGCTTCTTTTCTGGTGCTGTTCCCTGCACAGCCTCCTTGAGATCTCCTGGAGCATGCTTTTTTCCTTGTGGGTCTGACTTAAACAGGAGCTATTTGCTGGCTCCAGAAACAAGTTTGTAATTTCACGTGAAGGGGCTTAACTCCACTGGTAATTTTACTGGGAAATCTGGCCCTTTGTTTTCAGTATTTGTCCTCGTTACACCTGATGTTAAACTTGACTGCGTGTTTGTACTCCAGCGTAAATGTTGAAAGTTTTAATGTTGTGCGTTTCAAATGTTTTTGGTTACCTATAAGCAATTTGTTTTTACTGTCCCATTGTCAATAAAGATGTTGTTTGTATATATACATATATTATCAGGAACTTTTGTAAATTGCTTTTAAGTTCACCTAATATAGAATCTGTTATGATGTAAAGAAGGACCAACATAAATTATCTCCGTATCCAGGAAGCCAATCACAGTCCTAATTGTTCATCTGGAAGATGGGGTGGAGATGCCCTTGGGAGCCTACATACCTGTAAGTTGAGGAGGAGAGGAGGGTGGTTTCTATCATGTAGTACTGAATCTCAGGCCAAGCACAGCCACTATTCCCTTTGCAGGGGCAATGGGCAACAGTAAAAGTAAGGCAGTAAAACCAGGCAAAATAGGTTTTAAAACACTGAGTGGGCCGGCGCCACAGCTCACTAGGCTAATCCTCTGCCTTGCGGCGCCAGAACACCGGGTTGTAGTCCCAGTCGGGGCGCCGGATCCGGATTCTGTCCCGGTTGCCCCTCTTCCAGGCCAGCTCTCTGCTGTGGTCAGGGAGTGCAGTGGAGGATGACCAAAGTGCTTGGGCCCTGTACCCCATGGGAGACCAGGATAAGTACCTGGCTCCTGCCATCAGATCAGCGCAGCGCGCCGGCCACCGTGGCAGCCATTGGAGGGTGAACCAACAGCAAAGGAAGACCTTTCTCTCTGTCTCTCGCTCTTTCACTGTCCACTCTGCCTGTAAAAAAAAAAAAAAAAAAAAAAAAAAAAAACACTGAAGTTTGAAATATATGTGGTTTGGAGGAAAGCAATTTAACAGCACACAGGTATAAAATGATTAAGAATAATCAAACATTCAAATCTGCTGGTAATTGTTCAGTCATCTTAAAAGATACTCATAGTTTTTATTTCTTAGATAAATCCTAACTTTTTAAAATACTAGAACAGGGGGCCAGCGCAGTAGCATCCCATATGGATGCCAGTTCCAAACCTGGCTGCTCTACTTCTGATCCAACTCTCTGCTATGGCCTGGGAAAGCAGTAGAAGATGGCCCAAGTCCTTGGGGCCCTGCACCCATGTGGGAGACCCAGAGGAGGCTCCTGGCTCCTGGCTTTGGATCGGCGCAGCTCTGGCCGTTGCGGCCAATTGGGGAGTGAACCATCGGATGGAAGACTCTCTCTCTCTCTCTCTCTCTCTCTCTCTCTCTCTCCTCCTCTTCCTCCTCCTCTCCCTCTTCCTCTCCCTCTCCCTCTCCCTCTCCCTCTCCCTCTCCTCTCTCTCTATAATTCTGACTTGCAAATAAATAATCTTTAAAAAATAAAATACTAGAACAGGATTCAAGTTAGAAGCTATATGTTCCCATGTTCTCTCTTCCCTTCTTATACTTATTCTTGGCCTAAAATGGGCAATGTTGGGGCCCAGAGCCATCTGAGCTCTCCCTCACCATAAATTTTACTGGTCAGAGAGAAGAGTATTCCCCTGTAGTTGATAATACATCCAATGTGGCATCTATGGGTTACTGTATTGTTTCAGTTAATGCCCTAAAAAATCAGATGTTTTCACTGAATCATTTACATTTTTCACTATGTAACCTCTTTTTTTTTTTAACCTGTTCATCCATAAACCAGATAATCAGCCCTTAGATTGAGTTACTCTAAATCAAATGTGCATACTTCACCTTGTAAAACCAGATTCAGGCATTGCTAGATCAATCCTATTCTTTTTACACATATTTATTTGAAGGGCAAGTTGCAGAGAGAGAGAGGTCTTCCATCTGCTGTTTCATTTCCCAAATGACCACAATAGTGGAGCCAGGCCATAGCCTAGAGACAGCAGTTTCTTCAAGGTCTCCCATATGTGCTCAAGGGTCCAAACACTTGGTCATGCTGTGCTGCTCTCTCAGGCATGTTAGCAGAGAACTGATGGCAAATGGAGTAGCCAGAAACTGAACTGGCACTCATATTGGATGCCAACGTTGCAGGCCACAGCTTAACCTACTGCCCCACAACACTCTGTTGAAATAGCCACTGTCTCAGATACAGATTAGAACTCTAATCTGGAAATCAAAACAATGTTAAGCACCAACAGGAAAACTCCATATCTGAGCTCATGTGACTTGTCCAACACAGACACACTAAAAGCATTGTACAAAATTACCTTTTAGTTATGTGTATAAGGTGTAGGTGAAATACGAATGAATTTTTTAGACTTGGATCCTAACCCCGAGATATCTGATTATATATTTGAAAATATGCCAAAATCCCAAGAAATTAAAAATCAAGAACATTCCTGGTCCCAAGGACATCAGCTAAGGGATACTCAACTTGTATAGCTTTCACCATGCTGGATAGAAAGGCAAGAACTAAGGGACCTTGCACTGACACCCTTCACTTCTACTTAGAATGTATTCTCCAAAACAGACCACTTGCTCCCATCCAAACATTTTTTTTTTTTTTTTGACAGGCAGAGTGGACAGTGAGAGAGAGAGACAGAGAGAAAGGTCTTCCTTTGCCGTTGGTTCACCCTCCAATGGCCGCCGCGGCTGGCGCACTGCAGCCGGTGCACTGCACTAATCCAATGGCAGGAGCCAGGTACTTATCCTGGTCTCCCAAGGGGTGCAGGGCCCAAGTACTTGGGCCATCCTCCACTGCACTCCCTGGCCACAGCAGAGAGCTGGCCTGGAAGAGGGGCAACCGGGACAGAATCCGGTGCCCTGACTGGGACTAGAACCCGGTGTTCTGGCGCCGCAAGGCGGAGGATTAACCTAGTGAGTCACAGCGCCGGCGGTCCATCCAAACTTTTCTAATGAAGTCCAGAAAATACAGTCTCCTTTGCAGCTTTCTGCAGAAGAGGTTGTCTCCCACTCACCACACATCATATTAGTGGAAGATAGCCATCCTTGACTTTTTAAAAGCATTGTGGGGAGTGGGTATTTAGCCTAGGGACTGAGACACCCACTGTCCACATTGGAGGGCCTGAGTTCCATTGCTAGCTCCATCTCCTCCTGATGCTTCTCAAAAATGTATCTTACCATGATTTTATCACCAGCACCCTAAGAGGCAATAGTGATGGCTCCAAGAGTTGGGTCCCTGCCAAAACTTAGGGTTACCTGGATTGTGTTCCTGGCTCCTGTGGGCATTTTAGGAGTGAACCAGTGGATGAGAGCTCTGTGCTCTTCTGCCTCTCAAATACATTCAACAACATCCAAAAAAATAATAAAGGCTGGTGCTGTGGCGCACTAGGTTAATTCTCCACCTGCAGTGCCGGCATCCCATATGGGCGCCAGCATATGGGCACTGGTTCTAGTCCTGGCTGCTCCTCTTCCAATCCAGCTCTCTGCCATGGCCTGGGAAAGCAGTAGAAGATAGCCTAAGTCCTTGGGCCCCTGCGCCCACGTGGGAAACAGGGAAGAAGCTCCTGACTCCTGGCTTCAGATCGGATTGGCTCAGCTCTGGCCATTGCGGTCATTTGGGGGAGTGAACCAGCAAACGGAAGACCTTTTTCTGTCTGTAACTGTAATCTCAAATAAATAAATAAATAATCTTTAAAAAAATAATAAGCCATCCTCATCAATTCTCATATACAAAGCGCTTCTCTGAGGCTATGCCTCTGCCTACAACACTTCTCTCCCTTGCTAACATCTGCTGACTCCCCACTCACTTCTTACTCTTCTATCGCAAATTTGTGTGTTGCTCTCTATCATTCTGAGTACTATGAGAAATCATATGTATGCTATGCCTGACATCTTGACCTTATAATTATTTGAACTCCTCGGCTTAATGCTGAATTTTTTTTTTTTTATTCTGGTGACTGGTTCCCATGTATATTCCTTGTCCACACCCAGTATTGTTCAGCAGGTCCTTGTGGGCAAGTTCTATGTGCCAGGTGCTAAGTGCTGGTGGTAAAATAATGGCAAAGGCACAGTGCCCTTAGCTAAGAGAGATAGCTATGCAAATGGATTGCTGCAATCTGGTATGAGAAGTGCTAGTTCACAGGGTGCATCAGAGACCAGAAACACAGGAGGAACACCCAGCAGCGCGCTGGCCGTGGCGGCCATTTTGGGGGTGAACCAATGGAAGGAAGACCTTTCTCTCCGGCTCTCTCTCTCACTGTCTAACTCTGCCTGTCAAGAAAAAAAAATTAAAATCTTTAAAAAAAAAAAAAAAAACACTGTGGTGTAGCAGGTAAAGCCACGGCCTGCAGTACTGGCATCCCATATGGGCTCCAATTTGAATCCTGGCTGCTCCACTTCTGATCCAGCTCTCTGCTGTGGCCTGGGAAAGCAGTAGAAGATGGCTCAAGTGCTTGGACCCCTGCACCCGTGTGGGAGACATGGAAGCAGCTCCTGACTCCTGGCTTCAGATCAGCACAGCTCTGGCCATTGTGGCCATTGAGGAGTAAACCAGCAGATGGAAGATTACTTCTGAAAGCTCTCCCACATTCATTGCATTTGTATGGATGTCCTCCAGAATGGGTCCTCAGGTCCCCAGTGAGATGTGGGTCACTGCTAAATGCTTTCTCACAATTGCTGTATTTAGTGGGCCTCTCTCCAGTGTGAACTCATTCATATCTGGCAAATTTGATGTCTAGTCAGATGCTTTTCCACATTCATGACATATGTAAGGTTTCTCTTCAGTATCAATTTCTGGATGTTGGGTAAGATGTGTGTGTTTACGGAAGGCTTTTCCACAGACAGTGCACTCATTCCATATGAATTCTCTGACAGATTAAGTTGGGGGAACAACAGAGGGCTTTCCCATATTCATTACATTTTTGTCTTTCTTCTTCTTCTTCTTCTTCTTCTTCTTCTTCTTCTTCTTCTTCTTCTTCTTCTTCTTCTTCTTCTTTTTTAAGATTTATTTATTTACTTGAAAGAGTTACACTGAGAAAGAAAGGAGAGGCAGAGACAGAGAGGTCTTCCATCCACTAATTCACTCCCCAAATGACAGCCATGACTGGAGCTCCCCTGATCCAAAGCCAGGAGCCAGGAGCTTCTTCCCGGTCTCCCACACAAGTGCAGGGGCTCAAGGACTTGGGCCATCCTCTACTGCTTTCCCAGACCATAACAGAGAGCTGCTTTGGACGTGGAGCAGCCGGGGACTTGAACCGGCACCCATATGGGATGCTGGTGCCATAGGCAGAGGCTTAGCTTTCTATGTCACAGTGCCAGCCCCTACTATCTACTCTTGATTCATAGAGAGTCTATATGTAGTCACCACTGACTTGTAAAAAAGATAAAGTCATACCAACCAGTGAGTTGCAAATGATTTGTTTGGTAGACAAGATGGTTCCAAACGTAATGGCAGTAGCCCTGCAGGACCAATTTTCTAATTAGCAATCTTATATGAGCTTTTATTACTTCACTACACACACACAAATACATCTCTGGTGTTTTCTTTCAAGTGGCCTACTAGTCTGATAATTCCCTCATTGAGTCCAAATCTTTATCAACTTAAAATTATACTTTTACATCTTGTCTCCCAAGAAAACAGCAACACTTATTGCCTCATTTTCTGTTTTGGATAATGGAAACTGCTTTTGTTTTAAGAATGTGGCTTAATGAAACCAAAAACAATGTCTACCCAGTATATGTGTGTATAATTGTGTGCTTAAGAGATCTTAGTTATAGCTGTAAACCAAGATGAGCAATGGGAGAAGACAGAGAGCCCTTTACAGAGGATGAGAGGAGGAAGCTTTATCTCAGATGCCACTGTCTCTTCCCTACTTGCTGATGTACAACCTCCACACTTGCTCCCAGCCATCAGTTTTGCTCTTCTTCCTTCTGTTGTCCACACTGCAAAAACTAAACTTGGTCTGTGTTAGCTCACTTGCTAAAAATGACAGTTGAAATCCTCTGGTTCCTTGCTTCCATATCTGAAGCGCCAGCATCCCATATGGGCGCCTATTCAAGTTCCAGCAGCTCCACTTCCCATCCAGTTCTCTGCTATGGCCTGGGAAAGCAGTAGAAGATGGCCCAGGTCCTTGGGTCCCTGCACCCGTGTGGGAGACCCAGAAGCTCCTGGCTCCTGGCTTTGGATCACCGCAGCTCCGGCCCGTTGCAGCCAAATATGGAGTGAACCAGCGGATGGAAGACCTTTCTCCCTGCTACTCTGGTTCTCCATGCTCTACGCAAATAGAAACACATAATATGTAGTTCCTGAAAATCACAATCCTTCAGCTCACACCTTCTCTCTCTAGAACATTGTGCCCTTCCATATCACTTCTTCACGCACAATTCCTTCTTCCTGGGATGCAGCTGTGATGGCATCTTCTTGGCTTTCTAAGGTGCCAACTTATCTGCCTCCTCCTGGTCTCCCATGCGGGTGCAGGGCCCAAGCACTTGGGCCATCCTCCACTGCCTTCCAGGGCCACAGCAGAGAGCTGGACTGGAAGAGGAGCAACCGGGACTAGAACCCAGGGTGCCGGCGCCGCAGGCAGAGGATTAGCCTAGTGAACCGTGGCGCTGGCCCAAGATTTTAATTATTTCAAAGGCAGCATTACAGAGAGGCAGAGGGAGAGACAGAAAGAGAGATCTTCCATTCACTCCCTAGATGACCATAACAGCTAGAGCTGGCCAGGCCAAAGCCAGGAGCTTCATCTAGGTCTCCCACATGAGTGCAGGGGTCCAAGCTCTTGGGCCATCTTCCACTGCTTTCCCAGGCACATTAGTAGGAAGCTGGATTAGAAGTGAAGCTCTGAGACTCAAACTGGAGCCTATATGGGATGCCAGCATTGCAGACGGTGGCTTAACCCACTACGCCACAGCACCAGCCCCTCTCAGAACTCTTAAAAGGCCACAATGTGAAGTAATATACTTATCAAGGAGAGTTCTCACATTTTCCCCCTTTTCTTGGCCAAATGAATATTAAACTGTTTTCAGTAAAGAACAGAAAAAAACTCAGACAAAAATATTCTTAGCCTTACACAATAAACCAAAAATTAGCATTTTGATCTTACCCCAGGAAAAAAATTATATTTTTTCTGATTGCTTTGTCTCTAACACACTGAACATCTAATATCAGCATATCTGAGAATCTTTCAAGAAGGAGGTTCAAACAGTGGCATATCAAAACACATACACTACTACATATATAATAAAAAGCAATTCTCCTTCGAAAGGGGAAGGTCTCCAAACTTTTTTAAACTTGATTTTTGTTCTCATTTTATTTGAAAAGCAGAGAGAAAGAGAGATCTTCCATCTGCATAAGAGTACAGATTTCATAATGGCAACATGCAGAGGTACTTGTCAATTTCTCAGAAAGCATTTCCTCCCACAAAGGGAGCTTTCCACCTGAAGCTGGGGTCATCTTCTGACTTAGTGCTTGCTCTCTCTCTCTCACTCCATAAACTCCATCCCCCAAAATAATTTCCTGTAAAGCACAAGGAAATACACATTGTCAATGGACTTGAGTGAAACCAATTGGCAGCAGGCACTATGGCTGCACCAGGAGCTATGTCTGGTTTTCCCAACATGTTAATTGATACCGGAGGGTGCCGTTGAAAAACATCCAAAGAAGCCACATTTGATCGTTTATGCATTGATTATATTAAATTATATCATCTTACACCAGAAACAAAAGAAACAAGAATCACTTGTTCAGAACAGCAGCACACACATCAGACAGCTTTTGGGAAGGATAAATAAGTCAAAGTAATGACCATTCTGAGGAAAATGAGTAGCCAAAGCACTAAGTTGAAAGATTTCCTGTGCTATTCCATCTAAAACAAAAACTCAGAACCTGCCAGAAAGTGTACAAAATACGGAGCTGCAGTTGAAGATCTGTGAAAACTCAGATACTGTGGATTAAGTTTTTATAATGTGTGTGCTATTCCAACAAGGAACAAAACTCATTTAAAATCCTCCTCTGGGGTCGGCATTGTGGCACAGTGGGTTAAGCGGACACCTGTAACACCAGTATCCCACATCAAAGGGCTGGTTTGAGTCCCAGCTGCTCTGCTTCCCACCCAGCTCCCTCCTAATGAGGCTGGGAAAGCAACAGAAGATGCCCCAAGTATTTGGGCCTACCATGCACGTGGGAGACACAGATGGAGTTTCAGGCTCCTGGCTCTGGGATGGCCCAGCCATCCTGGCTATTTGGGGAGCAAACCACCATTCTTGGGGAAGGTATTCAGCCTAGCAGTTAATATTCTGGTTAAGGGGGCTGGTGTTGTGGCATAGTGGGTAAAGCTGCCACCTGCGATGCTGGCTCCCATACAGGCACCGGTTCATGTTCTGGCTGTTCCACTTCCAATCCAGCTCTCCACTAATGTGCCTGGGAAAGCAGTGGAAGATGGCCCAAATCCTGAGGCCCCTGCCACCCACATGAAGCACTTGGTTCCTGGCTTTAAAGCAGCCCAAACTCAGGCATTGCAGCCATTTGGAGAGAGAACCAGTGGATAGAAGATTCTCTCTCTCTCTCCCTCCCTCCTCTTTCTGTAAACTCTGTCAGTTCAGTTCTCAGCTATGGCTCCTGATTCCAGTGTCCTGCTAAAGCAGACCCTGGGAGGCAGAGTGATTGTATTTGTGGAATGAGCCAGCAGATGGGACCCCTCTCTATGTCTCTCTCTGCCTCTCAAATAAATTGATTTTAAAAATCATTGTGCTGCTCTGTGCTTTCCTCTTTTTTAAAGATATATCTATTTGAAAGGCAAAGTGATAGAGAAAGAAAGAGCTCTTCCATCCATTGGTTCACTCCCCCAAAAGACTACAACAGGCAAGTCTAGGCCAGCCCAAGCCTGGAACTCCATCCTGATCTCCCACATTGGTGGCAGGGTACTTGGGCCATCGTCTGCTGCCTTTTCAGGCTCATTCATGGGAAGCTGGGTAGGAAAACAGTCAGGAATGGAACCAGCACTCCAGCCTGGGATGTCAACATCATAAGCATCGACTTGACTTGCTTGGCCACAACACCAGCCCCTGTGCCATTCTCCTGAAGTTGCACCCCCCTCTGACCACAGCGAAGGGAGGGTCTCCACCTTAAAGGGCCATATGATAGCTGTATTGTGTGCACCTGGATAAGCTGGTGCACTCTCCCCTTCTTAATCGAATCTTAATTGAATTACATCTGCCAAGCTCCTTTTCTGAATTCCATGGATTAGGACGTGAACATCTTTGGGAGGATATTATTTTGCCTCTCACAGCTGGTAATGAATTTTCTCAGATTCCTATGACTGAAATTTTTTACTTGTAACCCCAATTTTTTGGCCATTCTTTTAGAGTAGATCTGCCCATGATAAATTATCTTTGTTTTCTATTATCTGAAAATGCTTTGATTCCTATGTATATTTTCATAGAAAAATCCTATGTGAATTTTAATAGAGAATTCTGAGTTGACAGTTGTTTTCTTCAGTGCTTGAAAAATGTTCCACTTCCTTTTGGCCTCCCAGCTTCCTCATGAGAAATCCACCGGTATTTGAACGTGTTGTTGCTGCTACTTGCATGGCTTTGTCTCCTCTCTTGATGTTTTCAGGGTTTGTCTTGCGTTCCCTGGAGGTTATTATCCTTCAGCGTGGATTTCTTTGTGTGTTATCTTGCTGGGCATTTTCTTACCTTCTTGAACTTGTGGATTCATGTCTTTTGCCAAATTTGGTACACTTTGAGTATTATGGTAACCCGGATGTTACTTAAACCTTGGGTTTACAGAAAGCCAGCCTCACCTGGCACCAGCCTGGTGGGTAAGAAAGTCACTTACCTGGTTGTGGCTGAGAGTGGAATTCCAAGTTCTCAACCCAGCCTCCCTAGGCAACTTTAGGGAGGGGGAGTCCCTTGTTAGTGTTGAGCAGAGAGAATATTCCAGGCGCCCTGGTAGGCCACCGCTGATAACACCTTGGCTGTGAGTGGAGGAAGCTCATTACTCCTGCTTCCCACAGGGCTCCAGTTGAGACTGAGGGGAGGTACAGTACCAGCAGGTGTCTAGGCTTTGCACACGCTGACATCACCCCTGTAGTAACTAGTCTGTTCCACAGTCAGGTGAGGGTGGAAGTCCAGGTTGCCCACTCAGCCTCTGACGAGGGTGGAAGTCTGGGTTGCCCACTCAGCCTCTGACGATCAGAGAACAGGGTGTTCGGCTGAATTACAGAGGTCCCCTAAAGAGCAGGGTTAAACACAGTCAACTCAATCTTACCAAGGAGGCAGGTACCAATGCCAGCGCACTTGGTAAAGTGATAAGTATAAATACACAACCAATCAAAAAGATAGGGTATGTGTCGATGAGATTTCACAAATAAGACCAGTGTAAGCAAATAATGAAGGATAGAATTAAAAGGGAGAGAATGATCCTGCGGGGAAAACAGGACACACAGCAGACTCATAGAATGGCAGCACTCCTGCCTCAGAATCAACCCTTGGGACATTCGGATCTGGCTAAAAGGTCCATGAGAGTCTCACAGGCATGGAAAGCCATGACACAGTGGCAAAAAAAAAAAAAAACAATCTAAATGAAAGATCCTGGTGAACAAGACCCCAGCAGAAGGAACAGGCCATCAAGGAGACAGGCACCTTTCTCTGAAGGGAGGAAGGAACCTCCACTGTGATACGGCCTTGACTAAACAAGTTCAGAGTCGGTGAACTCAAGGGGCTTCCATAACCTAGACAGCTTATAGCAAGAGTCTCGGGTGATTGCTGACATCATAAGTAAGAGTGCCAATTGTTAAATCAACAACGGGAGTCACTGGGTACATGCTCCCCATGTAGGATCTCTGTCCTTAATGTGTTCTACTATGAAACTTAAAAACAACACTACTAGTCGAACAATACCCTATACCTGTGCGGTTGTGTGAGTGCAGCCTGTTGAAATCCTTGCTTAGAATATACTAAGTTGATCTTCAGTATATGAAGGTAATTGAAAATGAAACTCGATGGGAGAGGGAGTGGGAGAGGGGAGGGCCACGGGAGGGAGGGAGGGAGGTTGGGGTGGGGGGAGCCGCAACAATACAAAAGTTGCACTTTGTAAATTCACATTTATTAAATAAAAAAAACTATATAACAAACAAAGAAAAGAAAAAGAAAAAAAGGAACTTAATACTTTACCCTTTTAGTATTTTTTATGTTCTACTTAAAACTATTGGTTGAACTCTGTAATTAATACACAATTACTCTTAGATGTTTAATTAATGCTATAATTAATACTCAAATAGTATTTTATACTTTGTGTTTCTGTGTGGGTGTAAACTGGAAATCTTTACTTAATATATGCAAAATTGATCTTCTGTATATAAAGATAATTAAAAAATTAATTAAATTAAAAAGTCAACTCCCTCACAAAGGCCGGTGTAAGGGGGCGGAGCCACACGTGCGGAGGATTCTGGGCATTGTAGTTCCGGCGCCGCGTTGGCGCAGGCGCAGTGGCTCGCTTGGCATTCCGCCCGCCGAGTCGGCGCCATTGCTGGAAGCGTTCCCGCCCTGCTCTGCGAGCGTCTTCGGTCGCCCTCTGTGCGGCCGCCAGGTAGTCGTTGCCCCGGGCGCCAGGCCTCGGTCGTCCTCCGCCCCTCCCTCGGCGCTGGGCTCGCGGCGGCGTCCGGGGCGTGGCCGTTGGCTCCGGCGCCCCTGTCCCGGGGCGGACGGGCCCGCCCACCTGTGAGGGAGATGCTGGGGCTGGGCCGCTCCCCGGGCGCCGGCTCCGGCTCCGCCCGGGCACCCCTCGCCCTGGGCGCCCCGCGCGCCCGGGTCCGAGCCCCCTCTCCGGGGTCGGGGGTCCTGCCAGGCTCCGGACGCGGGGCCTGGGCTGGGGCTGGCCCTTCCCGGAGGGGAACCCGGAGCGGGTTAGGGAGAGAGGGCGAGGCCGGCGGGTGGACCTGGGCTTCCCGTCGGGCAGCCTGCGCCGCTCTTCCTCGCGGCCCGTGTGGGGGGCGTCTCGGAGAATCACGTGGACATCACCTGTCGCCCCCCTGAGCTGACGGCGGCCTGCTGCTTCGGGAACGCGGGGCCCTTCGTCGCTCTTAGACGGCCTCACCGACTTGGGGTCTGGACAAGCGAGGAAGTTTCTCCTCCTTTAGGCTCGTTCCGCACTGTGTGTGGCCGCTTCTCACTGTCCACCTGGACCGTAGAGAACAGGAGGAGTGGGAAACAGCCCCATGGAGCGCAGGTCTCAGGAGAGTTTTGGCTGGGTCACCTGCAGCCTTTTCTTCCTGTGGGTGTGTTGATACGGCTGATGGAAAGCCGAATAATACTGAATTTTAACCAGTATGACGTCTTCTGCGTCTAAAATTTTAAATGTGCTATTTGCACAGCCTGGTAGTGAAACATATTTTACAAGCATAATCTACAGAGTGTGCTGCCAAGTGAGACTTAGTTATCTTTACAGATCTAACTATTTAATTGGAAAAGCGGGGAAGACAGACACTCCCCCTGGTGCCTGCCAGCCCTGCGGCTGGACCAGGCCAAAGCCTGCAGCTCAGAACTCAGGCCAGGTCTTCCACCTGCTGTCTGCTAGGCTGCACATCAGCAGGAAGCTGGAATCAGGACCTGAGACGCAAACCCAGGCTCTCAAATATGGGCCCCTGGCCTCCCAAGCAGCACCAAGCACCTGCCCCCAGTCACAGAACATTTTTAAACAAATTATCCTTTGGGAAGTTTATTTTTATTGGCACACAGTTTTAAAATGTTTATTATAGTCTCTCGTTTCTGTTTTTTGTTTTTCCTGCTTTAGCCAATGGCTTGTAGATTTCATTATTTAGAGAATCAGATCTTGGCTTTGTCACCTGTTTTTTGTTTGATTTTTTAAAATTCATTAGTTTCTTCCTTTATCATTTTTACCTCTTAGTTGGCTACCTTGTTAAGTGTTTTTCTTTTTTTTATTTTGAATGTGTGATGTTTTACTCTTTCCCAAAATCCTACTTGAAAGTATTTATGAATATAAATTGTCTCCTTAAAACTTTGCCAGTGACCATGTATGTTTAAGGTATAACATTCTCATTTCCAGTCTCACTGGCAATTAAATTTTAAAGTTTTCTTTTTGACTTAGTAGCTGCTAAGGAGTACCTATTTTAAGTTCCAGGCTCAAAAAAAATTTTCCCTGTTCCAAACTTCCATTTACATTTATATTCTATTGCATCAGGTTTACAGAATGTACTCTATTCAATTTCTTCTTTTTGACTAGAACTTTTTCTTTGTGGTCTGTGGCAAATCTTAGCAAATGCTCCCTGAGTGCCTGAAAACAACTTTTAGATGTTTGTTTCATTATACTCACATCTGTTTAAGTTCTGTATCTTTAAAGTTCTTTGCATTTATGACAGTCTTGCTTTATATATATACATATGTAATATATATATAAAGAATTATTTATTTACTTGAAAGTCAGAGTTACACCTTGAGAGAAGGAGAGCCAGAGAGGGAGTCTTCCATCTGCTGGTTCACACCCCAGATGGCCACAACAGCCAGAGCTGTGGGAATCCGAAGCCAGGAGCCAGGAGCTTCTTCCGGGTTTCCCATGTGGATGCAAGGGCCCAAGGACTTGGGCCATCTTCTGCTGCTTTCCCAGGCCACAGCAGAGAGCTGGATCGGAAGTGGAGCAGCTAGGACTCAAACCAGCCCCCATATGGGATGCCCACATTGCAAGTGGTGGCTTTACCCACTACGCCACAGCACTGGCACCTCTGCTTTATATATTTTAATTCTGGCTTTTCAACAAAGTAATGGTTAACTACCGCGAGTATCATTCAGATTAGGTTCTGATTGGCATAGACTGTATTAAATTTAAATTAAATTCTGCTTTATGGCTGGCGCCGCAGCTCACTAGGCTAATCCTCCGCCTAGCGGCGCCGGCACACCGGGTTCTAGTCCCGGTCGGGGCACCGGATTCTGTCCCGGTTGCCCCCCTTCCAGGCCAGCCCTCTGCTGTGGCCAGGGAGTGCAGTGGAGGATGGCCCAGGTGCTTGGGCCCTGCACCCCATGGGAGACCAGGAAAAGCACCTGGCTCCTGGCTCCTGCCACCGGATCGGCGCGGTGCGCCGGCCGCAGCGCGCCGGCCGCGGCGGCCATTGGAGGGTGAACCAACGGCAAAGGAAGACCTTTCTCTCTGTCTCTCTCTCTCACTGTCCACTCTGCCTGTAAAAAAAAAAAAAAAAAAAAAATCTGCTTTATTTATAGGGCAAGCTATTGAACCTTATGGGGAGTAAGGTGACCATTCATGGCAGGTGCAGATTCAGGTATGTTTAACCATAACAGAGTCCCTAAATGAGGGAAAATTTAATTACACAAGTTAGAGTTTGTCCAAAATTCAATACTTGTTCTTTCAGGGCTGACACTGTGGTATAGCTGGTAAAGCTGCCACGTGCAGTGCCAACATCCCATTTGAGCACTGGTTCAAGTCCTGGCTGCTCCACTTCCGATCCAGCTCCCTGCAGTGCCCCTGGGAAAGCAGTGGAACATGGCCCAGGCACTTGGGCCTTTGCACGGATGTGAGCGACCTGAGTGAAGCTCCTGGCTTCTGGCTTCAGACTGGCCCAGCTCCTGCCATTGCACCCATTTGAGGAGTGAACCAGTGAATGGAGGATCCTTCTCTCTCTCTCTCTCTCTAATTCTTTCAAATAAAAACAGAAATTTTTTTTAAATTGTTCACACAAAAGGAAAAAAAAGATATTCTTGGAATATTTCTTTGTTTGATGAGTAGGTGACTGTGCCAAAGAAAGATTGAATTTTCTTCCACTTTATACAGCAAGTTGATTTAGTGGGAAAGGTGTGAGCTTTGAAATTACATTGATTAGGGGCCGACACTGTGGCGTATTGAGTTAAGCCTCTGCTTCTGGTCCACTTTTGACCCAACTCCCTGCTAATGGCCTCGGAAAGCAGTGTAGGATGACTCAAGTGCTTGGGCCCCTGCATCCACCTGGGAGACTGGGAATAATCTCCTGGCTCCTGGCTTAATCTGCCAGTTGCAACCATTGAAGCCATTTGGGAAGTAAACCAGAGGATGAAAGATCTCTGAGTCTGTTTCTCTCTCTCTCTCTCTCTCTTTGTAACTCTGCCTTTCAAATACAATAAATAAATCTTTTAAGAAAAAAAAGAAATTACATTGATTAGAAACCATATATCTGCATGACCTTAAATAAGTAGTTTCCTTATTCTAAACTTCTCTTGCAGAAATATAATCTCCATTGACTTGATGTGAACATTAAATGATAGGTTTTTTTAATCTTACGATTTATTTAAAAGAGAGGAAGAGAGACAGAGAAGGACATCTTTTATACACTGGTTCACTCCTCCAAATGGCCACAGTGGCTGGGGCTGAGCCAGGCTGAAGCCAGGAGCTTCATCAGGGATCTCCCACATGGGTGGCAGGGGCCCAAGTACTTGGGCTACTTTGCACTGCTTTCCCGGGTGCAAACATGGAGCAGCCGGTACTTCAAGAAATGCTGATGTGGGATGCTGGTGTCACAAGTGGTGGCTTTGCCCACTATAAAACAATGCCAGCCCCAAGAGTATTTTTTAAACTCTGGGTCCAGCACTGTGGCTTAGTAGGTAAAGCTACTGCCTGCAGTGCTGGCATTCTATTTGGGCACCAGTTTGAGTCCTGGCTGCTCCACTTCCAATCCAGCTCTCCGCTGTGGCCTGGGAAAGCAATAGAAAGATGGCCTGGGTTGTTGGGCCCCTGCACCCACATGGGAGACCTGGAAGAACCTCCTGGCTTCTGGCTTCAGGTTGGCTCAGCTCCAGCCATTGTGACCATTTGGAGAAGATGAAAGACCCCTCTCTCTCTCTGCCTCTCTGTACCTCTGCCTTTCAAGTTAATAGATAAATCTTTTTTTTTTTTTCCCTGACAGGCAGAGTGGACAGTGAGAGAGAGACAGAGAGAAAGGTCTTCCTTTTCCGTGGGTTCACCCTCCAACGGCCGCCCCGGCCGGTGCACCGCACTAATCCGAAGCCAGGAGCCAGGTGCTTCTGGTCTCCCATGCAGGCGCAGGGCCCAAGGACTTGGGCCATCCTCCACTGCACTCCCGGGCCACAGCAGAGAGCTGGCCTGGAAGAGGGGCAACCGGGACAGAATCCGGCGCCCTGACCAGGACTAGAACCCAGGGTGCTGGCGCCACAGGCAGAGGATTAGCCTAGTGAGCCACAGCACTGGCCTTGGCTCACTCTTTAAATGCCCACAATGGCAGGGGCTGGGCCAGGGCCGCCGTGGAAGCTGGGATTGCTGTTCAGGTCTGTCCTGTGGGTGGCAGGGACCTAGTCACCAGAGCCATCTCTACAGCCTCCAGGACCTGCCTGCTCACTCTGCTACTCACTCTGGGAGGCAGCAGGTGATGGCTCAAGTAATTTGGTCTCTGCCACCCATATGAGAGACTTAGATTGATTTCCTGGCTCCCAACCTTGACCTGGCCCAGTCCTGGCTTTTGCATTTGGGAGTGAACCAGTGGATGAGATATCTCTCTCTCTCTCTTTCTCTCTCTCTCTCTTTCTCTCTCTCTCTCTTTCTCTCTCCCCTCCCTGCTCTTCCCCTCTCCCCCTCTTCCCCTCCCTTCCCCCCCCACTGCCCTTAGAATCAATTTTTAAAACAATTACAGAAAATAATTATTACAACAGATTTCAAGATCTCTTGGACCAAAAGTCTTTGGTCTTCTCTCATCTTGAACATTACTCTTGTGTTCCCTTAGGGAGGTCATGCTCACTTGTATCTGAAACTCCCAAGTGAGATTGGTTTGTATGACTCACTCTCTTCTGCAGGTATGTCTTTGCCGAACTCGACTCTTTCCAGGGAGGGAAATACAGAAGCAGAGATCATGGCTGCTGTGGTTTTTTCCATTGGACCTCTGGTAAGTTAAGGTTTCCTCTGTTTCCAACCTGCTGTATTGATTTGCGTGGATTCTACTTCTCCTGAAATTTGGGACTTTGCCTCACCCAATACCCTCTCTGGAAACTGAACCTAACAGTTTGACACAAGAAATTTGGGTTCATCATGGTAAAATACAATCTATTAGAAGATTCACTTTTGATACTGAACCAAATATCTTTCCAAAAATTCTGGTCTGTTTTTGGATACAAAAGGGCATCTTATATCTAAATTTTGATGTTCATTTGTATTGTTCCCAGGACATTTCAGTTACTTAAGGGGTAGTAGAGTAGAACATCTTTCAATTAGGAAATTTTGGAGATTTTAGGAAATTTTAGGAATTGTTTGCTTTGTGCCCACTCTCAGTGGTGTCCATTTTTCTACCCATTAATAAGTGATCAAACTTAACAGATGATGGAGAGAAAAATGTGGACAGTACTTGGCTGTGGGGAGCTTACAGTCTCACTGAGGGTAAAGCATACAAAAGAAATAGTTACATGATATTTAGGTGAATTGTTGCTTAGCAGTATGATTTAAAAATCAGTGCTACATAGTGGGGAAAATAGGACATTAGTGAGCAAGTGTTTGGCTGAACAGATAAGCTACTGCTTGGGATGCTGACATCCCATATGGGAGTGCCCAGGCTCAAGTCCTGGCTCTGTTCACAATTCCAGTTTCCTGCTGATGTGCACCCTGGGAGGCAGCAGGTAATGTCTCAAGTAGTTGACTCCCTACCACTCAAACAGGATACCCAGGTGGAATTCACAGCTCTTGGCGCCAGCCTGGTGCAGCCCTGGTTGTTGGAACACTTGGCGAATAAACCAGCAGATAGAGATATCTGCTAAAATAAAATAAACAATAAATTTTTTTTAAAAATTAAAAATAGATTTTTTCTTAAAGAATCTTTCAGTTGGGACATTAGTGGTCAACAGAAATTCTTGAGAATAGGTTTAAGCTGGTACCCAATTACAGGTGGGATTTAACTTGTCAAAAAGTATTTGTGAGGGTATCCTGGTGAGAAGAGAGCTTAAGGGCAGGCTTTGAAGTAGTGAACAGTGACTAAGCTACTGAATCAAGTTGGAAAGCTGTAAAAGACAAGACTAGAAATTAGATGTTATGCTGAATATTTTAATTTTACCTAAAGACATTTAAGTGTATATGTGTTTGGAATAGGTATTAATCTGATTTTAAAAAACAGTTTTAACAGTGACTTTGAAATAGAAGTTTTGTAAGAAACACTTGATCAGTAGTTCCGACTATGTTGGTTTTGTAATATATCGTAGCCTAGTCACACGCATCTTTAATTTTCAGAGGTTAAGGTTCATATCATTATTAATTTTTTTAAAGATTTATTTATTTATTTGAAAGTCAGAATTACACAGAGAGAGAAGGAGAGGCAGAGAGAGAAAGAGGTCTTCCATCCACTGGTTCACTCCCCAGTTGGCTGCAATGGCCGGAGCTGGGCCAATCCGAAGCCAGGAGCCAGGAGCTTCCTTCTGGTCGCCCACGCGGGTGCAGGGGCCCTAGGACTTGGGCCATCTTCTGCTGCTTTCCCAGGCCATAGCAGAGAGCTGGATCGGAAGTGACACAGCCAGGACTCGAACCAGCGCCCATATGGGACGTCAGCACTGCAGACGGTGACTCTACCTGCTATTCTGCAATGCCAGCCCCAGCATAATGCATTCTTACTTCATATTGTTAAAGCTAGTTCTTTCCTTGAACATAAAATATTTCATGAGTCGGTACTGAGACTTCAAATTCAGAACCATGGAGTTTTTAACCTAATCTCATCAGTATTACATTTATATCCTCTTTATATCTTCGTTCTATCATACCAAATTGATTAGTTTTTAGGAACACTGATAGGCTAATTTGTTTTTTCCAGCACTGCACACACAAAAGTTACAGAATATCATTTCTCTTTCTACCACTAATAAGATTACTTGCTGAAAATGTCTTGTTTTTGTTACTGTCTTTGTTTCAGGGTTCTTACTCAAAGGTACAGAAAATTACTATGTTTTAAAATCACTCAGAATAGTTCCTCTCTGATAAATGGGTATGCTATTCCAGCTGGTTGCACTCTACTTTTAAAGTTTAGAGATTGCTTTCTTCAAGTTTAATCCTTGTTTTAAAACAATATAAAATATTTCCACAGTTCAAAAGTCAAGTATACAAAACAAGAAGTATTCAGAAGAGCCTAGGTTCTATTTCAGTCTTCTCTACTCTGTTTCCTCCTTCTCTCAGTAGTTGATCATTCTTCCATTCTTTATACAAGCATTTGTACATATTTCATATCCTAACCAAATAACTGCCCCCCCAAAGTCCCATGCGTTCTTTTCTGTCTCAGAGAGAGCTTACAGCAGTCTGTATCTGTGATCTGATTGATGCAGTATCTTTTGTTAAGCCATATTCTACAGATTAGAACTGAAAGAAGGTGATTTTTTTACATAAGTCAGGGTTTTCTGAGATAACAGATTATTTGAGTAGAAACCAGTAGCTATAAACAAATATTTTAAAGACTTTCTAGAGAAGGAAGAAGCCATGCTGTTTGGCTCCAGAAAGTATAGTATGAGCAATATGTAGAGTTTCTAGAAAACCAGATTTGAATTAGTTTGGTAAAACTACTCTCAGGTGGAACTCCAAAGATAGCATAGGCTTCCTCTTATGGTTTTAAGTTCTTATCACTGGAGAGATCTATATGTCCTATAAGGATTAAGCAGCTGGCTCCGCAGCTAACTAGGCTAATCCTCTGCCTGCAGCACCGGCACCCCGGGTTCTAGTCCCTTGTGGGGCGCCAGATTCTGTCCCGGTTGCTCCTCTTCCAGTCTAGCTCTCTGCTGTGGCCCTGGAAGGCAGTAGAGGATAGCCCAGGTTCTTGGGCCCTGCACCCGCATGGGAGACCGGGAGAGGCATCTAGCTCCTGGCTTCAGATCAGCGCGGTGCGCCGGCCACAGCGGCCATTGCGGGGTGAACCAATGGCAAAAGGAAGACCTTTCTCTCTCTCTCTCTCTCTCTCTCTCTCTCACTGTCCACTCTGCCTATCCAAAAAAAAAAGATAATTTTGGCACAATGTCTGAAATTTATGTTTTGTTTTTGTTTTTGTTTTGTTTTTTGTTTTTGTTTTTGTTTTTGATAGGCAGAGTAGACAGAGAGAGAGAGAAAGGTCTTCCTTTACCATTGGTTCACCCCCATGTGGGTGCAGGAGGAAGCACCTGGCTCCTGGCTTCTGATCGGTGCAGCGCCAGCCTTAGCGGCCATTTGCGGGGTGAACCAACAGAAGGAAGATCTTTTTCTCTGTCCCTCTCTCTCACTGTCTAACTCTGCCTGACAAAAAATTTAAAAATAAAAAGGATTAAGCAGTTGGCATTCCTAATCATTTGGTGATTCTAATTTCTGGAGTTTTTCTCCAGTTTTATACATGTTATTCTGCCTAACAGGGTTGATAGTATAGTCTCTGGGTGATCACTATTTATTTACTCTAGGAGTCACTGACTTTTAAAGATGTGGCTATAGACTTCACGTTGGAGGAATGGAGACTGATGGACCCTACACAGAGGAGCCTGCACAAGGATGTGATGCTAGAGAATTACAGGAATCTTGTCTCCCTGGGTAAGGTTAATTCCTCTTGTATGTTGATACATTTGCCCCCTTGACCCAGTTTACTGAGGATACAGAGCTTCTAAAGTACTTAACTGAATTTTAGTTTTGAGTTTAGGTGTCAGACTCTGAATCTTTGGAGAACATTGTTGGTCATCGTGCTGCTCTTCATTCTTAACTAAATGATCTGCTTGTTGTAGAATAACAAATGCAAGGGGTCTTCAGAAAGTTTATGGAAATGTGTATTGTGACAAAAAAACTACATGGATTTCACATTTTTATACCAAAATAAGCTCATACTAACTTGCTGTAACATGTCTGAATAGGTTCTAGTTTGAGGATAAGACATCAGTTTGAAAGGAGACCCTAACAGAGCACATGAATTCTAAATGCTGCTAAAATTGAAACAAAACAAACATCATATTTATGATGAAGCATGGGGTGGAAGAATGATGAAATAATTTATTCTTATGAGAAGTTTTCAGGGGAGCTGGCACCACAGCACAGTAGGTTACTCCTCCGCCTGCAATGCCGGCATCCCATATGGGTGCCGATTCTAGTCCCCACTGCCCCTCTTCCAGTCCAGATGGCCCAAGTCCTTGAGCCCCTGCACCTGCCTAGGAAACCCTATAGAAGCTTCTGGCTCCTGGCTTCTGATTGGCTCAGCTCTGGCCATTGCAGTCATTTGGGAAGTGAACTAACAAAAGGGAACCTTTCTCTCTGTCTCTTCCTCTCACTGTAGGAGACTCTCCCTCTGAAATAAATAAATAAAATTTTAAAAAAGAAAGGAAATTTTTCAGGGACAGTGCCTCCAGAGAAATCAGTTTACAAATAGAAAACTCATTTTAAGAAGCAGTAGGGTGATGTTAAAGATGAACACATTAGCAGCAGACAATCCATGACAATTTTCAAGGGAAAAATTAATCTTGCTTGTGCTTGAATTACAGAGGACTGACAGTAGCACAAACAGTAGCCAGCCCTAAACATCCCAGTTGCCTCTGTCTGCTCAGCTCTGACTGAAAAACAAAGTGGAGCAGACTTTCCGCTCGATCCCCAGATCAGCCCCAGATAAGGGCAGAGGCTACCACAGAAAATTGTAAAACTGCATCAAGATCATTTCTTTCGAGAATTGTCAGGGGTGACGAAACATGGCTTTACCAGTGTGATCCAGAAGACAGAGCACAGACAAGGCAACGACTACTGAAGGTGGAAGTGGTCTCGTCAGAGCAAAGGGCATGGCAGCCGGATTTGGGGATGTGTAAGGCATTTTGCTTGTTGACTTTCTGAAAGGCTAAAGAACAATGACATCTGCTTATAGAGTGTTTTTGAGAAAGTTGGTCAAAGCTCAGCCGAAAAACCACACGGGAAAGCTTTCCCGGAGTGTCCTTCACCACAGTAATGCTCCTCCTCATCCCGCTCGTCTAACAAGGGCGGTTTTGTGAGTGTTTGTAGGGAAATGATCAGGCTTCCACATTTCAGCTCCTTCTGACGTGTTTTGTTTTGACAGGCAGAGTGGACACAGAGAGAGAGAGAGAGAGAAAAGGTCTTCCTTTTGCCGTTGGTTCATCCTCCCATGGCCGCTGCGGCCGGTGCATCGCGCTGATCCAAAGCCAGGAGCCAGGTGCTTCTCCTGGTCTCCCATGCGGGTGCAGGGCCCAAGGACTTGGGCCATCCTCCACTGCACTCCCTGGCCACAGCAGAGAGCTGGACAGGAAGAGGGGCAACCGGGACAGAATCCGGTGCCCCGGCTGAGACTAGAACCCGGTGTGCTGGCACCGCAAGGCGGAGGATTAGCCTATTGAGCCACGGCACCGGCCTATCTGACGTGTTTTTGTTTGTTTCCTAATCTTAAAAGATTTTTAGAGTGCCCATTTTTCTTCAGTTAAGCTATAGTGATATGGTTAAAATCCCAGAGCCCTCAGTTCTTTCATGTTGGACTAAGTGGCTGGTATCATTTTGTTTTTGTTTTTGTTTTTGTTTTTGACAGGCAGAGTGAACAGTGAGAGAGAGAGAGAGAAAGGTCTTCCTTTGCCGTTGGTTCACCCCCCAGTGGCCGCTGCGGCCGGCACACCGCACTGATCCAAAGCCAGGAGCCAGGTGCTTCTCCTGGTCTCCCATGGGGTGCAGGGCCCAAGGACCTGGGCCATCCTCCACTGCACTCTCAGGCCACAGCAGAGAGCTGGCCTGGAAGAGGGGCAACCGGGACAGAATCTGGCGCCCCGACTGAGACTAGAACCCGGTGTGCCGGCGCGGCAGGCGGATGATTAGCCTATTGAGCCACAGCGCCAGCCCGGTATCATTGTTTACAAGTATCTTCAACTTGTAAGTTCATGTTGAGAAATAACATTTTAGTTTTTGTGTCTTATAATTCCATTTATTTATGAACTTTTTGAAGCCTTTTCATATGTTCTGTTGGAATCTAGTTCCAAAGTTTATTCTCATCTGTTCCATAAGGGAATTATCAGTGCTTCTAGAAAGAAAAGAAACAAATGTGTTGATTTTCTTTTCAATTAATAATTAATTTGAAAAATAGAATGAGTGAGAGGGAAAGAAGTCTTCCATCTACTGTCTCACTCTCCAGATATCTCACAGCCAGAGCTAGACCAAGCTGAAGCCAGGATTCCAGAACTCAGCCTAGGTCTCCCACATGGATGGCAGGGACCCAACTACTTGAGCCATCACCTGTTACTTCCCAGGGTGTACATTGGAAATGGAGACAGAATTCAAACCCAGGCCTCTGATATGGGTTGTGGGTGTCCCAAGCAGTATCTTGACCACTGTGCCAAACACCTACCCCGAGTTTTTAAAAAAATGTTTATTTATTTATTTATTTATTTGAAAATAAGAATTCCAAAGAGGCAGAGGGAGAGAGGGGTCCTCCATCTGCTGATTCACTCCCCAGATGGCTGCAATGGGCGGAGCAGCACCAATCCGAAGCAAGGAGCCAAGAGCTTCCTCCAGGTCTCCAGCGTGGGTACAGGGTCCCAAGGACTTGGGCCTTCCTCCACTGCTTTCCCAGGCCACAGCAGAGAGCTGGATCAGAAGTAGAACAGCCAGGATCTGAACCAGTGCCCATATGCGATGCCGGCTATGACACAGTGCTGCCCCCCATTTTGTTTTTAAATTCGAGTTATCCCTGTAATCCATTATCCCATGAAACCATAGTATTAAGCTCCCTTGAGATAAATACCTTTATAATTATCTAGGTTGTTACTGTACAATAGAATGTTCTGCTATGATAGAAATCTGGGGACCAACGCTGTGACATAGTAGGCTCTAAGCCTCCACCTATTGTGCTGGCATTCCATATGGATGCTAGTTCATGTACCGGCTGCTCCTCTTCTGATCCAGCTCTCTGCTATGGCCTGGGAAAGCAATGGAAGATGGCCCAAGTCCTTGGGCTCTGCACCTGCGTGGGAGACCTGGAAGAAGCTCCTGACTCCTAGCTTTGGATCAGCTCAACTCAGGCCATTACAGTGATTTAGGAAGTGAACCAGCGTATGGAAGACCTCTTTCTCTGTCTTTCCCTCTCTCTCTCTGTAACTCTGCCACTCAAATAAATAAAAATAAATTTAAAAAAAAAGAAATCTGTATCTCTGCTAGCCTATATAGCACATTCGAGCCGCTTCTGACTTTTGAGCAGTTCAAATTTGCTCCACCTAAAGAACTGATTTTTTTTTTTTTTTAACAGGCAGAGTGGACAGTGAGAGAGAGAAAGACAGAGAGAAAGGTCTTCCTTTGCCGTTGGTTCACCCTCCAATGGCCGCCGCGGCCGGCGTGCTGCGGCCGGCGCACCGCGCTGATCCGATGGCAGGAGCCAGGTGCTTCTCCTGGTCTCCCATGGGGTGCAGGGCCCAAGCACCTGGGCCATCCTCCACTGCACTCCCTGGCCACAGCAGAGGGCTGGCCTGGAAGAGGGGCAACTGAGACAGAATCCGGCGCCCCAACCGGGACTAGAACCTGGTGTGCCGGCGCCGCTAGGCGGAGGATTAGCCTAGTGAGCCACGGCGCCAGCCAAGAACTGATTTTTAAATTTCATTTAATTTAAAGTCCAGTTTAACCTGCCATGCATTGCTATTAGCAACTGTATTGGATAGTGCAGCTCTGTATCTTCCTATAATAGCCACTCTACGTGGAACATTGAGAACTGAGACTGAATTTGTCAGTAGTTCTCACAACATCAATCAAATCCTGTTTGTTTATTTTTGAACAGGGCTTGCAGTTTCCAAACCAGATATGATATCTCATTTGGAGAATGGAAAAGGACCCTGGGCAGTGGTGAGAGAAATTTCAAGAGGCCCCTATCCAGGTAAATTAATCAGAATCAAGAAAAAAGTTTTATTTCAAATAATATCATTGGGGAATGTTCATTGGAATATCTGAAATATTTTGGGGGGTACCTCTGTTCAATGTTGTCTCAAAGGAAAAAATCTCCCCCTACCCTGCCCCATCGTATTCCTCTCTGCCTCTCCTCTCTCTATTCACTACTTTTGGTTTCCTATCCCCTCCTACTCTGCTTTCTTAATTTTCAGAATTTTTTCTTCCTTTTTATTAGAACATGCACAAAGTATCCCTGTCACTTTATCTTTTCCAATTAATTCTGTTTTTCTTATTTGTTTCACCATTATCTGGCCTTCCTTCATTTCCTAAAAATACTTTCTTATGTTAACCTTATTTCTTTTAAGCTAAACCTATTTCTTTTAAGCTAAACCTATTTCAAAGTAAAACTTATGGTTTAATTTTTTACTTGCAAGCCTGCTGAAACATTGAGGGGAGCTTTCTTCCCTCCAGTTCTTTAACTAATCGAGAGTATAAACAAGAATGAATCAGTTGAGAATGAAAATGCAGTACCCACTTTGCCAGCACTTAATGCCTTTTTCTTTTGAGACAAGCTGGAGAATATGAAAGAGTAACTGGGATGGGGTGAAAGTATTTCCCTCAGATCAGGTGGACAGCGGCGGCTTCTGGAGAGGGGACATTATTTATTTATTTATTTATTTATTTGACAGAGTTACAGACAGGGAGAGGGAGAGACAGAGAGAAAGGTCTTCCTTCCATTGGTTCACCCCCCAAATGGCCACCACGGCTGGAGCTACGCTGATCCGGAGCCAGGAGCTTCTTCCTGGTCTCCTACGCGGCTGCAGGCGCCCAAGCACTTGGGCCATCTTCCGCTGCACACCCGGGCCACAGCAGAGAGCTGGACTGGAAGAGGCACCGGGACAGAATGCGGTGCCCCAGCCAGGACTAGAACCCAGGGTGCTAGCACCACAGGTGGAGAATTAGCTTAATGAGCCACTGCGCTGGCCCTCTATTGTTTCTTTATGTCTACTTTTTTCTTCATTTCTGAGCCTTATCTGGGATAATGAACACTCATTTCCTTCTATTCAGGTTTGCTTCTGTCAAAGACTTTCCTTTGGTTTGGTTTGGTTTGGTTGGATTTTTTGTTTGTTTGTTGCCACAAAAGGTCTTTATTTGACCTTAATTTTTCATGGATATTTTAAAAGATAAGCTTATTTTGGTGTAAAAATTTTTTGAGATCCATAAATTGCTTTTTCTTAATCTGTATTTCCCATAGTCTTCATATTTTTTTTTTTTTTTTTTTGACAGGCAGAGTGGACAGTGAGAGAGAGAAAGGTCTTCCTTTTGCCATTGGTTCACCCCCCAGTGGCCACTGCGGCCGGCGCACCGCACTGATCCCAAGCCAGGAGCCAGGTGCTTCTCCTGGTATCCCATTCGAATGCAGGGCCCAAGCACTTGGGCCATCCTCCACTGCACTCCCTGGCCACAGCAGAGAGCTGGCCTGGAAGAGGGGCAACCAGGACAGAATCCAGCGCCCCGACTGGGACTGGAACCCGGGGTGCCGGCGCCACAGGTGGAGGATTAGCCTATTGAGCTACGGCGGCACCAGTGACTTCATATGGTTTTTTTTTAATATTTATCTGGGGCCAGCGCTATGGCGTAGCAGGTAAAGCTGCTGCCTGCAATGCCAGCATCCCATATGGGCACCGGTTCGAGTCCCAGCAGCTCCACTTCTGATCCAGCTCTCTGCTATGGCCTGAGATAGCAGTAGAAGATGGCCCAAGTCCTTAGGTCCCTGCACCCACGTAGGAGACCCGGAAGGAGCTCCTGGCTTCAGATCAGCACAGTTCCAGTTGTTGTGGCCAATTGGGGAGTGAGCCAGTGGATGGAAGACCTCTCTCTCTCTTCTCTGCCTCTCCTTCTCTCTCTGTGTAACTCTGACTTTTAAATAAATAAATCTTTAAAAAATAAAATATTTATCTATCTAAAAGGCAGAGTTACAGAGAGAGAGAGGAAGATCTTCAATCTGCTGGTTCACTCCCCAAGTGGCTTCAATGACTGGGGCTGGGCCTGTCCAAAGGCAGGAACCAGGAGTTTCTTCTGGGTCTCCACATGGGTGCAGGGACCCAAACACTTGGGCCATCTTCTGCTGCCTTCCCAGGTGCATTAGCAGGGAGCCGGATCTGAAACAGAGCAGCTAGAACTCGAACCAGTGCTTATATGGGATGCTGGTGCTGTAGGACAGGGCTTTAACCCGCTGTGTCACAGCGCCAGCCCCTCCATTTGGTTTTTATTTTATATTTTATAGTTCTTTTTTTTTTTTAAGATTTTTTACTTGTTTTGAAAAGATGAATAACAGGGAGGGAGAGACAGAGAGATCTTCATCTGCTGGTTCACTCCCCAAGTGGCTGCAACAAATAGGTCTGGGTCACGCCAAAGCCAGGGCCAGGAATTCCTTCCTGCTCTCCCAGATAGATGACAGAGGCCCAAGCACCCAGGCAATCCTCCACTGCCTTCCCAGGCGTGGCCCCTGTGCTTTATAATTGTTTGATGAAATTATTAATATTTTCTTAATGTTCTTGAATATTATTGTCAGTAGAGAAAAGGCCATGGAAGCTGTGGGGTTCTTGTCTTCATGCAAGAAAGAATTCAGGCATGAGAGAGAGAGCAAAGTGATAAAGTTTTGTTACTGGTGGATGGCAGGGTTCTTGTCTCCACGCAAGAAAGAGTAGTGGAAAGTAAAATAGCAAGGTTTATTAGGGTAGGGACATCCATAAGAATGGACAAGCACCTCTCCAGACAGAACCTGACGGAGAGTTCCCAGTCGCTCGGACTGGGGGAAGAGTGAGGTTACATGGTTGAGTGGAGAATACACCTGACCAGGCCAGGCAGGTGGCTCAGCAGAGGCAGAGGGCTGAGCACGCAGTCCGGTTGAGGCTGGAGGTTTTTAAGGGGATGGGCCTTGCCCTCCTGCCTCTGCTCCTCTTAGAACGAAGGACTTTTTGGATGTAAATAGAAAAACTCCTATCTCAGTTTTCCCCATGAAGTTATCAGACAGGGGGAAGCCTGACTGGCCTTGCCCCGCCTTAGAGGAGCCTTAGAGGAAGGATGGTTATGGAGTAGAAGGGGCTGGGCACATTTGAAGTACAGATACTGGGCTGCACCTGGAAGATTATCAGGCAGAAAGGGTGAGGACCCCCACCTGGCAGGTTATTGGGTAGAAGGGGCAGGGCAGGATGCAACTACTGGGCTGCCCCTGAAACGTTATCGGGATGACTTTGAGATGCATATGCTGCACCCAAATGTCTCCTTAGGCCTTTGTCACACACATGTAAGCTCATATCTGACTTCCTACCTAACAGTTTTATTGGGGTTAGGGCATTCCTCAGAATGGAAGGGACAGATAGAGTGCCCAGTCCCTCGGACTGGGGTAGAGCAAGGTTACATGGTTGAATGGAGAGAATACACCTGGGCAGGCCAGGTGGGTGGCTCAGCAGAGAGGCAGAGGACTGAGCGCACAGTCTGTTTGGACTCCCTAGGTTTTTAAGGGAGTCTGTTTACCCACCTTCCCCTCTCCTCCAGGACAAAGGATGGGGAGTCCTGACAGAAGGGTTTGTTGGGTGAAAATTAGCAAATTCCTTGCTGGATTTGCTGGTGCTGGGACAGAGTAGAGGAACTTCCCTTAAGGCGGCTGAGAAGGTTTTATTGCCCCATGTTATCAGGTAACCCATTTGGGCCTGGAGAGAGAATTCTGGGAGCTTTCCTTGGGGGAGGGGCCGGGACCACGTGGGAGGTCATCAGGGTCTGAGCAGGACTTTGAAGTGCAAGATGCTGGGCTTCTGGAGCTTCCGAAGTAGGTGCTGGTCTTTCTCACACACTCATAGGCTAAATTTCTGCCTTCCTACCTAACATTGTTATGGTTATTTTAAAGTTTATGGATTGGAGTCAGTGTTGTGGCATAATGGGTGTAAGTGCCTCCTGCAGTGCTGGCATCCCATATGGACGCGAGTCAAGTCCCAGCTGCTCCACTTCCAGTCCAGATCTCTGCTAATGTGCCTGGGAAAGCAGCAGAGGATGGCCAAGTCCTTGGGCCCCACACCCATATGGAAGACCTAGTTGAAGCTTCTGATTCCTGGGTTCATTGTGGCCCAGCCCTGGCCATTGAGGCCATTTGGAGAGTGAAACAGTTGATGGAAGATCTCACTCAGTCTCTCTCTCTCTCTCTCTCTCCCTCCCTGACACTGCCTTTCAAGTAAATAAAGTAAATCTTTTAAAAAATAAACAATTGTATAGATTAATTTTAAAGTTATGGTCATTTTAAAATATATGGATTAATTTTTAGATCTGTTCCTGTTTTCTCTTTCTGATTTTTTTTCTCACATGACCTTTGTCTACTTGTGTATGCCTATTAGTTTTGGTTGTCAAAAATTGGCTATTAGGGGCTGGCGCTGTGGCACAGCAGGTAAAGCCACTACCTGCAGTGCCAGTATCCCATATGGGCGCCAGTTCGAGTCCTGGCTGCTCTACTTCTGATCTAACTCTCCGCTAAGGCCTGGTAAAGCAATAGAGGATGGCCCAAGTACTTGGGTCCCTGCACCCATGTGGGAGACCCGGAAGAAGCTTCTGGCTCCTGGCTTCAGATCAGCGCAGCTCCGGCCGTTGCGGCCCTCTAGGGAGTGAACCAGTGGATGGAAGACCTCTCTCTCTGTCTCTACCTCTCTCTGTAACTCTGCCTTTCAAAGAAATAAATAAATCTTTAAAAAAAAAAAAAAAGAATTGGCTATTAAAACCTATAGCAGTAATTTGAAATTGTATAGTATATAATCTTTTTCCCACCAAGGATTAATACTTGCTTTTGATGGGCTGCTGTATTAGGAGCTCTGACAATCCTCAGCTACCTTGATTCAATTGGAAATTTAACTGAGCTGATTATTCCTTGAAGAACCTGGTCTGTTTTTTAATTCATCCTGTCCTTAAAGCATATCACCTTGAAGTTCCAGGCAAATCCTATGAGTCCCATGGATGATCCTTTTGGTCACCCTAAATTCAAATCTGTCTTTCCATATGAGTCTATTAAAAATTCTTAACTATTTAGCCTCACGCATTTCATGGAGAATTCTCAGGCATTGGTCTCCCATCACCACTGCCTCTAGGGTCTGCATGAGGCGGAAGCTGGAGCCAGGTGTCAAATGCAGGTACTCTGATGTGGGATGTGGGTATCTTAACCAGCATCTTAACCGCTAAGCTAAATGCCTGCTCATGGATTTTTTTTTTTTAATAGGAGAAAATATCATTGAATGTGCCACTTTGATTATTTGCTCAACCACCTTCCCTTAATCTTACCTTTTTCTTCCTAGAAAATAAGGTCAATTTGTAGCATTTAAAACCAAATGTTCATTTACCAGTCATTTTTCACATGAATTATCCCATTTAGTGAGATTTCCTCAACTTAGGAAGAAGTTATTTGATTTTTCTCTTTTTCCCTCCCTAGACTTGGAAACTAAACTTGCAACCAGGAATGCTATACTAACAGAGGATACTTCTGAAGATTTATCACAGGAGGCCATAGTAGAGAAACTCACAAAAAATGGCCTATGGGATTCCAGAATGGGAAGATTATGGACATGGAATAACAGGATTTTGAGACTGCAAAATAGTCAGGAGAATCACTTGAGTCAAAAGATTGTTACACACAAGAAAATGCCCACTGGTCAAAGAGGCTTTAGATTTGGATCTGTTCTTTTTCCAGAACAAAAAGTTGTCACAGAAGAGCCCCACAGAAAATTCCAAACACAAGAGGAAGGTTTCACAAAAAATTCAGATTTGATTACAGATATCCACTTGGGGAAGATAATTGGCAAGGATCCAGAAGGCAGCAAATCCACAAAGCAGACTTCAGAACTCACTCTGAGGGAGAAATCAAATAATAAAGAAAAACCCTATAAATGTGGCACATGTGAAAAAGCCTTTCGCTATAGGTCATTACTCATTCAACATCAGAGAACGCACACTAAAGAAAAACCTTATGAATGTAGTGAGTGTGGGAAAACATTCAGCCAACCCTCGTATCTTAGTCAGCATAAAAAAATTCACACTGGAGAAAAACCCTATAAATGTAATGAATGTGGAAAAGCCTTCATTGCTTCTTCGTCACTTATGGTACACCAGAGAATCCATACTAAAGAGAAACCTTATCAATGCAATGTCTGTGGAAAATCCTTTAGCCAGTGTGCCCGCCTTAATCAGCACCAGAGAATCCAGACTGGAGAGAAACCCTATAAATGCAGTGAGTGTGGGAAAGCGTTTAGTGATAAGTCAAAACTGGGAAGACATCAGGAAACTCACAACGGGGAGAAACCCTACAAATGTAGTGATTGTGGGAAAGCCTTTAGGAATAAGTCGTATCTTAGTGTACATCAGAAGACCCATACTGAGGAGAAACCATATAAGTGCACTGAGTGTGGGAAATCTTTCAAGAATACAACAATTTTTAATGTTCATCAGAGAATTCATACTGGAGAAAAGCCCTTCAGATGTAATGAGTGTGGGAAAGCCTATAGAAGTAACTCTAGCCTTATTGTACATATCAGAACTCACACTGGGGAAAAGCCCTACGAATGTACTGAATGTGGGAAAGCATTCAACCGCATAGCAAACTTCACAGAACATCAGAGAATCCACACCGGAGAAAAACCCTATAAATGCAGTGAATGTGGGAAAGCGTTCATTAATTATTCATGCCTTACCGTACACCACAGAATGCATACAGGAGAGAAACCTTATAAATGTAATGAATGTGGAAAGGCCTTCATGCGTTCCTCATCGCTAATCATACATCAGCGTATTCACACTGAAGAGAAACCTTATCTGTGTAATGAATGTGGGGAGTCTTTCAGAATAAAGTCACACTTAACTGTACATCAGAGGATTCATACTGGAGAGAAACCATACAAATGCGCTGACTGTGAGAGAGCATTCACCAAAATGGTGAATCTCAAGGAGCATCAGAAAATCCATACTGGAGTGAAACCATTTACATGTTACGACTGTGGAAAGTCATTCAGGACTAAGTCCTACCTGATTGTACATCAAAGGACCCACACTGGAGAAAAACCATATAAATGCAATGACTGTGAGAAAGCTTTCACTAATACATCACAGCTTACTGTGCATCAAAGGAGGCACACTGGAGAGAAGCCTTATAAATGTAATGAATGTGGGAAGGTTTTCACAAGTAATTCAGGCTTTAATACCCATCAAAGAACACATACTGGAGAGAAGCCATTTAAATGTAATGACTGTGGGAAAGCATTTAGCCAGATGGTGCATGTCACAGAACATCAGAAAATCCACAGTGGGGAGAAGCCCTATAAGTGTGATGTCTGTGGAAAAGCCTTCAGGAGGGGTTCCTACCTTACAGTGCACTGGAGAACACACACTGGAGAAAAACCCTACACCTGTAAGGACTGCGGGAAAGGTTGTATTACTCTGTCACAGCTAACTCTGCACCAGAGAATTCACACTGGGGAGAGGCCCTATAAATGTGAAGAATGTGGGAAAGCCTTCAGAACTAACTCGGACTTCACCGTACACCTGAGGATGCACACTGGAGAAAAACCCTACAAATGCAACGAGTGCGGAAAAGCTTTCCGGAGCAGCTCAAGCCTCACCGTCCATCAAAGGATACATCAGAGAGAAATTCACTTAATGTAGAAGACAATAAGTCATTTAGTCAGATGCCAACTCCACAAAGGAACCTGAGGAATTCACCAGAAAATACTGGAGAGACACTCTATAAATACATTGAATTGTGGAGAGGCATTTAACCATACTAAATTTTAGAAACTTTGAGAAAATTCACACTAGAGGAAAATAATGGACAAATGAAAACCTTCATTCTAATTTCATCATTTTCTCATCCAACAGATACCTTCAGTTGCCTGTACGTGCATTTGACTTTTTTTTCTCTTGGTTTATCTGCCTTTCCTATAAGACTGGGAGTACTCTGTGTATTTTTGAGATTAATCTTATGTGTAGCAAATCTTTCTTCTTAATCTAGCATTTGTCTTTATACCTGTCAATGAAGTCACATTTAATTTTTAATAATAAAATTCATCTCTTCCTTTTTAGATTTATTGATTCACTTTTATTTAAAAAGGATCTCCTTGATTCCTAGGTTATACATAGTTCTAAGTTTGATTTTTTTCTTTTTTACATTTAAATCTTTAATCCACCTAGACTAGGAGAGCTGTTCATGGAAGAGCTACTCCAAATGGCCATTAACCTGTGAGAAGATTTGAACCTAAGTAGTACTCAGGGAAACACAGACTAAACTACCAATGAGATCAAGCTTCCACTCATGGAGATGGAAAAAATTAAGAAATCTGTTGCTAATGGGGCTTGGGGGACATGTGTATATTTTTTTTGCTTGTTTGTGAGGAACTTTGGTTTATTTTGGGAGATGGCATATTTAAATGTCAAAGTGTTTGTGGGGTTTTTTTTATTTATTTATTTGAAAGAGTTACAGAGAGAAATAGACACACACAGAGAGGTCTTCCATCCACTGGTTCACTCCCCAAATGGTCACAGTGGCCGGAGCTGAGCCGATCAGGAGCCAGGAGCTTCTTTTGGGTCTCCCATGTGGGTGCGGGAGCCCAAGGACTTGGGCCATCTTCCACTGCTTTCCCAGGCCACAGCAGAGAGCTGCATTGGAGTTGGAGCAGCACCACAGGAAGAGGAGTAACCTAGTGCACCACAGCATCAGCCCCTAAGATGTTTTCATAAAATTAAGGGAGCAGCCCATACAAATAACCATGTATTCTTATCTAAAAGTGTTCTAGCTTGTATTTGTACCAGCAGTCCAGCAATGCATACTATTTAAAATATATGCAGGCCGGCGCCACGGCTCACTACGCTAATTCTCTGCCTTGTGGCGCCGGCACACCGGGTTCTAGTCCCGGTCGGGGCGCCGGATTCTGTCCCGGTTGCCCCTCTTCCAGGCCAGCTCTCTTCTGTGGCCAGGGAGTGCAGTGGAGGATGGCCCAGGTGCTTGGGCCCTGCACCCCATGGGAGACCAGGATAAGTACCTGGCTCCTGCCATCGGATCAGCACGGTGCGCCGGCCGCGACAGCCATTGGAGGGTGAACCAACGGCAAAGGAAGACCTTTCTCTCTGTCTCTCTCTCTCACTGTCCACTCTGCCTGTCAAAAAATAAATAAATAAAATAAAATACATGCATTTATCCTTTGACCTAGAAGATGTAATTTTGGAAATTTTTTCTCATGGAAATAATAATATCAATGCATAAGAATACAAATAAAAGTGTTTGCTGAAGTATTGTTTAGAGGGAGAGGGAGAAAAGCCCCATTTGGAAACAGTAAGCACTCATTACTAGATAAATTGTGATAAATCCTTATTTTGAAGTCGCATGAGGGTTCTGTCTGTATGGGAGAACTTCATGATAGTTCCACAATGTTGTAGTAAATGATTACTTTATAGCAGGAATGTATATACACAAGGTTTTGTCTTTGTTAATGATCACACCATGTATTATGTACTTCTGTGTATATATGATTGGATGTGCGTGGAGAGAGGAATGGAAGACTATACACCAGATATCAATACTGGTTACCTTGAGGGAGAAGAGATGTGGGGAGAAGGGAAGAGGGGAAGACTGGAAAAATAGAAACATGCAAATGTAGCATATGGTATATAAAACTGTATGTAATATTCTATATTTATGTGACCTTTGAAGAGAAAAATGAAGTAGTCTCTGGAAACTTAATGATGGTTGTTTCAGGGTTGGTGAACTATCAGGTGCTTTTTGTTTGACTTTTCTGTGCGTGTAAGTTTTTCTTTACAATTAGTAATTATTTACGTAATTATTTACATAATTAGTAATTATTTACATAATTAGTAATTATTTACATAAAAATGAGAAACATCTTTCTTGTGAAGCAAATTTATTTGACACCTACTATGTGCCAGGAACTCCTATAGGTGTTGCTTATACATTGGTGAGGGGAGGGTACTCTAGGGTCTGAAAGCATGAGAATTGGTTCTAATGTTGGGTAGACTTCCAAAAACTTACCCAGTACTTCATTCCTTCCACTCCCTGAATTTCATTTGGAGGAAAAGTTCAAACGAAAGACATGCCCAAAAATATCTGGAACTTGTGTACAGGCTGTAGACCAGAAGACTACAGTCTCAAAAAAGTAGTTCCAGGGGCCGGCTCTGTGGCGCAGTGGGTTAATACCCTGGCCTGAAGCGCCAGCATCCCATATGGGCACCAGTTCTAGTCCTGGCTGCTCCTCTTCTGATCCAGCTCTCTGCTATGGCCTGGGAAAGCAGTAGAAGATGGCCCAGGTCCTTGGGCTCCTGCACCCACGTGGGAGACCCAGAAGAAGCTCTTGGCTCCTGGCTTCGGATGGGCACAGTTCTGGCCATTGTGGCCAACTGGGGAGTGAACCAGAGGATAGAAGTGTCTCTCTCTCTCTCTCTCTCTCTCTCTCTCTCTCTCTCTGCCTTTCCTCTCTGTAACTCTGACTTTCAAATAAATAAATCAATCTTTAAAAAAAAAAAAAAAAAGTGTGCTGTGGCAAATGAAGCCGCCTCCTGCAGTGTCGGCATCCCATATGGGCTCTGGTTTCAGACCTGGCTGCTCCACTTCCAATCCAGCTCTCTGCTGTGGCCGAGGAAAGTAGTCGGAGATGGCCCAAGTCTTTGGGCCCCAGTATCTGCTTGGGAGACCCAGATGATCCTGGGCTCCTGGGTGTAACCTGATCCAGCCCCAGTCACTGTGGTCATTTGGGGAGTGAACCAGCAGATGGAAGACACTTCCTTTTCATTTTGTTTTTTTTCCAGGGTGGGGTATGTGTGTTATTTGTTTTCAGTCCTTTGGAAGAGTGTACAAGAGTGGCATCACTGGTATTGCTGTTACTTTTGCCATATGTATTTTCCATAAAAATCACCAATGAAGCTTTCTTGGGCTAGTTTTCTTTGAAGAAAGTTTTCAATTATGGATTCTATTAACTTGATATTAATTATTAATTTGATATAGGATGATTCAAATTTTCTATCTCATGTAAATTTTGGAAAGGAATTTTTGTTGATAACTTGTCCATATCATTTCACCACAATTACCTAATTTTTGACTTTCAATAATTCATAATATCTTCTTATCACATATCTGTACAGTTTAAAGTGAAGACCCCCTTTTCAGTCCCCATATTGGTAACTGTGTGCTCTCTTTATTTAAAGTTTTCTTGATCAGGCTATCTAGGGATTTAATACCTCAATGTTTTAAAAAAAGTCTCAACTATTAGCTTTTTTTTTTTTTTTTTTGACAGGCAGAGTGGACAGTGAGAGAGAGAGACAGAGAGAGAAAGGTCTTCCTTTGCCGTTGGTTCACCCTCCAATGGCCGCCGCTGCAGCCGGCGCACCGCGCTGATCCGATGGCAGGAGCCAGGATCCAGGTGCTTTTCCTGGTCTCCCATGGGGTGCAGGGCCCAAGCACCTGGGCCATCCTCCACTGCACTCCCTGGCCACAGCAGAGAGCTGGCCTGGAAGAGGGGCAACCGGGACAGAATCCGGCGCCCTGACCGGGACTAGAACCCGGTGTGCCGGCGCCGCAAGGTGGAGGATTAGCCTATTGAGCCACGGCGCCGGCCAACTATTAGCTAGTTTTCATATTATTACCTCCTATGTATTCTCTTTAGATATGATTCACTTCCTTTTGTAGATTCTTTGAGTGAGATCTTCGATTGTTGATTTTTATCATTTCTTTTTTTGCTAATATTTGTATTTATGCATTTCTTCATGAGTACCTATTTATCTGCATCCAATAGGTTTTTATTTTATCATTTTTATTGAGGCATAATATACATGGAACAAGTTGCTTCTGATTTAACCTTACTTTTTTTTTTTTAAAGATTTATTTATTTATTTGAAAGAGTTGCACAGTGAGAGGCAGAGAGAGAGGTCTTCTGTTCGATGGTTCACTCCCCAAATGGCCACAATGGCTGGAGCTGCGCTGATCAGAAGCCAGGAGCCAGTAACTTCCTCTGGGTCTGCCACATGGGTGCAGGGGTCCAAGGACTTTGGCCATCTTCTACTGCTTTCCCAGGCCATAGTAGAGAGCTAGATTGGAAGAGGAGCAGCTGGGACTAGAACTGGCGCCCATATGGGATGGCGATGTTTCAGGCCAGGGCATTAACCCGTGGCCCCTATCACCTTACATTTTGATGATTTTTTTAATGGAACAACGCACGAATTTGCATGTCATCCTGTGCAGCAACCATGCTAATCTTCTGTGTCTCATTCCAGTGTTAGTCTATGTGCTGTCGAAGTGAGCACCTAATGGGCTTTCACAAACGTAGAACCACCACCACTATCAAGCTATATTCAGTGCATACAAATTTAGGATTCTTACATCCTCCAGTTGAGCTGATACTTTTGTCAATATTAAATAGCCTCCTCTGGCTGTCTAATTTCTTTTTTTACAATCAGGTTTTTTTTTTTTTTGTTTCTTTTTTTTGTTTTTTTTTCCGATCCTAATATAATTGAGGCAATTTTCCTTTGGTTAGTATTTGTGTGGTATGGTAGGCAGAATTCTACAATGGCCCCCAAATTCACAGCTCCTGGTGTGCATGCAGTTCCCAGCTTTCAAACACTAAAAACTAGGTGCTTTTGTGAAGGGATTTTACAAGTTTAATTCATTTAAAATTAATTTTAATTAAGGTTCTAAGTCAACTAACCCCAAGGGAAATGGCCCTCAGTGGGTGTGACATAACCAGGTGAGAAATGTGGTGCTCTGCTGGTGAGAAAGGTTTCATACCATGCAGAATCAGGGTGAGACATCAGCTTTGTGGCTGACTTTGAAGATGGCCGGGCTATGTCTCAAGGAGTGTAGGCAAACTTTGATGACAGAGCAGTGTGTGGACAACAGCCAGCAAAGAAACGGGCACTTAGCTCTGCTCCCAAGTTGACGAGTTTGCACGTGGCTTCTTCCCAAGTCCCCAGGTGGAACACAATCCAGTTGACCCCTTGATTTCAGACTTGAGACCCAGACAGCGCATGCTCGGATTTCTGACCTACACAGCTGTGAGCTAATACAAGGTTGGTGTTACACAGCAATAGAAAACATTGCACATGGTGTATCTTTTTTGCATTCTTTTACTTTCAGCTAATCTCTTCTTAAAGCAAATCTTTTGTAAGCAGTATATATGTAGGCATCATTTTTATCTTGTCTAATGATCTTTGTTAATCAGAGTGTTTAATCCATTTACATTTAATGTCATTGCTAGTACAGTTAGATTTAAATTTCTCATTTTGTTATTTAATCCATTTCTTCCTTTATTTCCCCTTTCTTGTTTTTCTGTACATTAACCAGAAGTTTTTCATTATCTCATTTTTTTTCTCTATTCGATGTAATATGCACTCACTAATTATTTAGAGCAGTGGTTCTAAAAACTACTTTCATAATAACTCGGAGACATTATTTACCTTTTTCACTCTTGTTCTCTTGAATGAACAGTGAGGTTTTCCAGAAACTACATGACATGTGATACTGCAGAAGATTTAGTGCAGAGGAAATATGCTAATTCACCTATCTTAACTGTTACAAACTTAACAGTACCCAGCCCCTCTACCCACCACCCCTGCCAAAACTCCTGTATAGAAGCCCTAACACCCAGCATCTCAGAATGTGACTGTGTCTGGAAATAGAATCCTGAAAGATGTTATTAATTGAAGATGAGAGCCTCAGGATCGGCCCTACTCCAATCCAAACGCTTTCCTAATAAGAAGGGGACATTGGAACAGGGCGAGACAAGAGAGAAGCTCTCAGCAACCCAAGGAGAAGGACCTCAGGAGAAGCCAGCCCTTCAGGCATTTTGATGTTGGACCTCCATCCAACGTCCAGAATTGTGAGAAAACAGATTTCTATCCTGTAAGCCATCCAGTCTGCAGTGTTTTATTACCACAGCCCTGCAAACTAAGACGTTAAAGAGACGTGCCAGAATGGAAAACACTGCCACTCTTTGCATCTAATTTTTGTCTTAAAAATATTTGTATTAAAATAACATTTTCCAATATCATGTTTTGGATTATTTTTTCATTAAATATTGTTAACTTTTATCATTTTAATTTCGAATACCAGGGCCAGCGCTGTGGCGTAGCAGGTGAAGCCTCGGCCTGTGGTGGCGGCGTCCCTTATGGACGTTCGTTCAAGTCCTGGCTGCTCCACTTCTGATCTAGTTCTCTGCTATGGCCTAGGAAAGCAGTAGAAGATGGCCTAAGTCCTTGGGCACCTGCACCTGCTTGGGGGACCCGGAACAAGCTCCTGGCTCCTGGATTTGGTCTCCCAGCTGCTGCAGGCATTTGGGGAGTAGAAGATCAGATCAAAGATTATGTGTGTCTGTCTATG